>NC_069500.1:702442719-702751719 GCF_027579735.1 Bombina bombina | reverse complement strand
GGGGGAATAAGTTAATGCAGTCGCGATATTCGAAGTTGGCTTTTGTGCACGTGTTGGGTTAGCACTTGTGCGAAATCTTTTTACTTTCAACTTGTAATACGCGCGCTACCCGAAGGGCATAAAGCTTAATTCCTAGAGTAGGTAACTGCGCAAGCAGGAGCACTAACTACTGCAAAACTTATAGTCTAGCCCTCTGTAGGCTGCCTTTGAAAAGTAATATACCTGGTTTTCCATGATCGACCACCAAGCTCACAGACTGTGCACTCAGGTACACAAATAGTTAATGTCTGCTTTTATGATATTAATTAAATCAAGAGAAGTAGAGCACAGGTCATTGTGCCGCAGATGCAGCACTACTGTTCAGATTATGTCTTCAGTGTGCCTCTTGCAGCATTACAGAAGCTCACTCCAGCACACCTACAATCATAATTATCCACCACACATTGTTGGTCTTCAGGCAATGCCAGCGTATAAATGGAAGCCAAATGAACAAAGAGTGGCCACATATATCCATCCTTCTTGAAGAAGCTGTGATTTAACAGGGAAACGTGCATTGGGGATTGAACTGCAAAGTGAGACAGAGTTGGTGAAACATAAGCAGTTCAGCTGCTTTTAGTAACAAATACAAAATATATGAACATTGTGTCATGCTGTATGTGGCTTCTGCCCACAGTGGCTATAATCCTTGTCTATACGTTTTAATATGTGGTTTTATTAATCTGTAATGTAAAATAAATTGCTGATGAGATCTTAAATATCCATATGGTCTTTTAAAAGTGCTCCTTTAGCCAGAGCTATGAATAAGATTACAAGTGGGGCGCAATTGTTAAGCAACATCGTGACCGTGTTAACTATGCGCGCAGTTGAAAGTTAATATGTTCGCTCAGCCACAACAAATTTAGTGAGCACCAGGTTTGCGCAACTGAAGACCTAGCATAAAGTGTAAGAGTTAAAATGAAATGTGCACCAAAACGCAACATAAATACATTAAAATTAAAGTGTTACAATTATATATACACTATCTGATAAAAATTTCTATAAATATTAATAGACATTTTATATAAGGGTTAAAAGGTATATGGTATATGAATGGAAAGGACTAAATTGTGTATGTATATATATATGTATAAGTATATATATATATTTATAATACAAAACACGGTAGGGGACAGCACTCTCAGGCCGGACGGGGTGCACATCCATGACTCTGTAACATGCACAGCCCTGGGTGCAAGACACAGCACTCTCAGGAAGCTGCCACTGTCCACTAGAGCCACAGGCAGTTAACCCCAGACAGGTCTGGGTTGCACGGCCCAAATGGGTAAATTACAAAAAATATATACGATAATATAGCACACCAGAGAAGTCGAGCAGTTACTTACAAGCTCACAACTAAGATACAAAGTAACAATGGTAAGAGTTAGTTACCTCATCTGGCCAAATGGGTCAAGTCCAGGGTACCACGTCAAGGTCTCTTCCAAAACCTGGGTCCCTAAACAGCCACACAATTAAGGTTCACAGTCAAACAAACTGGGGGAAAAATGAAGGTGTGCAGGCTTATGTAATCACCCCAGACATATACAAAACACGGTAGGGGACAGCACTCAGGCCGGACTGAGTGCACATCCCATGACCCTGTAACATTGCACAGCCCTGGTGTGTAAGGACACAGTACTCTCAGGAAGCTGCACTATCCACAGAGCCACAGCAGTTAACCCCAGACAGGTCTGGGTGCCACGGCCCAAATGGGTAAATTACAAAAAAATATATAAACGATAAATAGCACACAGAGGGAAGTCCAGCACTCACTTACAAGCTCACAACTAAGATAAAAAGTAACAATGGTCAGAGTTAGTTACCGAGTCTGGCCAAATGGGACAAGCCCTGGTACCAGGTTTTGGAAGAGACCTGTGACGTGGTACCTGGGCTTGTCCCATTTGGCCAGATGCGGTAACTACTCTTCCATTGTTTACTTTTTATCTTAGTTGTGAGCTTGTAGTGAGTGCTGGACTTTCTCTGTGTGCTATATTATCGTATATATTTTTTGTAATTTACCCATTTGGACTGTGCACTCCGACCTGTCTTGGGGTTAAAGTGCCTGTGGTTCTGTGGACAGTGCAGCTTCCTGAGAGTGCTGTGTCTTGCGCGCAGGGCTGTGCATGTTACAGGGTCATGGGATGTGCACCCAATCCGGCCTGAGAGTGCTGTCCCTACCGTGTTTTGTATATGTCTGGGGAGATTACATAAGCCCGTGCACTCTTAATTTTTTTCCCAGTTTGTTTGACTGTTAGTCTGCATTATGTGGCCTGTTTAGGGACCCAGGTTTTGGAAGAGACCTTGACGTGGTACCTGGGCTTGTCCCATTTGACCAAGATGCAGTAACTAACTCTTCCATTGTTACTTTTATATTAGTTGTGATCTTTGAGGTGAGTGCTGTGACTTTCTCTGTGTGCTATATTATTATTATATATATAATTCCAGGCAGGGTATGGCACTCACAAATCTTTGATCGGGGTGCTGGCAAATTACATAAGTCTGAAAGGGGATATAAATGTTATCAATATAACATGAAGAGAAAGAAAAAGTAAAAAGAGAAGAAAAAAGAAAAGCACAGAATAAAGAGCAATAAAAAATTAGCAATAAAACAAATGAGAATGACTTAGTATGACACTTTAGACAAAAGAGAATGACATAGTACGACTCTTAGACAGAAGAGCAGAATGTAGAGGGGGAAAAAGAGTAAGGTAAAACAGGATGAAAAAACATAGGGAATAAACAAGCGAAAAAACAGGGGAAATCAGGAAAAGACAAAGGGAGACAATTTACAGGGGGAACACAAGGGAATAACATGGGAATAAACAGTATGCTAGGGAGTACTATCTAAAATACAAATTGCTATAGCTACATGAAGCTATGCCATTCTATTTTAGTACTCAAACCCTTAGGGTTTAGAGTTTCAAGCTCAAATGTCCATCTTGCTTCCCTTTGTAAAAGGATTTTATTGTGATCGCCTCCTTTTTTTAGGGGTGGCACGTGATCAATGATGGTGTAGCACAAAGTTTGCTACATTGTGTCTACTCTGTAGAAAGTGTCTGGCCACCGGCTGGTACGTCTCTTGATTCTTAATCGCTGTCCGTATGGCACTTCTATGATTTTCCATCCTGGTTGTTAGGTCGTCGCTCGTTTCACTGACGTAAAACAAGCTGCATGGACAAAACAGTAAGTAGACTATATACTTGGGTGTACAGGTCATCCTATGCTTATGGAGATACTTCTTTTTGTGCCTTGGGTGGTGAAAGAATTATCCAGCTTGTAGCCCAATGCAAGTAGTACATCTGCTGCATTTATAACAGCCTGGTTTGTTCCCTTCTAACCATGTTTTGGAGCTATAGCAGTGTACGGGAACCATATTTTGTAGTATATTTTTGAGTGACTTTCCTTTTTTAAAACCTATTCTAGGTACATCCATCAATTTGAAAGGAAGCGTCTCGTCTGATCTTAGTATCTCCCAGTTATTTCTCAGTATGGTGGAGAACTTATTCTTGTCCGCTGAATAGGTGGTAGTCATAGTCATTTTCTCATTCTTGTTACCCTCTTCTGGTGTATCACCTATGATGCCTTTTTAAACATTCAGATGTGTTGTTGTAACACTTTGTTACGGTAGCTCCTTTCAATAAAGCGCTGTCTCATTTCTTCGGTTTGAATTTCTGCCTGTTCAGTATTCATGGTTGTTCCTCCGTACCCTATAGAATTGTGACTTTGGAAGTGCTTTTTTAAGTGCCGGGGGGTGGCAGCTTGAAGCTTCTAGGAGTGAGTTCCTGTCGGTCAGTTTTCTATATAGAGTTGTACCCAGTTTGTTGTTATCCTTATATATATATACTGTATATATATATATATATATATATATATATATATATATATGTCGCTCCTACAAAAAGGCCTTTCGTTTGTCCCAACTAAATATACATACAGATTTGACCTCCATATCAACATTCAGAACTTCCAGCGGATATTAAGACTGAAAGAATTCTTTGGCTCAACATAGAAAGAACAAGTTGTGGGTCTAAGGAAAAGAAGCACATTTTACCCAAAAAGCACTAACGCCATGATCCAGACATTTTGTAAAAAACTGGAAACAGAGCTGAACCACTCCACTGAATCTCAAAGAGATAGTGTAAGGTTTAACCTTACTAAGAATTAAAGAACAGCTATGAAAAAACTGACTGGGGATAATACTATAGTGGTGAAAAGGGCCGACAAGGGAGGTGCTATAGTAATTATGGACTACCACTACTATCAGGAGGAAATCAACACTCAGCTGAATGATAACCTGACATACTCCAAACTACCAAGAGACCCGACCCCGAAATTCAAGTCTGAAATAGACGAATACCTGAAGGGAGCTTTCGAGGATAACTGGATCGATCAGCAGACTCTATCATAACTAATAACGGACTACCCAAGGAAACCAATCTTTTATACCTTGCCAAAAATCCATAAGGATCTAAGAAAACCACCAGGACGTCCCATTGTATCTGCAGTAAACTCCATATTACAACCCCTTGCTACTTATGTAGACTGTTATGGTATAACCCGGATATCAAGGGTTAATACCTGATGAAAGATGCCCTGAATATGGGATCAGCAACACACAAACCCAGTTAATTCCCCCCAAACACGAGACCAAGCTCCATCTTGAGGGTAAAAGAGAATGTGTTTTATTGAGGGCTATATGCCCAGTATTTATGCAAGTCTCCCACCTGGTTGACACTCCCTAGGAGACCAGATGGGGGATTGGAAGAAGAAAGTACATTAGATAGAGGGAAGACGCCCTTTTACAGGATACAATAGATTGCATTACTTAACCAAATAAACAATTAAAGAAACAAGAAAATAATGGAGTCCTTCTTCACACCTGGCAGTCTGAACTCTGGAGGTGATTAAACAATGTGAACGCTTATCACTTAAACTTAATTACAGTAAACAGTAGCTGATCCAGGAAACCTGTCTTTAGAAAATAGTTTCTCAAAACTGAACAAAGTTAACCCTTCCAGTACTGACAGAGGGGTACTGACAGCTCCCTCCTGGTGGGACACTCCGGCAGACTCGGCTTGACCCTTTGGCGGGTCAATTTGGGGATGACCGGACTAGGAGATGGTAGGAATGTCAGTTTGCCGGGACAATCCATCTGCATTCCCGTTATGAGAGAGAATTCCTGTCCATATAAATAAGGGTTCAATTTCTTCAGTGCCCAGACCAGGGCTAAAACAGTCCAAGTTTTTGTTTTCAGAGACGCTTCTTTCCAGTTGGAGACAAATCTCATCGGCTTCTTTACGAGTTTTTTGTACCTGCTCTTTATAGGTATCCACAAGCCCTTCATACTGACATAAGTTGCCCTTGAGTTGCTGCACCTCACTATGAGCCAGTGTCAGCTTTTTCTCCAGTGTCGCTAAATTTGTCTTTACTGTTTCATGTTCCACTCTGAAGCTGGTGTTTTCTGCGGTCTGTCGGTGCAGCTTGTCTAGCAGAGATTTCCAATCTAAATGCACTTTTTCCTCTGCGCTCCTCTTCTCTCCCGCTAGCACTGTTATGTGATTGTTTAATGTGACCATTTCATCCTCTACTTGAATCTTCTCCTTCATCACCGTGTTGTAACGGGACTTCCACGTATCAATAGCGGATAGAGATTTACTGAGCTCAGTGTCCTGGGGCTTAACAGCAGGTGGGTGGGTCTCAGTGGCACGGATTTGGGCACGGGTAGTCACAGGGTTAACATTGGCGGGACCCATGGGAGCATAGGCAGAAACAAGGGGGGCCAAGTCATTTCCAAGGAGAACATCAGCTGGTAAGTCCTTCATGACCCCCACATTCACATGTCTAGAGCCCACTCCCCAATCCAAATGTACCCGGGCAACAGGTAGGCGGAACACAGCACCCCTTGCTACCCTCACAGCCACAGTGTCTCTGGTGTGCTGGTTCTCAGACACCAAGTTCTTTTGGAGCAAGGTCATGGTAGCACCAGTATCCCATAGACCACTGACCTCATTCCAATTCACTTTAACCAGTTGCCGGTGCTGTTGCCGGTTATCCTGGTGGGCAGCTTGCACGGGGTCTGCTTCATGTAGGATGCCCCAGCATTCTTCCTCCTCTACGCAGTGGGCAGCAGGCTGAGGGTTACGTGGGTTTCCTCCGGTGGGTCTCCTCCAGGACTGTGCTTGGTTCGCTGGGTTTAGTGGACACTCTGGTCTTTTGTGCCTTAGTTGCTTACATCCGAAGCACCGAATGGGCTGCGAGTAGTTCCGTGAGTTGAACCGGGCTGGCTGAGGATAGTTTGTGGTTGGAGGTGGTGTTGTAGAGCGGTGCGCCAGGGGTTGGTAACCAGTATCTGCTGGGGTGACTGTGGGTCGGTACTCCACCCTGGCAGAGGTCTTAGTGGTAGCAGTGTCCAGTTTGCGGGCATCCGTATACTCATCTGCCAGGCCGAGCAGCTTCATGCAGGGTGGAGGGTTTATGGTCCCGAACCCACTCTCTAACTCCTGTGATAACTTGTCGAAGCAATGTTCCAACAGGAATAGCTGCAGCACCTCTTCCCCGGATACGGCTTGGCACCCTGCCATCCAGTGAGCTGCTGTGCGGTGCACCCTACATGCCCACTCGATGTAGGAATCTCCAGCTAGTTTAACAGTGTCTCTGAACTGCCTCCTGTATGCCTCCGGTGTAACTGCATACCTGGAGAGTAGCACCTCTTTTACAGCATTATAATCCCCGACTTCCTCATCCGGAATGGCCCGAAAAGCCTCGCTGGCCCGGACGGATAATTTTCCGGATAATATCATGACCCAGTCCTCTGCGGGTACCTTGTGTAGGGCACATTGCCTCTCAAAATCCGCAAGGTACCCATCAATCTCTCCTTCTGTTTCCAGGAAGTTTTTAAAAGCTGCAAAATGTACCTTTCTCTTTTCCACTGGGTTTGCTGTGACTTGGGCTGCTGTAGCACCGCTTTGGCGAAGTAGGTTGGCCTCCACGGCTGCTATGACCCGGTCGATAATTTTGGCAGATGGGTTGGGGCCATAATGCTCCAGTCTTATTTTAACTGCCCGGTCAAAGCTTGCTTCTTCTGGGGTTCTGTCTGATATGCTGTGCTCATTGGTTCCTTCGGGCCCTGGTACTCCGTCCATCTCGGTCCGTATTGTAATAATCTCCCTCTTCCTGAGGTTACTGGCTTGTCGCCCCTGTTTTTCTAGCAGGTCTTTAAGGGTAGCTCTTCTGGGCGATGAGGTTCATCCCGTCGCTTGCCACCAGTTGTTATGGTATAACCCGGATATCAAGGGTTAATACCTGATGAAAGATTCCCTGAATATGGGATCAGCAACACACGAACCCAGTTAATTCCCCCCAAACACGAGACCAAGCTCCATCTTGGGGGTAAAACAGAATGTGTTTTATTGAGGGCTATATGCCCAGTATTTATAGTATTTATGCAAGTCTCCCACCTGGTTGACACTCCCTCGGAGACCAGATGGGGGATTGGAAGAAGATAGTACATTAGATAGAGGGAAGACGTCCTTTTACAGGATACAATAGAATTGCATTACTTAACCAAATAAACAATTAAACACAAGAAAACAATGGAGTCATTCTTCACACCTGGCAGTCTGAACTCTGGAGGTGATTAAACAATGTGAATGCTTATCACTTAAACTTAATTACAGTAAACAATAGCTGATGCCAGGAAACCTGTCTTTAGAAAATAGTTTCTCAAAACTGAACAAAGTTAACCCTTCCAGTACTGACAGAGGGGTCTGTCACATAGACAGTCTGTTACAACCTTTTGTTCAAAATATGATCACATACATTAAAGATTCAGGAGATGTGATCAAATCCCTTAAAAATCTGGAAATTAATACCAATAATGTGTTAGTGACCTTGGATGTCACTATCTTATACACGGTTATCCCCCACCCTGAAGGTCTGGCAGCGATCAGAAGACAAATTCTGAAATATCCCTATATAGGGTCACCTATGGAATTCATTTTGAACATACTGGAGATTTGCCTTGGAAAGAACTACTTCCAGTTTGAACAACAGTTCTATCTACAATTGATGAGGACAGCGATGGGATCCAGCATGACCCCATCATACGCTAGTCTATTCATGTCAGAGTTTGAGAATAACGGGACTGAGTGCTTCAATAGACCAGAGATCTTATATTTTAAAAGATATATAGATGATCTGCTGATTATCTGGAGGGGCAGCAAAGAACAACTAAAAAGATGGTTCAATGAATTGAACAACAAGCACACTACCCTGAAATTCAAAATGAACTACAGCAAAACAGAAATAGAAATCAAAATATATAAAGGATAACAACAAACTGGGTACAACTCTATATAGAAAAATGACCGACAGGAACTCACTCCTAGAAGCTTCAAGCTTCCACCCCCCAGCACTTAAAAAAGCTTCCAAAGTCACAATTCTATAGGATACGGAGGAACAACACGAATACTGAACAGGCAGAAATTCAAACCAAAGAAATGATACAGCGCTTTATTGAAAGGGTCTACCGTAAAAAATTGTTACAACAACACATCTCAATGTTTAAAAAAGGCATCATTGGTGATACACCAGAAGAGGGTAACAAGAAAGAGAAAATGATTATGATTACCACCTATTCAGTGGACAAGAATAAGTTCTCCACCATACTGAGAAATAACTGTGAGATACTAAGATCAGACAAGACACTTCCTTCCAAATTGATGGATGTACCTAGAATAGGTTTTTAAAAAGTAAAGTCACTCAAAGATTGTAATGAACTAAGTCTTTTGTATCTATTCAGACTCTTTTATGGATCAGCAACTGTGGATAATATAATTTGTATCACTTAGCTTTAAGTTAGCGTATGTGAATGTTAACCCCAGTGGCACAAAGTGAATTACTGAAATATTCAGATATGTAGTAATATCTGTGCAAGAATAATTGTATCAAGAATTTATTCCTTGTAACTTAATCCTGAATAACAATAGGGTATGGAGCTCTGAATCACACGTATAGATAACAGGAGAGTACTTAGTAAACTTGCGTTTCTGAGAGCAACAGCTTCCAAATATGCAGTACAGTTCCTAATGAATTAGGAGTGGAAGTAGCAGGCTGTATGGCGACTCTAAGCAGGCCGACTTACTCAGACAGATTGAGTCTCAGCTGAGATCGAGCCCGGTAAGTATGCTGCAAGAGCAACGTTCCGTGGGACTGTAGAGCCAGATAGATCCTTCTGCAAGTAGATCCGTGCTTGATGGTTTGAATAGTACAGCGGTGGCTAAATGGAAATCTCCGTTTACGGAGGAAATCAGTTCAGACCGGCAGCTAATGCAAACCAGACGAATCCTTCAAGGCTTAGGTTAGGACATGCACGGCTTTGTTATTCACCGCGGATGCGGTTCAGGAGTCCGACACCTAAAGAGTAACTGGTGAGTGCGAGTAAGGTGTTCTGTGCAATTGCGGTTACAGCAGACCGGCAGTTAATGTAGATAAGGTTAAGGCAGGACAATTCAAGGATCTATTTCAGTCAGCAAAATACTTGACTAAATGGTACAAACGATAGCAGAGCACTTCGTGTGAAGTGAGCTCAGTTTTTTAGAAAATTTCTCAATCACTAAGCACCTGGCTGACGTCAGGGGAAACCTTAAATAGGTTAGGGGGTTTGACTAAGGTTGTAAAGGTGGTATTGCAGGGAAGAGATACTATTGCAAAGGTGGAGCAGTATTCCCTGACAAAGATATACTAGAAAATACTGATGCCGTACACTGCTATAGCTCCAAAACATGGTTAGAAGGGAACAAACCAGGGTGTTATAAATGCAGGGATGTACTACCTGCAATGGGCTACAAGCTGGGAAATTCTTTTACCACCCAAGGTACAAAAAGAAGTATCTCCATAAGCATAGGATGACCTGTACAATCAAGTATATAGTCTACTTACTGTTTTGTCCGTGCAGCTTGTTTTTTTACGTCGGTGAAATGAGCGACAACCTAAGAACCAGGATGACAAATCATAGAAGTGTGATACGCACGGCGATTAAGAATCAAGACATGGACCAGCCGGTGGCTAGACACTTTCTACAGAGTAAACACCATCAGGCCCATTTATCAAGCTCTGTATGGAGCTTGAAGGGCCGTGTTTCTGGCGAGTCTTCAGACTCGCCAGAAACACAACTTATGAAGCAGCGGTCTAAAGACCGCTGCTCCATAACCCTATCCGCCTGCTCTGAGCAGGCAGACAGGAATCGCCGGAAATCAACCCGATCGAAAACGATCGGGTTGATTGACACCTCCCTGCTGGCGGCCAATTGGCCGCGAGTCAGCAGGGGGCGGCGTTGCACCAGCAGCTCTTGTGAGCTGCTGGTGCAATGTTAAATGCGGACATCGTATTGCTCTCCGCATTTAGCGAGGTCTTGCGGACCTGATCCACAGTGTCGGATCAGGTCCGCAAGACCTTTGATAAATTGGGGCCAATGTAGCAGACTTGCGCTACACCATCATTGATCACAGTGCCACCCCTACAAAGAGGAGGAGATCGCAATAAAATACTTTTGCAAAAGGAAGCGAGATGGACATTTGAGCTTGAAACTCTGAGCCCTAAGGGTTTCAATACTAAAATAGAATGGCATAGCTTCATGTAGCTATAGTAATTTGTATTTTAGATAGTACTCCCTAGCATACTGTTTATTCCCATGTTTATTCCCTTGGGTTCCCCCTGAAAATTGTCTCCCTGATTTCCCCTGTTTTTCGCTTGTTTATTCCCTATGTTTTTTCCCCCTGCTTTTCCTTACTCTTTTCCCCCCCTCTACATTCTGCTCTTCTGTCTAAGAGTCGTACTATGTCATTCTCTTTTGTCTAAGTGTTATACTATTTAATTCACATTTGTTTTATTGCTAATTTTTATTGCTCTTTATTCTGTGATTCTACTATGTTTTTTTCTTTTTCTTCTCTTTTTTCTTTTTCCTTCTCTTCATGTTATATTGAACAGTTATATCCCCTTTCAGACTTATGTAATTTGCCTGCATAGATATATGACTGCATAGTATTTTACCGTTAGTCATTATAATTTTGCTTATGGCCATTGAAGTTGCCGTTGTATTTATGAGTACCTCAGCAGTCCACCCATATTAAGTTGTAGTTGTTGATTAAGGATGTATAGTGTTAGCATAAGAGCAACATTGTTTTTATCTAATTAGCCACGTTCTTTAGTTTAAATTTGTTTGGCTAGTTACTAAGGCTACGGACAACGCCCCTAGTGACTCATGCTATGCGCCTGATGCTTCCAGCTGATTCAAATCACTTGATTATGATTAGTAGGTGGTTTTATGTTCACACATGTGTATATATAGAGGTTGCTGATATTCACTTTCTTGGAAGGAGGAAGGAGGTAATACTCCAAAACGTCACACCTTGTGGGATTAAAAGATATCCTTTATTTAAATACCAGTGAGTGCCTGCTTCTTTTTATATATATATATAGATGCTGATGATGGGGACAAGCTCCTCGAAAACGTTCCATTAAAAAAGAGAATTTTGTTGATCTCATTTTGAAAAAAGACCTGAGAGTGCTGTCATTTGTACAGGAAATATATATATATATATATATATATATATATATATATATATATATATAGATGAGCTAGAAAAAAGCCGGCAAACACTTTCTTCAATAAAAGTCCAAATTTATTTTGCATCCATTAAAAAGAGAACATTCAAAAATTGTATATCAAACAGCTTGGGGTAGTAGTTTGGTCTGACATGTTTCGGCCGCAGCCTTAATCATAGACATAGTTAAAACCATACGTGCAATTAAAATATATACCCTTAGCTAGTTATTCATTGGTTCAATTCGACTCACTTGACAATCATGGTAATTACTTCCCATAGATGGATTTAACCCTTCATTAACTTAATATTGGGCTCATCTCTGTATTCTATTTAGGCACTAACGGCTAGATTTAGAGTTTGGCAGTAACCGTCAAAACCAGCGTTAGAGGCTCCTAACGCTGGTTTTTACCGCCCGCTGGTATTTGGAGTCAGTCATTAAAGGGTCTAACGCTCACTTTGCAGCCGCGACTTTTCCATACCGCAGATCCCCCTACGCCAATTGCGTATCCTATCTTTTCAATGGGATCTTTCTAACGCCGGTATTTAGAGTCTTGGCTGAAGTGAGCGTTAGAAATCTAACGACACAACTCCAGCCGCAGAAAAAAAACAGGAGTTAAGAGCTTTTTGGGCTAACGCCGGTTCATAAAGCTCTTAACTACTGTGCTCTAAAGTACACTAACACCAATAAACTACCTATGTACCCCTAAACCGAGGCCCCCCCACATCGCCGCCACTCGATTAAATTTTTTTAACCCCTAATCTGCCGATTGCACACCGCCACCAGCTACGTTATACTTATGTACCCCTAATCTGCTGCCCCTAACACCGCCGACCCCATATTATATTTATTAACCCCTAATCTGCCCCCCTCAACGTCGCCGACACCTACCTACACTTATTAACCCCTAATCTGCCGACCGGACCTCACCGCTACTATAATAATCGTATTAACCCCTAAAGCTAAGTCTAACCATAACCCTAACACCCCCCCTAATTTAAATATAATTTAAATCTAACGAAATAAATTAACTCTTATTAAATAAATTATTCCTATTTAAAGCTAAATACTTACCTGTAAAATAAACCCTAATATAGCTACAATATAAATTATAATTATATTGTAGCTATTTTAGGATTAATATTTATTTTACAGGCAACTTTGTATTTATTTTAACCAGGTACAATAGCTATTAAATAGTTAATAACTATTTAATAGTTACCTAGTTAAAATAATTACAAAATTACCTGTAAAATAAATCCTAACCTAAGTTACAATTAAACCTAACACTACACTAGCAATAAATTAATTAAATAAAATACCTACAATTATCTACAATTAAACCTAACACTACACTATCAATAAATCAATTAAACAAAATACCTACAATTAAATACAATTAAATAAACTAACTAAAGTACAAAAAATAAAAAAAGAACTAAGTTACAAAAAATAAAAAAATATTTACAAACATTAGAAAAATATTACAATTTTAAACTAATTACACCTACTCTAAGCCCCCTAATAAAATAACAAAGCCCCCCAAAATAAAAAAATGCCCTACCCTATTCTAAAATTAAAATAGAAAAGCTCTTTTACCTTACCAGCCCTTAAAAGGGCCCTTTGCGGGGCATGCCCCAAAGAATTAAGCTCTTTTGCCTGGAAAAAAAACATACAATACCCCCCCCCAACATTACAACCCACCACCCACATACTCCTAATCTAACCCAAACCCCCCTTAAATAAACCTAACACTAAGCCCCTGAAGATCTTCCTACCTTATCTTCACCTCGCCGGGTATCAGCGATCCGTCCAGGCTCCAATGTCTTGATCCAAGCCCAAGCGGGGGGCTGAAGACATCCATCCTCCGGCTGAAGTCTTGATCCAAGTGGGCAGAAGAGGACATCCGGACCGGCAAACATCTTCATCCAGGAGGCATCTTCTATGTTCTTCCATCCGATGATGACTGGCTCCATCTTGAAGACCACCAGCGCGGATCCATCCTCTTCTTCCAACGACTAGACGACGAATGAAGGTTCCTTTAAGGGACATCATCCAAGATGGCGTCCCTCGAATTCCGATTGGCTCATAGGATTCTATCAGCCAATCGGAATTAAGGTAGGAAAATTCTGATTGGCTGATGGAATCAGCCAATCAGATTCAAGTTCCATCCGATTGGCTGATCCAATCAGCCAATCAGATTGAGCTCGCATTCTATTGGCTGTTCCGATCAGCCAATAGAATGCGAGCTCAATCTGATTGGCTGATCTGATCAGCCAATCGGATTGAACTTTAATCTGATTGGCTGATTCCATCAGCCAATCAGAATTTTCCTACCTTAATTCCGATTAGCTGATAGAATCCTATCAGCCAATCGGAATTCGAGGGACGCCATCTTGGATGACATCCCTTAAAGGAACCGTCATTCGTCGGGAAGTCATCGGTGAAGATGGATGTTCCGCGTCGGCGGGATGAACTACATGGATCCGGAAGAAAGAAGATTGAAGATGCCGCTTGATAGAAGACTTCAGTCGGATCATGGACCTCTTCAGCTCCCGCTTGGATGAAGACTTCAGCCAGATCATGGACATCTTCAGCCCCCCGCTTGGGCTTGGATCAAGACATCGGAGGCTCTTCTGGATCGATCGGTGAACCCGGCGTGGTGAAGACAAGGTAGGGAGAGCTTCAGGGGCTTAGTGTTAGGTTTATTTAAGGGGGGTTTTGGTTAGATTAGGGATATGTGGGTGGTGGGTTGTAATGTTGGGGGGGTATTGTATGTTTTTTTTTACAGGCAAAAGAGCTGAATTCTTTGGGGCATGCCCCGCAAAGGGCCCTTTTCAGGGCTGGTAAGGTAAAAGAGCTTTTCTATTTTAATTTTAGAATAGGGTAGGGCATTTTTTTATTTTGGGGGTCTTTGTTATTTTATTAGGGGGCTTAGAGTAGGTGTAATTAGTTTAAAATTGTTGTAATATTTTTCTAATGTTTGTAAATATTTTTTTATTTTTTGTAACTTAGTTCTTTTTTTATTTTTTGTACTTTAGTTAGTTTATTTCATTGTATTTATTTGTAGGTATTGTATTTAATTAATTTATTGATAGTGTAGTGTTAGGTTTAATTGTAGATAATTGTAGGTAGTTTATTTAATTTATTTATTCATAGTGTAGTGTTAGGTTTAATTGTAACTTAGGTTAGGATTTATTTTACAGGTAATTTTGTAATTATTTTAACTAGGTAACTATTAAATAGTTCTTAACTATTTAATAGCTATTGTACCTGGTTAAAATAATTACAAAGTTGCCTGTAAAATAAATATTAATCCTAAAATAGCTACAATATAATTATAATTTATATTGTAGCTATATTAGGATTTATTTTACAGGTAAGTATTTAGCTTTAAATAGGAATAATTTATTTAATAAGAGTTAATTTATTTAGTTAGATTTAAATTATATTTAACTTAGGGGGGTGTTAGTGTTAGGGTTAGACTTAGCTTTAGGGGTTAATACATTTATTAGAGTAGCGGTGAGGTCCGGTCGGCAGATAAGGGGTTAATTATTGTATGTAGATGGAGGCGACGTTGGGGGCGGCAGATTAGGGGTTAATAAATATAATATTGGGGTCGGCGGTGTTAGGGGCAGCAGATTAGGGGTACATAGGGATAACGTAGGTTGCGGCGGTGTACGGAGCGGCAGATTAGGGGTTAATAGTATAATGCAGGTGTCAGCGATAGCGGGGGCGGCAGATTAGGGGTTAATAAGTGTAAGGTTAGGGGTGTTTAGACTCGGGGTACATGTTAGGGTGTTAGGTGCAGACTTAGGAAGTGTTTCCCCATAGGAAACAATGAGGCTGCGTTAGGAGCTTAACGCTGCTTTTTTGCTTTTTGTTTTTTTTCAGCTCAAACTGCCCCATTGTTTCCTATGGGGGAATCATGCACAAGCACGTTTTTGAAGCTGGCCGCGTCCGTAAGCACCGCTGGTATCGAGAGTTGCAGTGGCGGTAAATTATGCTCTACGCTCCTTTTTTGGAGCCTAACGCAGCCCTTCTGTGAACTCTAAATACCAGCGGTATTTAAAAGGTGCGGGGGGAAAAAAACATGCGTTAGCTACGCGGGTCATTACCGACAAAACTCTAAATCTATCCGTAAGTTATTTTACCTGATAAGTACAACATTCGCTACTAAATGAAGTAACCTATCAAAAGAATTATGCATACATAAGCAGACATGAATTATTAGATACATTGAAAATTAGAATGCACACATTATGTATATTATATTGCATTATACAAAGTCAATATTAATATTAGAATGTAAACTAAACACTAAAGCCAACTTTTTCCAAAGTCCCATACAAATATGTTGATCTCTGTCATAGAAGCTAAGGTTGATATGCAAATAGAGATTTTGCTTAGGATTTATGCTCTATATTAAGCATTACAGGACTATTCAAAGTTACTTAATCTAAAGTGCTTGTATTATTGTCACATCCATTTGTTTTTAGGCAGGGTATCAACTTTATATATGATGGTATCAGTATAAGAATTGTTACTAGTGATGTTTAGCTGCTTCTATTGTCAATAATGCCTTTGTCATAATAATTCATTGTTATAGTATTCCCTCTGTACTTATCTTTCTTGCCCTTAGCATTAGATGAAAGTTGGCAAAGAGACATTTCTAAGAACAGTCTCGTTTATATAGTTTCAACTCTATAAGGTACTCAACTTTTACAGTTTCTGAGCTATTACATGCTGGGAGACCAACACTTCCTATCTGAGTGAAAACTAATACATAGAACATAATCTCTAGTAATGTTATATATTTAAAGGGGACCCTAACATTTATATCTCATGTGACATTGATTTGATCTCCGTCCTAAGTATGGGATGAACTATTCCCAAAATTGAATAATATCATAAATAGAATTAAATCCATTGGGAATCCTGGTGGGCCCAGGAGAGAAAATCCAAAGGCCTCTCTCTTGAACAATAATTTGTTCAAGTCTTCCTCTTCTTTTGGGCTTTTTTAGTTTTTCTATTATTTTCCACTTGATGTCAAATTAGAGCTAGCATGTTCATCTATAAAGTGTTTAGCTAATTCTGATCTAGCATCAGATCTTTTAATATCTGAGAGGTGCTCGTGAATTCTCTCCCTAGCCTCCCTGGATGTACATCCAATGTACTGCTTGTTTGAGCAAGTGCACCAGGCCATATAGACTACAAATTTAGATCTACAGTTCATACAACTTTCAATGTTATACTCTTTAGATGTCATATTTGATCTAAAATTGTCTCCTCTTTGAGAGAAGCTACAGGGGATACACTGGCTGTACCCTTACCTATACATCTCTTTTGTTGTCAACCAAGAACTGGTTTCATTATTCTGTGGTAAGTCACTGGGTGACAGTATATTCCCCAAAGTGACTCCTTTTGTGTAGGAAAATCTACAACCTTTCTGGGCAACTTCAATTAATCCTTTGTCTGTGTTATATAACCCTGAACAAAAAGTGTGAGTGTACTTGTTTTTGTGAGGATTTCCTGAAAGCAGTTCTGTAGAATTTATGCAGCTTACTTGAATAGGTTAACCTAAGCAAAGTGATAGATGTTACAGATAGCTTAATTACAATATGCAATTGGCAATATTGAACTATCTGTCTTAATGTTTGCCTACCTATAAACTATTTCTCCAGAGTCACTGCAGACTTGGAGGTTATAGCTTTAAGCAGAAGGTAACCATACAAATACAATCAGGTATAAATGAGAGAGATTTCAGTAACAATTCACAGGTTACTAAGCATGAAGCTAAATTGACTTAGCATAAGATTATAAGTTATACAACCTGCCTTAGACCTTAGTCAGTTAGAGTCCAGTGCTGCTACAGGTTTCCCAGGAACAGAAGAGTTCAGTGTGTATGAGAATGCTGAACTGCAGGTAACAAGCTTGAGAGTGAGAGGTGAGAGCTGTGGCAGTAGCTGATGATGTCAGTCCTGCACACAGGTGGTTCTGTGTGAAAGGGAGAGAGCTGCAGCACAGGAAGTGGTTGCTCTGTGTAGCAGAAGAATGATTCCCCTATGTCAGATAGCAGATTGGCTGAGAAGCTTTCTCATGCAGGGATGTGAAAACATTAATCCAGCAATGAGGTAAGAGAAGTGGGAGGTTATATACGGAGTAAGGACAATTGCTTAAAGAGACAGCATAAGCTACACTGTAGAATCTGACATAGCCCCCCCCAAAAGGAACCCACCACAAGGGTTCAGGGAGCTGGAAAGTCTGGGTTTCGGCGATGAAACAGGGAAACACATCTCGGAGCAGATACAGAAGCAGCTGGTTCCCAAGTATCCTCAGAATGATCAAAGCCCTTCCAGTGAATCAAGTATTCCAGTGTCCCGCATCTACGTCTGGAGTCAATGATAGACTGCACCTCATACTCTTGATCGTGTGAGACTGTATGCGAGACTGCATTTGCAGATAATTTGTCAGAAAGACAAGGCTTTACCAGAGAGACGTGAAATGTGGGATGAATTTTATAGATGTCGGGAAGACGAAGTGTAACAGTAGCAGGATTTTTAATATCCACAATTGGAAATGGTCCAATGAATAATTTACTCAATTTCTTTGAGGGAGTATGTAATTTTAAATTTTTCGTTGACAACCATACCATTTGGCCTATCTGATACGTTGGTTGAGGAGTGTGACGTAAGTCATAGTATTTTTTCTGCGAATTTTGAGCATGTTGTATATTTTGTTGAGCAATGGTGAAAGTTTGAGAGATATCGTTAACTGTATCATTCACTTTTTGGGTTGGAACTTGGGTAAAGTCATGGGTAAAAAGAGATTCTAGGATGTAAGCCCATAGTGCCGTAGAATGGACTAAGTCGAGTGGCGGAGTGTTGGTAGCATTGTTGTAGACAAACTCTGCCAAAGCTAAATGCTTTGTCCACATTTCTCTGATGGATTTGTGCAAAAGCAACGCAGATACTGCTCAACGGGTTGGTGGTTCGTTCCACTTGGCCCTTGGATGGGGATGGTAAGAGGTTGTAAGTTTTTGAGTGAATATGCAGAGTTTGACAAAGAGATTTCCAAAAAACGTGAGGTAAACTGTGAACCCCTGTCCGAGAGTATCACCATGGGAAGTCCAGGTAACCGAAACAACTTCTTTAATGAATAACTCACTGGTTTCCTGAGCTGTCGGCAAACCCAACAGCTGGATTAAAATGTGCCAATTTTACTCAAAAGATCTACAAACAACTAGTATTGTAGAAAAGGAAAAAGAGACTTGGGAGGTCATCGATAAAATCCCATAGCAATATGGCTCCAGGGAGTTTCGGGTACTGGATAAGTTGGAGTAACCCAACAGGGAAATGACGAGACGGTTTGGAAGTAGAACAGGTTGTACACTGTGCAATGTATTCTGAACTGTTGAGGTCATCGCTGGCCACCAATAGTGTCGTTGTAGTAAGTCCAGAGTTTTAATTAAGACCTAAGTATCCAGATGTAGGAGTAAAGGAGGTGTAACCTATATTGCGGTGTATGTAAAGGAGGTTTCCAATGGTTGTATAAACCGTCCGCCTTTGCTTGCAAGAGATGTCAGTGGCTTTGAGGAATCCGGGTTTGACAGGTTTGGAATTCAGGATGTGGGGATATAAGTAATCCCAGAATTTTAGAACTAGGAATGACTGTGGATGGAACTTCTTCAGAAGAAGGTCTAGAATCCCGTACTGGATAGTGCGTCGCTTTACCATTACGGACTTCCCGGACGGTACATAATCAGAAAGTCAAAACGAGAATAATATAGATTCCATCGTAGTTGTCTGGAAGATAGGGTTCTGTTCTGCTGTAAATATTGCAAGTTTGTGTGATCAGTTATAACTATAAAGGGAAAGTAGCACCTTCTAGAAGGTGTCGCACTGTTCAAATGCAGTTTTAATTGCCAATAATTCTTTTTCCCCCACGGGATAATTGCGTTCAGCAGGAGACAGGAGTCTGGAGAGATATGTACTGATGAAACTTATCTGTTAAAGATGTTTTTTTGCGAAGAGTATAGACCCCGAGAGCATAATCTGATGCGTCCCACTCGACAATAAACTGTAAGTTGGGGTCTGGGAACTGCAGAATGGGTGCTGTGGTGAAATCTGTTTTTAGTTTTCGAATACCCTTTCACAGTCCTTAGTCCAGTCAAATGAGTTTTTTCCCCTTAGTAAGGTCAGTTAGAGGTTTAGCCATGTGTGCAAAAATTATGTATACATTTTCGGTAAAAGTTGGCAAAGCCAAGAAAATTCTGTACCTGTTCTTGGTTTTAGGAGTTGGCCACTGTGTTATAGCATGTATTTTTGAATCGTCCATAGTGATTCCTGTGCTTGAGATAACATAATCCAGAAATGTCACTTTAGGCCTGTTGAACTCACATTTCTCTAATTTGGCGTACAATTTTTGTTTGTCTTAAACGAGCTAATACTGTTCTAACATGAGTTAAATTTTGTTGTTGGGATTCAGAGAAGATAGTATATCGTCCTAGGTACACGACTACAAAATTGTCTAAGATGTCATGAAAGATGTCATTAATAAAGCATTGAAATGTTGCTGGAGCATTACAAAGACAAACAGCATGACAGTATATTCGTAAAGGCCATATCGAGTTCTAAATGCTGTCAACCATTCATCTCCAGCCTCATTCGTATGAGGTTATAAGCACCCCTGAGATCCAATTTTGTAAGATAATTGGCAGTGCGTAACCTCTCAATAAGTTCGGGTATTAACGGGAGTGGGGTAACGGTTTTTCTTTGTTCTTTTATTTAGCTCCCGATAGTCAATTATGGGCCTAAGTGACTGGTCAGTATTTTTAACAAAAAAGATTCCAGCTCAGCTGGGGAGTGGATGGTCTAATTAAACCTTTTGCTAGGTTTTCTTGTAGGTATACCTTTAAGTGATCTAATTCAGGTCTTGATAGAGGATATATGTGTCCAACGGAATTGTTGCACCAGGCAAAAGGTCATTGGAGGCAATCGTATGACCTATGGGGGCGTAGACCCTGTGCCTCTGTTTTGTTGTAACACATCCTGAAAATCCTCTAAGATCACTAGGTAATATAACATCCTATGTGAGTAAAATATGAGGGTAATGGAAACAAGTCTGAGTGCAGTAGGAAGAAGTTAAAATCAACAGTCATACGTTGCCAGTCAAAGGTTGGTTTGTGTATGTGTAACCAAGACAACCCAAGGATAATTGGGTATAGAGGACTTGGAATTAAGTCGAAAGAATATCGATTCCCTATGTCCAGATCTATGTACAGAGTAATAAAGTTGTTGTTTCATGTGTAATGGGGCCCTGTGAGAGCAGAGAAGAGCCATCAACCTAAATTAATGGAGATAGGAGATGTTTTGCTAATAAGGGAATTTTTATTTAAATTGACAAAATGAATATCAATATAACTTGAGACACTCTGTGTCAATAAGAGCCTCAAATTCTATGTGGTAGCGATCCCACTGCAAATAAGAGGTAACGTTATCCGAGAATGAGTATGTTTAGATAGAGACAGACTAAGTGTGTTAAATTCTATCTTACCCAGCTTTTGTCTTTTTAGAAGTGGACAAGATGACACATCATGCTCTGGGGAGGCACGAGTACAAGCATAGTCTCAATGCCCGCCCTTCTACTTTTCTCATCAGTGGAGAGAGGACCACGCAATAAAACCTATTTCCATAGGTGATTCGGTTTCCCTTGGAACTTGATGGAGAGGGGGTGAACCTTTTGTAGGGAGCTGACGTATTAGACCTCTCATGTTTACGCTCACGAAGTCGTCGGTCCTATAGTGGTACAGAGATTGCAAAGATCCTCAGTCTCTGGGGTACGCATGTGCGGGACAACTCATCCTTAATATCTTCACTAAGCCCACTTCTAAATTGGTGTCTCAGTGACGCCTCATTCCATTTTGACTCAATGGCAAATATTTTAAACTTGTGATAATAATAATCCACAGGATGCCGGCCTTTGTTTTAAGGCCCTGAGTGAAGCCTCAGCAGATTCATGCTTGAAAGGATCGTCATACAGAGAGAAAGTGCTTTTAGAAAGTCTTGAAAAGAATCCAATAAGGTATTTTGATTTTCAAATAAACTATCAGCCCAACTGCGAGGCTCTCCCCTTAAATAGGAAATCATGGTTAACCTTAAGGAGATCAGTGCTATAGGTTTAGGCTCTGAGCTCAAAACAGGAGTAAACAGGCATTTCCTAAATTCTTTGAAATTAGACCTATTACCGCTAAATTTACTCAGGTAATGACACTTGCGGTTCAGTTTGAGCGGATTTTTGAAGCAATACATTTCTCTAACACAATCTTTCAACAATTGATACTCAGTTTGCAATTCTCTAATTGACTGGGTAACGTTATCCATACGCTGTGAAAGTTGCTGTGACTTGATTAGTGATTTCGTTAATTCCATAACTGCTTTCAACCTCTACAAATTTAGGCTGGATTAATCTGTTATAACCCTGAACAAAAAGTGTGAGTGTACTTGTTTTTGTGAGGATTTCCTGAAAGGCAGTTCTGTAGAATTTATGCAGCTTACTTGAATAGGTTAACCTAAGCAAAGTGATAGATGTTACAGATAGCTTAATTACAATATGCAATTGGCAATATTAAACTATCTGTCCTTAATGTTTGCCTATAAACTATTTCTCCAGAGTCACTGCAGACTTGGAGGTTATAGCTTTAAGCAGAAGGTAAACATACAAATACAATCAGGTATAATGAGAGAGATTTCAGTAACAATTCACAGGTTACTAAGCATGAAGCTAAATTGACTTAGCATAAGATAATAAGTTATACAACCTGCCTTAGACCTTAGTCAGTTAGAGTCCAGTGCTGCTCTACAGGTTTCCCAGGAACAGAAGAGTTCAGCGTGTATGAGAATGCTGAACTGCAGGTAACAAGCTTGAGAGTGAGAGGTGAGAGCTGTGGCAGTAGCTGATGATGTCAGTCTGCACAACAGGTGGTTCTGTGTGAAAGGGAGAGAGCTGCAGCACAGGAAGTGGTTGCTCTGAGTAGCAGGAAGAATGATTCCCCTATGTCAGGTAGCAGATTGGCTGAGAAGCTTTCCTCATGCAGGGATTTGAAAACATTTAATCCAGCAATGAGGTAAGAGAATGTGGGAGGTTTATAGGGAGTAAGGACAATTGCTTAAAGAGACAGCATAAGCTACACTGTATAATCTGACAGTCTGCTGCTTAACATAGGTAATGTATTTTGATATTACAAATATCCCTGTAGTTTGAAGAATATTGAGTGACAAATGTCGCTTGCCCTACGTCATGTGTGTGCCTTGGTGTTACTGTCTTAGGTGCATCTCTTAGTAAAATATCTCTGTCAGTTATGTCCACCTGTTTCTTCAATTTCTCTGTCATTTTTTTATTATACCCTCTTTCATGCAATTGTTTCTTTAGGTCCTCACTGTGTTTTTTATATTTTTTGGTCACTGGAATAGTTCCTTTTTATTCTGACAAAATTTCCCTTTGCTATGGATTTTTGTACACTAATCAGATGGCTGCTTTTTCCATGCAAGAGGGTATTTCCCGAAATTGGTTTCCTATAGTTTGTTGTTTCTACTCTTTTGGTTACCATGTTAGATGTCCGTTTTAGGTCCAGATAACAGATAGTAGATTTGTTGGACTCAAAAGTGAATTCAAACCCCATATGTTCTGGTTTAGGTAGTTGACAAAGTCAGCAGCCTCGGGTCTCATTCTCCGTCCAGATAAAAATCAGATCATCTATATATCTATAGTATGATCTAATTTTATTGGCAAAATTGTTATTTTCTCCATATATGGTGCTAAGTTCCCACCATCCCATTGTGAGATTGGCAAACGAGGGGGCAAATTTCGCCCTCATCGCATTGCCCCTTGTCTGGAGGAAAACATTTCCATCAAACCTTAAATAGTTATGTTTGAGAAGGAAGCTGGTCACTTCTATTATATAGTTGATGAAGTTATGTGTATAAACAGTATCCCTCTCTAGGAAAAACCTAATAGCTCTTAGACCCATTTCATGGGGTATCGAAGAGGGACACCACATCCACAGTTAGCCAACTATAGTGTGGTTCCCAATTACTATTTTCTAAAATCTGCAGAAGATGTTTTGTATCTCTCAAATAACTATTGAGTTTGGATACCAATGGTTGAAGCAAACCATCCAACCATTCTGAAAGTGGTTCACATATTGAACCTATCTATACCTGAGACGATAGGGCGCCCTTTGATTTCCAACAGGGATTTATGAACCTTTGGAAGGATATGAAAACTGGATATTATGGGTTCTTGTACAGTCAGATAGTCACAGGTATCTTGATCAATATGGCCCTCTTCTAAGCCATCATCCAATAATGACTTAATTTCTCTTAGGAAGACTGACGTAGGGTCACCTGGAAGTGATCTATAATCATCACAGCAACTCAGTTGTCTTATGATCTTATTTTTATATGCCTCCTTACTCCATACAACTAGACTGCCACCTTTATCTGCCATCTTAATTACTAGGTGGTCATTCTGTTTTAGGTAGTCAATAGCCTTTCTCTCTTCTTTTGAGAGATTGGGATGACAGGTGGCAGGTTTTTTGCTAGATTCTTAGGAGAATATCTCCTCTAGATTGACTTGGGTAGAGCACTGACTTGGGTCTAAAGTCCCCATATGAGTTGATCTCTAATGCTTGTGTGTCTCTCCCTCCCATCAGATTTGTCAAACTTTGAATGCCCTGGAATTCAGAGAAATCCATATGAACATTATCATTAGTGGGATCTATACATCTTTGTGTAGTGTCCCTATTGCCCAAATTGTCTGGTTGGTCTCTGAAATGTTTCTTAAGTGTCAAATTGCGGATCAGCCTATTAACATCTACCAGAGTCTGAAATAAATTAAATTTACTTGTAGGTACAAAGCCCAGTCCGTAGCTCAATACTTTAAGTTTGCTGTTATTTTAAGGATACTCTGTAAGGTTAATAACATTGTTAACAATAGTTGTATTTGTTATTGATATTTGACTATCTTCTTGTTCTGTCTCAGGTAATATTGTGAATGGTTCATTCTCCCTCCCCTTGCTCCTCTTCTTGTTCCTCTTTCCTCCCCTCCTCTTCCTCCTCTTAGGGAGGGATTCATTGGGGGTATGTAAAAAACCTGTTCAAGATCACTTACTTCATTATTCTCTATTTGATTTACATCTCTCACTGCTGGCACTGTATTGGGAGGTAATCTACCAATACCTAATTGTGCTGTTGCATCAGCTGCATTACCTACTTTTGCGTTACAAGTATATATATATATATATATATATATATATATATATGTGTATATATATATATAAATATATATATATATATATATATGTGTATATATATTGTGTGTGTGTGTGTATATATATATATATTATATATATATATATACATATATGTATGTATATATATATATATATATATGTATGCATATATTTTTATATATATATATATATATATATATATATATATATATATATATTATATATATAAATATATATTTGTGCATATATATGTGTATTTATGTATTTGTATATGTATGATCTATACATACTGATATACAAATATAAACACATATATACACATGTATACACATATATAAATATCTCAAAATACCTGAAAACAAGAAAAAATCTTTTTTAT
Organism: Bombina bombina; assembly: GCF_027579735.1. NCBI lineage: Eukaryota > Metazoa > Chordata > Amphibia > Anura > Bombinatoridae > Bombina > Bombina bombina. The sequence goes on along the minus strand of NC_069500.1, from coordinate 702,726,409 downwards.
AATGTGTTTTACTGTGTATTTACTGTATATATTTTACATTCTTCACATAGAAGAAAATGTTCTTTTTATTTTTAAATATATATTCCTACATATATATGTATATATCTAGTTATCTATTTTAGCTCTCATTATACAAGTTCAAAGTAATATATTAGAAATCGATAAAAAGCCTAAAGCACACAATGGGGTCGATACGGATGCTGTTTCTGACCCACTCCGCTTCAGGTCCGCCTGAAGTAGAAGTTAAGAAGCAGCAGTCATAAGACCGCTGCTCCTTAACTTGTCCACCACCTCTGAGGTGGCGGACAGCATATCAGCCCAATCAGATGTGATTGGGTTGACACCCCAGGGGGCGACATTGCACAAGCATTTCATGCTAAATGCTTGTGCAATGATAAATGCCGACAGTGTTATGCTACTCAGCATTTATCGATGTGCGGCAGACATGATTCGCTACAGCAGGTCATGTTCACTCGCACTTTGATAATTCGGCCCCTAAAAATCTTATGTTGGCTATCACTAGGGTGCTAAGCCGAAGGTGCCCTAAGGCTTGAAAGAATTTAAATAAATGGTACGTGGTGGGATTTAAAATTTATAAAGGTTAAGGATGTTGTGAGAGTCTTGTTCTCACGGGTACAGAAGAAAAAATTATTTGAATGTTTAGCCTACTTACGCCTAGATTTAGAGTTTTGCGTCCAAAGGGGTGCGTTAGTTACGCGTGTTTTTTTTCTAGCCCTGCTTCTAAACAATGCTGGTATTTAGAGTTCTCTGAAGGGCTGTGTTAGGCTCCAAAAGGGGAGCATACAGGCATATTTACCGCCACTTCAACTCTCAATACCAGCGTTGCTTACGGTAGCGGCTAGCTGGAAAAACGTGCTCGTGCACGATTCCCCTATAGGAAACAATGTGGCAGTTTGGGCTGAAAAAACCTAACACCTGCAAAAAAAGCAGCGTTAAGCTCCTAACGCAGCCCCATTGTTTCACTATGGGGAAACACTTTCTAAGTCCTGCACCTAACACCCTAACATGTACCCTGAGTCTAAACACCCCTAACCTTAACTTATTAAATCCTAATCTGCCCGCCCCCACTATCGCTGACCCCCCCTGCATTATTTTATTAACACCTAATCTTGCCGCTCCGTACACCGCTGCAACCAACTATTATACCTATGTACCCCTAATCTGCTGCCCTAACATCGCCGACCCCTATATTATATTTATTAACCCCTAATCTGCCGCCCCCAATGTCGCTGCTACCTACCTACACTTATTAACCCCTAATCCTGCCAACCGTACCTCGCCGCCACTATAATAAATGTATTAACCCCCTAAACGCCGCACTCCCGCCTCGCGAACCCTATAATAAATATTATTAAACCCTAATCTGCCCTCCCCTAACATCGCCGACACCTAACTTCAAGTATTAACCCCTAATCTGCCGACCGGACCTCGCCGTTACTCTAATAAATGTATTAACCCCTAATGCAAAGTCTAACCTCTAACCCTAACACCCCCCTAGTTAAATATAATTTTAATCTAACGAAATAAATTAAATATTAATAATTAAAGTCTTCCTATTTAAAACTAAATACTTACCTGTAAAATAAACCCCTAATATAGCTACAATATAACGAATAATTATATTGTAGCTATTTTAGGATTTATATTTATTTTACAGGCAACTTGAATTTATTTTAACTAGGTACAATAGCTATTAAATAGTTATTTACTATTTAATAGCTACCTAGTTAAAATAATTACAAAGTTACCTGTAAAATAAATCCTAACCCTAAGATGCAATTAAACCTAACACTACACTATCAATAAATAAATTAAATCAATTAACTACAGTAACCTACAATTAAATAACTAAACTAAATTACAAAAAATAAAAAAGATTAAAAGAATTTTAAGCTAATTACAACCCTACTCTAAGCCCCCTAATAAAATAACAAAGCCACCCCCCAAAAAAAAATTCCCTACCCTATCTTAAATTAAAAAGTTAACAGCTCTATTACCTTACCAGCCCTTAAAAGGGCTTTTTTGTGCGGCATGCCCCAAAGAAAATCAGCTCTTTTGCCTGTAAAAAAAAAACACAATACCACCCCCAACATTACAACCACCCACCACCCCCACTACCCCTACTCTAACCCAAACTCCCCCTTAAATAAACCTAACACTACCCCCCTGAAGATCTCCCTACCTTGAGTCGTCTTCACCCAACCGGGCCGAACTCTTCATCCGATGGACCAAAAGAAGACATCCGGAGCGGCAGAAGTCTTCATCCTATCCGGGCAGAAGAGGACATCCGGACCGGCAGACATCTTCATCCAAGCGGCATCTTCTATCTTCATCCATCTGACGAGGAGCGGCTCCATCTTCAAGACCTTCAACGATGACTAGACGACGAATGAAGGTTCCTTTAAGTGACGTCATCCAAGATAGCGTCCCTCGAATTCCGATTGGCTGATAGGATTCTATCAGCCAATCGGAATTAAGGTAGGAAAAATCTGATTGGCTGATTGAATCAGCCAATCAGATTCAAGTTCAACCCGATTGGCTGATTCAATCAGCCAATCAGATTGAGCTTGCATTCTATTGGCTGATCAGAAAAATGTTGTATATACAAACAAAGTCGCTATATCAGTTAAAAGAAACAACAATGAAGTATAGCCGATTGAAGTAGGGACCTGTAAAAAAAAAAAAATTGTATTGATTTCTCTTCAACTCTCATATGGGCAAAAATATATATTTAAAAAATATAATAAAAATATAAAACATTTTTTTTTAAAATTGCTATTTTTTCCCCCAGCATTTTTTTTTTCACAGCTACATGTTGTGCAATGGAGAAGCACAAGCAGGTCTGACCACCATTATACAACATGCTGCGCCACCTACTGGATGAAAGTGGTTAAGATCATTGCATGCCCATAACTGCTTATTTGAGGCAGTCCTATTTGGCTGAACCAATCCAGTGAGAGGCATTAGTAAGTGGAACTTAGGGTTGGGGCTGGATGTTAAATCATTATATAAGCAAAACAAAAATGAAAAAAACAACCTTTCATTTATTTGTTGCTGTCCTGCTGAAGCTGCCTAGCTTTGCTAAAGTGAAAAGAGAGATTCTGTACTACCCCTCTAAGTGCAGTGGAATGTTCCACTGTCACTTCCTTACAGAGCAGCCAGGAAGCAGATGCAGACTTGCAGTGTTTTAGCCACATTTTATTAATAGTAAGTTCTGCAACCTTAGATTTTGCTGAAAGGGATTCTGTTAGTGAAAATGATAATTTAATGAATGTGGTTAGTGTTTTTGTTTTTTTAACTCTTTTACAGCAGTGTAAGGATCATTTTTTGTATTTTGTTTACTCAAAATTTACACTAGCAGCTTGCCTCTGCACTGCACACTAATTTATAGTCTCACTTTATGAACTCTCTGTAGCTCTGCTGTTTTATTACTTAAAAATGCAGTGGTCCCTATTCCCCCCCCCACTTGTGTGTGTGTGTGTGTGTGTGTGTCTCTCTCTCTCTCTCTCTCTAATATATTATATATATATATATATATAATATTAATATTATATAATATATATAATATATATATATATATATCTCCTTATGTGTCATTCTCCCCCATGGTATCTTTCTCTCTCTGTCTCTCTTCCTCCCCCTCTGACTCTCTCATCCCTTATGTGTCTCTCTAACCCTCTGTGTGTGATTGTGTCTCTATCTCTTTCTCTAACCCTCTGTGTGTGTGATTGTGTCTCTCTCTTTCTCTAACCCTCTGTGTGTGATTGTGTCTCTTTCTCTTTCTCTAACCCTCTGTGTGGGGAATTGTGCCTCTCTCTCTCTTCTCTAACCCTCTGTGTGTGATTGTGTGTCTCTCTCTCTGTCTCTAACCCTCTGTGTGTGATTGTGTCTCTCTCTCTTTTCTCTCTCTCTAACCCTCTGTGTGTGATTGTGTCTCTCTCTCTCTCTCTCTAACACTCTGTGTGTGATTGTGTCTCTCTCTCTTTCTCTCTCTCTAACCCTCTGTGTGTGATAGTCTCTCTCTCTCTCTCTCTCTCTAACCTCTGTGTGTTGATTGTGTCTCTCTTCTTTCTCTAACCCTCTGTGTGTGATTGTGTCTCTCTCTCTTTCTCTAACCCTCTGTGTGTGATTGTCTCTCTCTTTCTCTGTCTCTCTAACCCTCTGTGTGTGATTGTGTCTCTCTATATATCTCTCTCTAACCCTCTGTGTGATTGGTGTCTCTCTAACCCTCTGTGTGTGATTGTGTGTCCCTCTACCTCTCTTTCTCTCTCTCTAACCCTCTGTGTGTGATTTGTGTCTCTCACTCTCATCTCCTAACACCTCTGTGTATGATTGTGTCTCTCTCTCTTTCTCTCTCTCTAACCCTCTGTGTGTGATGGCGTCTCTCTCTCTCTATAACCCTCTGTGTGTGATTGTGTCTCTCTCTCTTTCTCTCTCTTTCTAACCCTCTGTGTATGATTGTGTCTCTCTCTCTTTTTCTCTCTCTCTAACCCTCTGTGTGTGATTGTGTATCTCTTTCTCTCTCTCTCTAACCCTCTGTGTGTGATTGTGTCTCTCTTTCTCTAACCCTCTGTATGTGATTGTGTCTCTCTCTCTTTCTCTCTCTCTAACCTCTGTGTGGTGATTGTGCTCCCTCTCTCTTTCTCTCTTTCTAACCCTCTGTGTGCGATTGTGTCTCTCTCTCTCTCTAACCCTCTGTGTGTGATTGTGTCTCTCTTTCTCTCTCTAACCCTCTGTGTGTGATTGTGTCTCACTCTCTTTCTCTCTCTTTAACCCTCTGTGTGTTATTGTGTCTCTCTTTCTCTCTAACCCTCTGTGTCTCTCTCTCCCCCGTCTCTCTCTCCCTCTCCCCCCGAGTGCTTTTCTGTGTTTCTGTCTACCTTTTATTTATTTAATTAATTAATTGGTAGTTCTATCTGATGGTGTTGCTTTATTTAAAGGGGTGGGGTCAAGCCCCCACCATCTTTAAATTTCACCAGCCGCCACTGGATCAAGACATTTTTATATTTACTGAATAATGAAATAATCTATAAGCATAATTTGCAGCATTAAAGTAAAAAGTATGTTTTAAACATGTATTTTAATGGGCATGGATTTCTAGATCTCATAATCAGAGCAAGCATTTTGTTATCTGGCAAGAGTTTCTGTTACAATCCTTTAAACTAAAATCAGATGTTTACTAAGTTGACCAGTTTTCCAAGACACCATTTAAAGGGACATGAAACCCATATGTTTTCTTTCATGATTTAGAAAGAGCATGCAATTTTAAATAACTTTCCAATTTACATCTAATATCTAATTTTCTTCATTCTTTTGATATCCTTTGTTGGAAATAATATCTAAATATGCTCAGTAGCTGTTGATTGGTGGCTGCACATAGATACCTCATGTGATTGGCTCACCCATGTGCATTGCTATTTCTTCAACAAAGGATATCTAAAGAATGAAGGCGTATCCTAGCCACTGCCTCACCAGCCTCTGACGTAACTGCACGTCACTGATACAAATATATATACACAAACACATACATATATTTACATACTGTATGTATATCTCTGGTTAATTTTCTGAGCATTATTTGATACCACAAGCTCTTGTAATAGCTGGTTATTTATCCCACGCCTGCAGTGATAAATTAGCGCTTCACTTGTGATCTAGCCCTGTTTCTCCCAAAAAACTTTAATTTCTATTTAGATGTATAAATATGGGTGAAATACTTATTTTAAGATATTTGACATGTGTTTTGCTATGCATATATTTTAGTCTTAACACTTCACTTCAGGAGCCTATTTATCAAGCCGGTCAACCGCAAATACGCTGGAATTCCACAGGCATAATTGTGGAGAACTTGATTCGCCTTACTTATTAAAGCTACAGACCGGCAAAAGTAGGAAATTTGTGATGTTAACATGCGATCCGTCAGTCTCAGTCCGACACAGATCGATGCTTACGTCACTACAGGAGGTTCCGAATACAAATTCGGCACTATCTGACTACTTTTGCTAGTTAACCAAAATTCCTAGCAGGTACCGCTCGCCACTTATCTGGCCTAGCATACCTGGTTTTCAATCCGCCGCCCCTGGAGGCGGCGGATGCCTATAGGAATCAATGGGAGTCTGAAAGCAGTGAAAACTTATGTTTGCTGCTGCCCGATATACCATTGATTCCTATTGGAGAATAAAAGTAACGTTTACACCTAACACCCTAACATGTATCCCGAGTCTAAACACCCCTAATCTGCCACCCCCTACACTGCCATCACCTACATTATACTTATTAACCCCTATTCTCCCGTCCTGACACTGCCGCCACCTACATAAATGTATTAACCCCTATCCCGCCACTCCTGGACCGCACCGCAACTAAATAAAAGTATTAACCCCTAAACCCCTGGCCTCCCACATCACTAGCACTTACTAAACCCTATTAACCCCTAAACCGCCAGCCCCCCCGCTTCGCCATAAACTAAATTAAAAATATTAAACCCTTAAACCTAACAACCACTAACTTTATATTAAATATTAACTCATCCCTATCTTATAATAAATTTAAACTTACCTGTAGAATTAAATTAACTATATAAAACTATTAATTAATCTACCCTAACTATTAGACTAAATACATTAAACTATATTAAAATATACTTCCATCTACCCCAACTTTTTTTTTTTTTTTTTTTAAAGAACTTTATTGACATGTAATCAAAAATACAAACTTGGCTCTGGTTACAATGTGAGCCTTGAAGGCGTTCGTACAAAATATCGTAATAGTACAACAATGGCTTCAAGTGGCTTTAGTTTTACCAAGCTTTTAACAGATTATAGTTCTACAGTGATTGCTTAAACTGTCCTCAACCCAGCCTGTTATTAAGCCATCTAGCCACTTTTGGGCTAATGAGTGTCCAATGTTATAAATGGTTGGTGAGGGCCAGTAGGTAAATTTCAGAGTGAAGTAAGGAAGTTGGCCGTTATCCAGGTATCTTAATATATTGAGGCCTAGACCAGGCTAGAGGTCATCCGGCCAACTAGGACATGCAGATCAACCGTTTACAAACTTGCTCAGGTTTAACAAATAAAATATCATGTATAACAATAAAAATGGTATGTATAGGGATAAGCACGGGAAGGGAAAGGAAAAGGGAAAAAAGGTCATCGAGATTGGTTTAATGTTGAGGTGTGTGGTCAATGTACTTCTGAAAATACTTATGTAACATTAGTGTCTTGGTGTGTCTTGTGTTCATTGTGTTTCCAAGTCTGCCCCATCTTATCTTAAAGAGTCAGGTCGTTCGTCAATCATCTCTATGCGCATTCCAGCGCATCAACATGTACTTGTGTGTTTCCAGTTTGCCTATTGCAAGAAAGTGGTATCTCTCCATGAGTAGCAGGTTGTCTACTTGTTGTTTCCAGGATGTAAGATTTGGTGTTTCTGTGGTTTTCCACTTCTGTGGTATTATTGATTTGGCGCTGTTAAGCATGATGAGTAAGAGGTTTTGTTTTATGTCATCTTTAAGATTCGGTAAGCCATGAAGCAACAACAGCCCTGGGTCTCTGTTCAAGTGCGTGTCGAGGGTTTTGTCTATGTGTCCTATGACGTCTCCCCAAAAGGTTCCCAATTTCTCGCAGCCCCACCAAACATGGAGCATATCTGCGGGCTCCCCGCACCCCCTCCAGCATCTGTTGCTAGCCTGTTTGTATATTTTCTGTAGTCTTACTGGGGTGAGGTACCACCTAGACATATATTTGAAGTTTGTCTCTTGTACTTTGGCTGACACCGATGCTTTTTTGTGGTTGCGGAAAATCCGCATCCACTCCACGTATGAAATCTCAAGGTTTAATTCTCTGGCCCATTTGTGACAGTATGAGGGTAGGTGTTCCCCTACCGGGTTCAAGAGTATCTTGTATAGTGTGGATATGGTATGTCGGGGTGAGTGTGTCGATGTACACAGAGCCTCAAAGCGTGTAAGTTGTCTTGTTAGGTTTTTTAGGGATTTGTGGGAGTATACAAAGTGGGACAGTTGTGTGTGTACGTACCATGCCTGGGGGTTATCTCCTATGAGTCCTCCTATGTCTGTCGGTGGTAATACCTTTCCCTGTGACATGATTGAGTTGATTATTTGATCCTTTAATTGTATTGGGTTACCTGGCTTTGGTCTGGTCTTTGTTATGAAGGGGAGGTCAGGGTTCCCGACAATTGGAGTCAATGGCGCTGGTCTGGTTGTTATGTGGGTGCTAGTGTTTATCAGGGCATCCCAGTTTTGGAACAATTCTTCCAGCAATGGGTAAGTGCCAATGATGGCCGGCCGCTGTTTTGTCTGCAGCCAGGCCAACCCTCCTACGTTACCAACTTGTAATATTTCCCTGTCTAGTTCTATCCATTGTTTTGTGTCTGAGTTGTGACTCCATTCCGCAACTCTTTGCAGTAGTGTCGCCAGTCTGTATGTTCTTAGGTCTGGTAGACCCAGTCCTCCTCTCTCTCTGGACATGTATAGGGTTTTCCTGGGGACCCTAGGTTTAATCCCACCCCATATGAACCTTTCTATGTTGCCCTGCAGTTGGTGTAGGTAATCTTTTGGTAGGGGTATGGGCAGCGCCTGCAGGATATAAAGGATACGCGGAAGGACATTCATCTTTACTGCGTGTATCCTGCCCATCCAAGACAGAGTTTTATTTTTCCATCTGGAAAGGTCATTTGTGATATCTTTTAATAGGGGGCTATAATTTTTTGCAAATAAATCGCTAAATTGTTGGGTGATCTGTATGCCCAGGTATTTTATTTGGGTATGCTGAATCTTAATGGGGCATGTGAGTCTTAGTTTTTCTATAGTGGACGCCGGGGAATTTATGTTAAGTAACTCGGATTTGGACAGATTTAGGTGGAAATTTGATACTTTGCCGTATTCTTCAAATGTCTTTAAAAGGGGTGGAAGGGACTTATCTATTTCAGTTAATGTTAATAAGATGTCGTCGGCGTACATAGCCAGCTTGTATTCCTTTTCTTTGGTATAGACGCCTTTTATTTCCTTTAGTGACCTAATTTTACACGCCAATACCTCTATGGAAATAGCAAGCAGAAGGGGAGACAGGGGGCATCCGTTGTTGATACTAAAGGGTTCGGATAGGACCGAGTTGGTCCTAATCTTCGCCGTTGGGTTAGCGTAGAGGGAAAAGATGTTCTCGATAAAGTTGGTGCCTATGTTCATTCTTTGTAGAGTGGCTCTGAGGAAGTCCCAGTCCACTCTATCAAAGGCCTTTTCGGCGTCTGTAGAGAGAAGGACCAGGTCTTGTTGAGTGTTACGTGCAAGGGTTGCTAGTTGTAGGACCTTAATGGTATTGTCCCTCACCTCTCTTTCCGGTATAAAGCCCACCTGGTCGAGTGATATTAAGTGTGCGAGCAGGGGGTTCCATCTATTTGCTAAAACCTTGGCGTATATCTTTATATCTGTATTTAGGAGGGAGATTGGCCGAAAGTTTTCTGGGGCGTCTGGGGCTTTACCCGGTTTTGGTATCATGATGATGTGGGCTTCCAGCATGGATGCCGGGAAGCCTCCTGTGTGTCTAATGGAGTTAAAAAGGAGCAGCAATTTCGGGTGAGTATATGGGCAAATTTTTTATAATACTTTACACTAAACCCGTCTGGGCCTGGACTTTTCTCGGATGGGAGAGATTTGATCGCATCTTGTATTTCTTTGATATTAAATGGGGAGTCTAATTTTTCTGCTTGTTTCTCATCTAGTTTGGGCAATTTAACCCCCCCTAGGTATTCATTTATAGCATGATCTTTTGCGGGAGACGGTTTGGCGTCGGTATTCGAGGTGTGCAGATTGTATAGTGTTGAGAAGTATGAATGGAATACCTCCGCTATTGCTATGCTGTCGTATTTAAGCTGGTTGGATTTATTTTTTATATGGTGTATGTGCGTTTTGAGTTGCCTACGCCTCAGCGCTCTAGCCAACATTTTCCCCGCTTTGTCCCCTTGTTCGCAATATCTTTGGCGTAGTTTGAGTGCTCTTTTTTGCTGCTCTTGTTGTAGGAATGTGTTGAACTCCAGTCTAGTTTGTGTGAGGCGGGTTTTGAGGTCTGCATTTTTGGGATTTTGTTTATGCTCTTGTTCTAAGTGCTTGAGGTCATGTAGGATAGAGTCGTATTTGATTCTGTGTTGTCTGATTAAGTTTGCCTTGTGTTTCAAAAACGCCCCTCTAAGCACACACTTGTGTGCCTCCCAAATGTTAGAGTATGTCATGTCAGGTGTTTCGTTGATTTGGTAATACTCTAGTAAAGTTTTTTCAATGTCCAGCTGTATCAGGGGGTGATCCATTAAGTTATCGTCCTATCTCCATATATAATGTGTAACTGGGCTGTCTGGCCATTCCAGCTGGCAGATCACTGGGGCGTGATCTGACCATGTTGTGGGTTGTATTGAGGTGTTTCTGATGAGTGTGAGGCCTATGGGGTCAGTGAATATATAGTCGAGTCTAGAGTAGATCCCATGTGGGCTAGAGAAAAAAGTGTAATCTCTGACCGAGGGGTGGAAGGTGCGCCACGTGTCGTGTAAAGCTAGTGTATCTATTTGGCTGTTTATTTGTTTGATGTCTTTTTGGGGATGTTTGTTTTACCGCTTGATGTGTCAAGTTCTGGGTTGAGTGGGACATTTAAGTCTCCGCCCATGAATACCACCCCTTTTGAGTTATCCAGTATTCTCCCTGATAGCGTGCGCATGAATGTTGACTGTGCTCTATTTGGGAAGTATGTATTTATTATTGTAATTGGGTGGCCATGCATCATGCCGGTCAGTATAAGTATTCTGCCCTCCGTGTCCTTTTCTATGTTAGTGATTTTTAGCGGGACATTCTGTTTAATTAGAATTCCTACTCCGCTTTTTTTCGCTGGCCCAGAGGAGAAGTATGCAATGGGATATGTACGGTTGTACCATTTCGGCTCCGCCCCTCTTTTGAAGTGTGTCTCCTGAATTAGGACAATATCCCCTTTTAGTCTATTTAAGTCGTGTGTTATTATGGATCTTTTTTGGGGCACGTTGAACCCCTTAACATTGACCGAGATTATGTTTATAGCGTGTGTTTTTGGTGTTGAGTGCATCTTTAGTTTATAAACTGTGTGTTGGGTGCGATGTTACCTGTGGGCTTGAGATTAAGGCTGACCACCCAGGCTATAGAGTCTGTGTATTTACTGTGGCTACCAGTCAGATTAGTCTGTGAGTTTGACCTTTATCGAGAAGGGGTTGGGGTCAGAGGGGGGAGGAGGGGGAAAACAGTAGGTCGACAGGAAAGGGTATACAATTGAATATCAAAATTAACACTATAACTGAACAAAAACAAATGTATTCACTCCCGACTGATGGACTATAGCTTAGTATCCTTAGTACTATAGTAGAGGATAGGGGCCCTCTTCCCCAGGGGCACCCATTTTGAGTTGAGTTAAGATTCTGTGCCAAATGCTGATGCATAGGGCCTTAGCATGTATGGGGGGTTGAATGGGCAGCAGGTATTCTCTTCTTATGGAAGTTTGCTTAAGTGCTGTAGCCGAGGGGTCTAAGGTTCAGAGTTCTGCTCCTGTTCCAGGGCTTACAGGGTATATTAAGGGTATAAATATGTGTTTTGCCCGAGGAGCTTGCTAGAACTATGTGTATGCTCCTATTGTGGGGGTGGATACTCCCATTGGAAGTAAGGATACATTTTTTATGTTGTGTGCATCAGATGAACCTCAAAAACCAGTGTATGACACAACAGGATAACTGAAATTATGAACTTCTACATTGCATTATTAAACAGCAACAAAATATACATAAATGTGAACAATATACTCATCTGTCCTGCAGCTGTATAGGCAAATGTCACATAGACCAAAGTCAACAATGTCCACAATCAATCAGGATACTTCTATAGTGCCAGATCTTGTGTTCCCAGGGAACTAGAGGAGGATGGCTTTGGGGTTTCCCTAGGGTTGTGGATTAAAGGCCTCCTGAGTTTTTGTGGTTGTGGTAGCTCTGTGGGTGTAGGGATCTTTATTTGCAGCTCCTCACAGAACTGTGGGATGTCGTCTAGTGTGCGACGTGACGCTGATTTGTCTCCTTTCGTGGCAGTGATGCTTATTGGGAACCCCCATCTGTAGGGGATCTTCTGTGCTCTCAGCACCGATGTCACAAATTGCAAATCTCTCCGTTTCTGTAAGGTGGCTGGACTTAGGTCTGTGAAAATTTGGATACTAATGCCAGCGTGCGTGATTTGATTTTTCTGGTGTGAATGTCTTAATACCTCTTCTTTTTCTGCATAGTTAAGGAACTTTACGATGATGTCTCGTGGCGGGAGCTGGTGGTTTAGGTCTCAGCGCTCTGTGAGCCCGTTCAAGGGTAACACCAGGTGCTGTATTAGAGCCTTTTACTGTCCTGAAGAAGTCTTGCAAGTAGCCGGGGATCGCAGGGGGGTGAATGCTCTCTGGGACGCCTCTTATCCTCAAATTGTTTCTGCGGCCCCTGTTATCCAGATCTTCTACTTTCTCCATGAGGTTGTGGATAACTTCGTCTTGGTCATATGAGAGCTGGGATAGATGTTGTATGTCCTGAGTTGCAACGTTATGTCCCTCTTCAAGGGTTGACAGTTTGCGTTCCACTTTCTTTAAGTCTTTTTTCATTTCATTAAACATTTCCTTCATGTCAGACATTGCCGATTTGATATCATCTTTAGTTGCCAATTGTTGTAAGTCTGCTTTGGTGATTTCACATGCAGTATTTTCTGTTTGGATAGCTAAGTTTTGTGCTATTTTGTGAGCCATTTCAGCTGTATCTGATGTCTGGGATGAGACACTTTCAATAGGTTTCAGGAATTGGCTGATTTTTTTTTCTTTAGCAGGAGTTTCCAGCTTATGTTGTTTTTTAGCTGGCATAACCAGTATTCTGTGACTGTATGCCTTCCCCTAGTGTAGTGACTGTTTAGATGTGTCTCAGGCGCTGGGCTGCTTCTTTATGTGCTTGACAGCTCTTCTTATGTTGTCATGGGGTATGCTTATGTATTAAGCAGTCTGCTTGTCTAATGATAGTTAGCGGTGGTCAGCAAAAAGTGTCTTTTGTTCCTGGGGGTATTGCAAGTTTTGCCAGTTGCAATGCTGGTTTTGTTTTATAATGTTTTTTGTTTGTTAAATTTTATTTTTTATTTTATTTTTTTGTCAGATTAGCTATTCCAGATGGCCGCTTTGCTTCTATTTTGTTTGTCCCCCACGTGAGCTGCGTGATGTAGATCACCTCTCTAGTTGCTATTAAGGCTGGGCTGTATGGGCTTACTGGCCCTCTCGCTTTTTGATCATGCGGGTGTTATCTGTTGTGCAAGGATGCGCTGGTATTTATCCCCTCTAATGGCTCCCGTGTGCAGGGACGTGCCGCACGGGGTATGGAGGTGTGAATGACCTGCGCTCACCTTGCTTTCTTGCTGCTGCGCTTCAGGGGGGGTGTCAGCGGGTCCAGCCATGGTCATGTGCGTGCGAGCCTCTCCCTTTGTTCTTCGACCACAGCGCTTGGTTCCTCAGCGGTCCCCGCCAAACTCCAGCGGATGACCGCTCCTCTGAAGTTATAGGCCTCAGATCTTCTCGGGTCTTCAATGGCGGCTGCTGCTGCTAGTATGCCTCCGTGTCGCGGCTTGTCAGCCTTTATTGTGATCGCCCCTTTATCTGTGTGTGATTCCTTGCGGATACCCCTTACATGGTTATGATAGGTGCCTAACTGGGGAATTCAGGTCCAGGAGCTTTTCTATTTCGTGGCCATTACTCAGTGCGGCCAAGCTCCGCCCCATCTACCCCAACTTTTATACTAAAATTACATTAAACTACAAATTAAATTAAATATATTATATATTTAAACACCTAACCCTACTCAAATAATTTAAATCTACAGTAAAAAATTACTAAGTTACAAAAAACTAACAACTAAGTTACAAAAAATAACAAATACTAAGTTACACAAAAAAATAAACACTGTTACAAGAAATAAAAAATAAATTATCAAAGATTTAAACTAATTACACCTAATCTAAGAGCCCTATGAAAATAAAAAAGCCCCCCCAAAATAAAAAAAAAAATCCTAACCTACAATATACTACAAATAGCCCTTAAAAGAGCCTTTTGCGGGGCATTGCCCCAAAGAAATCAGCTCTTTTACCTGTAAAAAATACAAATACCCCCCCAACAGTAAAACCCACCACCCACACAACCAACCTCCCAAATAAAAACCTAACTAAAAAACCTAAGCTCCCCATTGCCCTTAAAAGGGCATTTAGCTCTATTGCAGCCCAAACCCTTATCTAAAACTAAAACCCACCCAATAAACCCTTAAAAAATTCTAACACTTACCCCTGAAGATTCACTTACAGTTTTGAAGATCCGACATACACTCCTCCAAGAAGCCGGCAGAAGTCTTCATCCAAGCGGCCGAAGTCTTCCTCCAAGCCCGCAGAAGTCTTCACCCAGACGGCATCTTCTATCTTACAGACATCCGACGCGGAGCATCCTCTTCTTACGACGTCTTCTTCCCGAATGAAGGTTCCTTTAAATAACGTCATCCAAGATGGCATCCCTTAGAGTCCGATTGGCTGATAGAATTCTATCAGCCAATCAGAATTAAGGTTGAAAAAAATCCTATTGGCTGTTGCAATCAGAAAATAGGATTGAGCGTTCATCCTATTGGCTGTTCTAATCAGCCAATAGAATGCGAGCTCAATCATATTGGCTGATTGGATCAGCCAATAGGATTGAAGTTCAATCCTTTTGGCTGATTGCATCAACCAATAGGATTTTTTTCAACCTTAATTCCGATTGGCTGATATAATTCTATCAGCCAATCGGAATCTAAGGGACGCCATCTTGGATGATGTCATTTAAAGGTACCTTCATTCAGCAAGAAGACATCAATTGAAGAGGATGCTCCGCGCCGCATGTCTTGAAGATGGAGCCGCTCCGCATCGGAAGGATGAAGATAGAAAATGCCGTCTGGGTGAAGACTTCTGCCCGTCTGGAGGACCACTTCTGCCGGCTTTGTTGAGGACATCTTGCCGCTTGGAGGAAGACTTCTGCTGGCTTCTTGGAGGATGGATGTCGGATCTTGAAAATTGTAAGTCGATCTTCAGGGGTTAGTGTTAGGATTTTTTAAGGGTGTATTGGGCGGGTTTTAGTTTTAGATTAGGGTTTGGGCTGCAATAGAGCTAAATGCCCTTTTAAGAGCAATGCCCATCCAAATGCCCTTTTCAGGGCAATGGGGAGCTTAGGTTTTTTTAGTTAGGGTTTTATTTGGGGTTTGGTTGTGTGGGTGGTGGGTTTTACTGTTGGGGGGTTGTTTGTATTTATTTTTTTTTTCAGGTAAAAGAGCTGATTTCTTTGGGGCAATGCCCCGCAAAAGGCCCTTTTAAGGTCTATTTGTAGTTTATTGTAGGTTAGGGTTTTTTTTTTTTTTGGGGGGGGGGTTCATAGGGCTCTTAGATTAGGTGTAATTAGTTTAAATCTTTGATAATTTATTTTTTATTTTGTGTAACTTAGTGTTTATTTTTTTTGTAACTTAGTGTTTGTTATTTTTTGTAACTTAGTTGTTAGTTTTTTGTAACTTTGTAATTTTTAATTGTAGAATTAAATTATTTGAGTAGGGTTAGGTTTTTAACTAAATAATATGAAAATTTAATTTGTAGCTTATTGTATTTTTAGTATAACAGTTAGGGTAGGTTAATTATTAGTTTAATATAGTTTAATGTAATTTTAGTATAATAGTTAGGGTAGGTTAATTATTAATTTAATATAGTTTAATATAGTTAATTTAATTCTAAAAGTAAGCTTAAATTTATTATAAGATAGGGATGAGTTAATATTTAATATAAAGTTAGCGGGTTGTTCGGTTTAGGGGTTAATTGGTTAATTTAGTTTATGGCGATGTGGGGGGCTGGCGGTTTAGGGGTTAATAACTTTATTTAGTTGCGGTGGGCTCCGGGAGTTGCGGGATAGGGGTTAATAACATAATGTAGGCGGCGATGGTATAGGGGCAGCAGATTAGGGGTTAATAACATAATGTAGGTGGCGGTGGGCTCTGGGAGTGGCGGAAAATAGGTTAATAACTTTATTAGAGTGGCGGTGGGCTTCGGGAGCAGTGGGATGGGGGTTAATAACTGTATTTAGTTGCGGTGGGGGCGGGGAGCGGCGGGATAGGGGTTAAACAGTTTAGTATAGTGGCGGCGTTTAGTGACAGTATACAAATAAAGCTGTGAAAAAGCCGAAGAGCAGCGAGATCGATGACTGTCAGTTAACAACAGTCCGCTGCTCATCACCCCATACTTGGTGCGTGGCTTTTTGACAGCGATGTTAGGAAATGTCAGGCGAGCATATTGGTGCCATCGAATGCAGCAAAGTTGACGGCTTGATAAGTAGGCCTCCAGGTCTACAAGAGCAATACATTTGCCAGCGATATTATGTATTGAGTTTGAGTGCAACACATAACTCACCACTTGTAATATGTGCAATGATATAATACCAGATTGTGCGCTATTCTTAGCATAGGGTAGCAATGTGGATAATGCACCCGGAACTATCTTTTGTGCTCCACTTGTAATCTAAGCCTAAATATATATATATTAATTTCAAGTATTCGCCTGTATAAAAATACATCTACTGAGAAAATTATAATTTGCAAGTAAATTACATTTGTTTATCAGAAAGTGTTTGAACAATGAAGCTTATTATAAAGTTAAAATAAAACAAGAAAAAAAAATCTCTACAGTTTCTTCAAACTCAGCCATACAGTTACTTTTATCAGTTTATAGTTGTTTCTATTGCATCAGCATAAATGTGCTAAAATAAAACTAGAGTTCACAGCAGTACACAGATGCAAAAAGATCATATTAATTCCCCAAAGAAATGATTAATCTGCATGATGTTTATCTACTATATCATATACTGTTTGTTCAGCAAGGAAGCAAAATGTTTTCTTTCTTCAATTTTATGAGAACTTCCTATACTAATTACAGAAAAGGCAAATTAAAACATAACTAGTATTGATAATTATACTACATTTTTAATGCATGACCTCAGCTTTATTCAAATATATAAATATTTTTTTTATCTTAAAGGGACATGGAAATCAAAAATGTAACTTTCATGGTTCAGATAGAGCATTGTTTTTCAAACTTCCCTAACAAGCCAAATTTTCAGGTTTACCTTGGATAAGAGCAGGTAAAATAATTATCTTTACTAATCAGCTAATTATTTCACCTGTGCACTAGTTCAGATATCCTCAAAATCTGGCCTGTTATGGATGCCTGAGGACAGGTTTGAAAAAACAGTGAGATAGATAATGCATTTTAAACAATGTTTCAATTTATTTCTATTTTCTATATTGCATCATTCCCTTTATAGCTTAGGTAGGCACAGTTGCAGCAATGAACTACTAGGAGCTAGCTGGTGATTGGTGAGTATACACATATGCCTCTTGCCATTGGTTATCTGATGTGTTCAGCTAGCTCTGAGAAGTGCATTGCTGCTCTGTAGCTGATTTTAACTATGTTTTTACCATTTGGATGGGGGTTAAAAACACATAGGGTTGGATTCCAATCTTTCCAGGGATATTTCTGAGGTTGGAAAAACGTGAACATTTTTTTTTTCTTTATCACAATATTTCCAAATCAAACAGCCGAGATTGTTAACTCATACAAGATTTAATCTCCATTTTCCCACAACAGCACTCAGAACTGCTGATAATGGATGCTGATATCTGAAATCTCAAATGTCTTAATGTGGTTAATGGAATCCAGGTATGTCATCTAAAATCAAGATCTGCAGGATATTAATTTGCATAAGAATAAAATGGCTTATCTCAACTTTTTAAATGGGATTTCAACAGTTCTCACACTATAAATTGTGGAAACGCTAAGTGATGAGGTCTAAAATATCACCAAAAGGTCCAAACTTCATAATAAAGAATGATGTTTGTGTCATAATAGACACTTGGCTAAAATAGTGGATTCTGTTCCCTGCTGTGTTAGGCATACTGTACCTTCAGGAGGTTTAGAAGACCAATTTAGGCTCTTAATTGCAGTAGTCTATATTAGTTCTGTGTTTGTAACTTGCGGTTTCTTGTTTATTGTCTGACTAAGATTACCTTTACCCTGGGTACCTTTGCCATGAGAAGATCTGCATTAAGTAATTTATGCAAGCTGCATCCATCTGGATGCGATACTAAACTTATAAAAAGTTATGTCTTCCTCTGATATTCAAATTTATAAACTTACAGTTACTTCTTAGTACTTAGTTGTTGTTTGTTTTGTAGGAGTAGATTCAAGTTCTAGAGAGAGTTTAGCTTAGTTTCATTGCTCTCTTACCCCTAGCTTCTGTTGAAACACTGCGTTAACATTCAGTAGATCATTAAGGGTTTGTGGTGAGCTGAACCTCTCAGTCATTGATTCCAGTTTCTTACATTCAAAACCACAACACTTCACCTGATACTAAGAAGACTCGTGCTCTAACATTGTCATATATGTTTAGAAATATATATATATATATATATATATATAATAATCAAAATAATATTTTCTTGTATGTGAAGAACATCGTAATGTGAAATATTAACAATTCCTGTTGGGTTAGCGAATGAGCGATAATTGTTAGGTTTTTTCTTCTGCACGGTCCATTGAAATCTACAGGGAAAACAAGATAGCGCGGTCACGATATCCAAGTCCTTTTAGTTGGCACGCACAAATATTTTTACTTTCAACTTGTAATACGCAAAAATATTTACTTCTAACGATGATTATGCGCGAGAGATAGTGATAAATAGGGCTTGTAATTAGCCCAATGTTTATGGTACTGCTATAATAAAATTTTAAGGCCCCAATGATTATGGTAATGCTATAATAAAAATTCTGAGGTTGTAAGACTATGGTAGTATTTATAGAAGAACTGTATTTATTTAAAATATCTGTATATTAATTGAAGAAAAAATGATCAGTAAACAATAGAAAAGGGAAGCAAAAGCTTAATGGATTTGGATCCCGATCCACATGAGTATTTATATCCCAGATATAAGCAGCAATTGGAGCTTTCCATATTTTATTTTTCTGTGTATATGATATTACTATATATTCTTGATTATCAAGCTTAGCTTTCCCACTAAGATATCTCTATCACTTAATTAAATAGACAGTCAACAACCCAAAAATTGTTATTGTTTAAAAAGATAGATAACGCCTTTACTACCCATTCCCCAGCTTTGAAAAAACCAACATTGATAAATTAATATACTTTATAACCTTTAAAACTCAAAAATTTCTGCCTGTTTCTAAGCCACTAAAAACAGCCTCTTTTCACATGCTTTTTTATTAGCTTTTCACAACAGGAGTTGCTAATTCATGTGGGGCCATATAATATAGCATTGTACTCCACTCCCGTGGTTGTGCCAGACACTGCACTACTTGGATAAAAGCAAGTCCATAGATCATGTGATTGGGGCTCTGCCTGTCAGAAAAGTCTTAGATACACAGGTATTACAGAGGTAAAAAAGTGTATTTAATATAACCATGTTGGTTATGCAAACTGGCAAATGGGTACTCCCACCACTCACATACTGAGTGTCTAAAGTTACTTACTTAAAGAAACAAGTCAAAGTTACCCTTGTACTGCAACAGGTATTTTGCAGTGTATACTATTAAAGCGGAGGAAAGCATTACAACTGCAATATAAAAGGATTTTTAGAGCCACATTGGTGCATTTGTACTTACCTGAATTGTAACACCAATTAGATGCCAAACCAATAAGATGCCAAACCGTAGCCACATTGAAAGTAAGGAAAACCATTTCTCATGCACTCCGCTTTAGTTGTTGTAGCCGTGATCTGGCAATATAAAAATATTTTTTTTTTTAAAAGCTACAAACATTTTTTAATTTAACACGGGACATATTACTCATATGCTAAAGCCTGAAAAACTGATGCAGTGTAACTGTAAAAAAGCTGACAGGAAAATATCACCTGGAGCATCTCTATGTAAAGTAAGTTCTGTGTAAAAAGTTATACTCAGTTACTGCCCAGCTGCAGGTAAAAAAAAATAAAAAATGAAGAAATGAAACAGCAGCCCAATCAGCATCAGCAGTGCTGAGGTCATGAACTCTTTTACTGTGATCTTATGAGATTTCACTTAACTCTCATGAGATTTCATTGTAAACTTCCTTACACTGAATAGGGAAATAAGATGAGTGTGCACAAAGCTTGCTCCTTCTGTATGTCCCGGGACAGGCCTACTGATTGTTGCTTAGAAGTCCTTTACAATGGCATGTGGCTACTGAGAAACCTTTGAGGTAAAATTATCTTTCTTTTTTACATAGAGATGTTAAGGTGATATTTTCTAGTCAGCTTTTTTACAGCTATACTGCATCGCTTTCAAGGGTTTAAACATTTGGATATTATGGCCCTTTAATTAAACAATATGTCTTATATCATATAAAAGCGTTTTTATTTTGAAAAATGACACATTTTTTATAAAACAACAAAGCTGGTATTATAGTTTAAATAAAGAATATCATAATTCTGAAAGGCAATCTTTGTTTTTTAATGAGAAATCATCCCAATTCCTTAGAGGGTAAAATTCTGAGACAGAATGCACCATTAAATGAGTTAAATGCATTTAGTGCTCCTAGAGCTACCTAAAAATATGCAAATCTGTTATTTTCATGAAATGTTAACTGCAGTGAATTCCAAGTGAAATCTATCTTCTGGGTATTTCAATAAATGAAACCTCCAATTAGACTTTAGTGTTGTTTCTTGCCAAAAAGGGTATTAAATAATAATTAAGAGAGTGGTGTAGTAAACTGTAACGTTATCAAGCTGCCCATTCTAAATTTACAGATCCGGTCATGTGAATATTGTGATACGTATAATTCCAAATTAGAATAGAGTTGGGACCTCTTTATTAAAATGTGTTGGGTTTTTTTAGCAGGACGAAGCTCGTGAGTTCCATTTATAAAAGGAATATTCTCATATTTGTATGGATTCTCTAACCTGTACTATTTTAGTTTATCTGTTGATAAATGATAATTTATTTTTAAAAAAAGGAACATTCCAAGCCAAAAACTAAAATGCATTGCAATTCAATTTTGAATAGAAGCATTTTTGCAATCATCATTGTATTAGCAAATGAGAGGCCTTGTACTTGCTCAGCAGTGAGTCTACATGAGTTTGTATGATACAAATCATTGTGCAAGATTTCAAGTGACACACTATTTTTTTTCCCGCTTGCAGTGGAGGCTCCTCCATTTGTGCACCATGAGCACGTGCCCCCCTGTCAGATGCAGAGGAAAAAAATAATTTTTGCTGAATAAAATATAATTTTTCCAATAGCCCCCTATTAGAAAAATTATATTTTATCTTCTAACCCCCCAAAAAAAAATTCTGATGCTTTTTTAATTTTGCTGAATAAAATATAATTTTCTCCAATAGCACCCCCTATTAGAAAAATTATATTTTATTTTCTAACCCCCAAAAAAACAAAAATTGATGCCTTTTTTTTTATTACTGTAAAAATTTTTGGTTCCTGGTGTGTCTCTTTAAGGCAATCGCACGTGCGATAGAGCCCTATACCCTGCCTGTCAGTGAAGTCTATTTAAATTGCAGGCATGTGGGCCAGGCTTAAACTGCTTGCAATTCAGATCCCTGTTCGCACAAGCTGAAGTGTGCGAGTGGGGAGGGACTAACTTCAAGGAGCCAAGTTCAGCTGCGCTCTGATTGGCTGCAGGTATCCCTGCATCACCGGCTCCTCCCCCGCATCAAACAGGCGTTCTAGCCAAGTTGCCTGTGTGCCAGGGGCGTAACTATCTGTGATGCAGAGGTCGCGTCCGCGGGACACTGGAGGTGCAGGGGCCTCAGCACAAACTGTTTTTATAAAAAAAAATATATATATTATTATTTGTTTATTTTTTACATTTTCACTACATTGTAATTTTTAGCTCCAGCCTGTGCCCTGTCGAAAAGGAACTGCTCCTGACTGACGTGTAGTCAGTGAGCGGTGTGTGTGTGAATCTGCAGCGCGGGCTTTCCAGAGCAGGAAGTAACAGCAGCAGTCTGCAGAGGAAGAGCTCCTGAGCTGTGTGGCATGAATGGAAGACATCATGCGTTGTTGAATCGAACAGTGACTGAACTGTGTAGAACCAGTTGAAGTACGGTACATACATTTTCAATAGGTCACCTTTGCACAGGATGCGCTGACATAGCATTGGCATTTTTTTTTAAGAGAAGAGAAAGTGCAGTTGTGCGCTGTTATAGGGGGCCTGGTCCCCAGAGCTGCGCAAACAGAAGGGTGATCCCGGGAGCACCAGTAGTGCCCTTTAAAAAATGTATATATATATATATAATATTTGTGTAGAGTGAGGAGCGCTATTACAGGGGGGCCCAGTGGAAGCAGCAGCTGTCAGCACTGCAGACCAGTCCAATCATGTACACACCGCCGGCTGGCCAATATTAACAGTTATGTTTTTTCCACAGTATGGGGCATACATATTATACAGGTGTGCACACCAATACTGAATGCAGGGCAGGCTGAGGCTGCTCTAATGCCGTTAGTGAAAGAGCTCCTACTACCTAACACAGGGCAGGAGCGGTCTGCACCTGGGCCAGAGCCGTACTAAAGAAGATGATTGCAAGCCCACAGGGCTGGGACACTGTTTTTTTTAATCTGCAAGAGCAGAGAGCACGCTACTAACAGGGGCCTGCTAGGCAGCAATAAATGGGGATAATAGGAGCTGGTGGGTGTTGTTGTGTACTCATCCAAGGAGGTTTTTAGACTACAGCTGACAATGTCTTTGATCTATCTGTCTACAAAGAAAAAAATACTTTTCTCTTCACTGGTTTGGCCCTCTGCCCTCCTCTTAGCCTCCCTCCGAGTACGGTGCTACCGGCACTTGAGACAGCACAGACACGCACACAGTGACAGGGATAATTTACAGTCAGAAAACTGAGGAAGGTAAGGGAGGCAGGGGGGCTATGTCAGTACCATGTTTTATTCTATAACGCTGAAATAAGTTAGGCACAGGGGAACTGATTATTTATGTAAACTCTGTAATGTAGTTATTGCATAAATATTTAACTCATTGAATTAATTTTCAAGTAATTATTAATAAGGGGCCAAATAACAAAAAACAAATTATTGGGCACTGGCAATGCTGCTCTTTTAGCCCTGGTTGTAAATCAAGTCTTTGCAGCACCCCATCCATGTTAAGGTCAATTGGGCAGAGATAACCTCTAGAAAACTCTGTAATGTCCACTTACACTTCAAGCTCAATTACTAATACATTTGAACAAATGTGTGCAAAATAATATAAAGAATTTAAGGAAATTATGCTAAGTTGCTAACCATTATTAACAGCACTTTGGTATCGATTATAATAATTTTATTAGGGCCATAAATCATAAATTTTGTGAATGTGTAATGCTTTTCTATATATAGTATTATACAGGTGTGTGTGTGTGTGTATATATATATATATATATATATATATATACATATATATATAATTTCTATTTGTGTCTTTGTGTGTGTGTATATATATATATTATATTGTATATACTGTATATTGTATATATTTGTGTTGATTGGTGTCTGTATCTGCATGTAAGGGTATTTTGTGTGTGTTTGTGCATGAGTGGATGTATGTGTGTTTATGGCTGTCTGTATCTTTGTATGTGTATTTTGTGTGTGTGTTCAGTCTATACATACAGCCATAAACACAAATACATCCACTCAAGCACTAACACCCACAAAATATCCATTCATACAGATGTTTAAAAAAAAAATATTTGCCGGGGGGGGGGCCTTCTTGGATTCTTGCACCGGGGCCCTGAGATTTCTAGTTACGCCTCTGCTGTGTGCCCTCGGATAGGCTGCGCCTGCACGCCACTTTGCCAGGTAGTACCCTATTGTTTGTCTTTTATGCGTTGCTGTGTTACACATCAACGCATAGAAGACAAACAATAGGGAAGCTGAAGATTCGCACTGACTTCTCACACACTGCCTGGCCCTTTAAGAGACCTCTGCTTCTGATTGTGGCCAGCAGGGGCAATCCCGGGGTTTAAGTGAAAGTGAAACTGGAATCTTCTAAGGAAACCATCACAGGCTAACAGGTATGTGGTGGGGGCTCAGACTGACGGGATCTGGGTGCTGGGGGGAGGGGAGGAGCAGGAGGCGAATCACATGCAGCAGCTGGGACATCCCTGCAATTAGTGCAGTATGGATGACTTGTCCCTTGCACAGCCTGCAAGTGTATCCGGGGATGGGAGGGGACAGCTGTGACCCTGCTTAAGGGGTGTTTAGAGGCAGCAGGAGGTGGACAGGTAAGGAGGGTGTGTGTGCAGCATAAAGGCTGACAGTGATGGGTTTGTATCAGGATGCTGTGCTCTGGATATCACAGCATCCTCACTGCATCCTGATGAGATTAGGTAATAAAGATGATCAGCCCATGGCACAGGGTGGAAACTCACACTTGCTCTCATTAGTGGTGCTGAGTGAGACACCTGGCATCCGTGTCAAAATCTATTCTAAGTGTGTGTCTGTCTGTTCAGCCAAGTTTAATGGATTCATGTGGATGATGTGCCAGTGAGAGACAGGCAGGAGCTAATACTGTGATGTGAATGTCAGACAGTAAGTGCTGGAGATGATGTTGTACTACAATATGTATGGCCAGGGATGTGTTACTGGAGGTGTGTTATGTACTAATATATATACTGGGTACAAGAGTCCTGTCACTGGGGTAGTATAAGGACTTTATAAATATATATATATATATATATATATATATATGTCCTATACTGCCCAAGTAACAGGACTCTTGTACCCAGTAATATATTTATATATATATATATATATATATATATATATATATATATATATATATATATATATATATATATATATATATATATATATATATATATATATATATATATATAGATACCTGCAGGGTGTATATGGTGCTCTGGTCTTTCAATATACACAGGTTAGTTATATACATACAACACACAGTAATACACATAACACACTGCCCTCACCTTGTACAAGGATGTGTTAAGGTAACTGGCAGAGTGTGTGTGTATGTATGTGTGTGCATGTGTGTATATATATATATATATACACATACACACACAATAAAATGGGCGGGGCCATCTGAGGGGCGGGGCTAGTGCTCCCCCATCTTCAAAAGTCACCAGCCGCCACTGCTTGAGCACTAACGGAACTCAAATTAAAAAATTAGCACGGCCAGATTAGCATACATATTACAAGTTGAAAGTAAAAAGTGAGCACGAGAGCGAAAGACAAGACGCGAACTTCAGGGGCTCGATCCGATATAAATCGTCGCCCGCAAAAGCCGGCGACGCCAAAATCTGCGCGGGTTTGGTATCCTATATACGGCGTAATCTAGAAGTTACGCCCGTATATTTCTGCCAATGCCCGTAGTTTTTTGGGCCATAGGCAGGTATACCAAACCCGCGCAGTTTGGTATCCAATATACAGCGTAAGGACTTACGTGGCGAAAATGGAGAAATCTTACTCCATTTTCACCTCGCCACAAAAAGCAGCCGTAAGAAGCCTTACGCTGACTATTGGAGCCCCGTAACTACCTAAACTACCTGCAAAATAAAACCTAACACCTAACGCATGCGCAATGTCTATCTACCTGTCAACCGCGATCCCCCGCCGCAATCCCTAATAAAGTATTTAACCCCTAAACCGCCGCTCCCGGACCCCCGCCGCCATCTACATAAACTAACCCCCTACTGTGAGCCCCTAAAACCACCACCATCTGACTGATCTATCCCCTAATGTGAACCCCTAAAACCGCCGCCATCTACCTGATCTATCCCCTAATGTGAAGCCCTTACACCGCCGCCATCTACCTTATCTATCCCCTAATCTGACCCCTTACACCGCCGCCACCTATATAAAAATTATTAACCCCTAATCTAATCCCCCTATACCGCCGCCAGCTATATTAATATTATTAACCCCTAATCTAATCCCCCTAAAATAATTATCTCTATTACCAGCCCTTAAAAGGGCCTTTTGCGGGCTTTGCCCCAAAGTAAACAGCTCTTTTGCCCTATAACCTGCCCTCCCTACACCGCCGCCAACCTATATTAATAGTATTAACCCCTAATGTAAGCCACCTTACACCGCCGCCATCTATATTAAAATTATTAACCCCTAATTTAATCTACCTACCCCGCCGCCAGCTATATTATCTATATTAACCCTAAGTATATTATAGTTAATATAGTTATTACATTATATATATTAACTATCGGCTAGATTTAGAGTTTGTCAGGTAACGACCCGCATATCTAACGCTGGCTTTTTTCTGGCCGCCACCTTTAAAATAACTCTTGTATTGAGATGTCCACAGAATCGGCTGCGTTAGGCTCCAATAAAGGAGCCGTAGAGCATATTTAACGCCACTGCAAATCTCGATACAGAGTTGCTTACGGACGCGGCCAGCACTCAAAAAAAGTGCTCCCGTGCACGCATTCCCCCATAGGAAACAATGGGGCTGCTTTGAGCTGAAAAAAAAACTAACACCTGCAAAAAAAGCCCAGTTCAGCTCCTAACGAAGCCCCATTGTTTCCTATGGGGAACATTCCTACGTCTGCACCTAACACTCTAACATGTACCCCCGAGTCCTAAACACCCCTAACCTTACACTTATTAACCCCTATTCTGCCGCCCCCGCTATCCGCTGACCCCCTGCATATTATTATTAACCCCTAATCTGCCGCTCCGTAAACCGTCGCTACTTACATTATCCCTATGTACCCCTAATCTGCTGCCCCTAAAACCGCCGACCCCTATATTATATTTATTAACCCCTAATCTGCCCCCCACAACGTCGCCTCCACCTGCCTACACTTATTAACCCCTAATCTGCCGAACGGACTGCACCGCTATTATTATAAAGTTATTGAACCCTAATCCGCCTCACTAACCCTATAATAAATAGTATTAATCCCTAATCTGCCCTCCCTAACATCGCCGACACCTAACTTCAATTATCAACCCCTAATCTGCCGACTGGAGCTCACCGCTATTCTAATAAATGTATTAACCCCTAAAGCTAAGTCTAACCCTAACACTAACACCCCCCCTAAATTAAATATAATTTTAATCTAACGAAATTAATTAACTCTTATTAAATAAATTATTCCTATTTAAAGCTAAATACTTACCTGTAAAATAAATCCTAATATAGCTACAATATAAATTATAATTATATTATAGCTATTTTAGGATTTATATTTATTTTTACAGGTAACTTTGTATTTATTTTAACCAGGTACAATAGCTATTAAATAGTTAAGAACTATTTAATAGCTAAAATAGTTAAAATAATTACAAATTTACCTGTAAAATAAATCCTAACCTAAGTTACAATTAAAACTAACACTACACTATCAATAAATTAATTAAATAAAATACCTATAATTATCTACAATTAAACCTAACACTACACTATCAATAAATAAATTAAATACAATTCCTACAAATAAATACAATGAAATAAACTAACTAAAGTACAAAAATAAAAAAATAACTAAGTTACAAAAAATAAAAAATATTTACAAACATTAGAAATATATTACAACAATTTTAAAACTAATTACACCTACTCTAAGCCCCCTAATAAAATAACAAAGCCCCCCAAAATAAAAAAATGCCCTACCATATTCTAAATTACTAAAGTTCAAAGCTCTTTTACCTTACCAGCCCTGAACAGGGCCCCTTTGCGGGGCATGCCCCAAGAAGTTCAGCTCTTTTGCCTGTAAAAAAAAACATACAATACCCCCCCCCCAACATTACACCCACCACCCACATACCCCTAATCTAACCCAAACCCCCCCTTAAATAAACCTAGCACTAAGCCCCTGAAGATCTCCCTACCTTGAGTCGTCTTCACCCAGCCGAGCCAAATTCTTCATCCAAGCAGAGCAAGAAGAGGTCCTCTATCCGATAGAAGTCTTCATCCAAGCGGGACAGAAGAGGTCTTCCATCCGATTGAAGTCTTCATCCAAGAGGCATCTTCTATCGTCATCCATCCGGAGCGGAGCGGCAGCATCCTGAAGACCTCCGACGCGGAACATCCATCCTGGCCGACGACTGAACGACGAATGACGGTTCCTTTAAATGACGTCATCCAAGATGGCGTCCCTCGAATTCCGATTGGCTGATAGGATTCTATCAGCCAATCGGAATTAAGGTAGGAATATTCTGATTGGCTGATGGAATCAGCCAATCAGAATCAAGTTCAATCCGATTGGATGATCCAATCATCCAATCAGATTGAACTTGATTCTGATTGGCTGATTCCATCAGCCAATCAGAATATTCCTACCTTAATTCCGATTGGCTGATAGAATCCTATCAGCCAATCGGGAATCGAGGGACGCCATCTTGGATGACGTCATTTAAAGCGAACCGTCATTCGTCGTTCAGTCGTCGGCCAGGATGGATGTTCCGCGTCGGAGGTCTTCAGGATGCTGCCGCTCCGCTCCGGATGGATGACGATAGAAGATGCCTCTTGGATGAAGACTTCAATCGGATGGAAGACCTCTTCTGCCCCGCTTGGATGAAGACTTCTACCGGATGGAGGACCTCTTCTTGCTCAGCTTGGATGAAGAATTTGGCTCGGCTGGGTGAAGACGACTCAAGGTAGGGAGATCTTCAGGGGCTTAGTGTTAGGTTTATTTAAGGGGGGTTTGGGTTAGATTAGGGGTATGTGGGTGGTGGGTTGTAATGTTGGGGGGGGTATTGTATGTTTTTTTTTACAGGCAAAAGAAGCTGAACTTTTTGGGGCATGCCCCGCAAAGGGCCCTGTTCAGGGCTGGTAAGGTAAAAGAGCTTTGAACTTTAGTAATTTAGAATAGGGTAGGGCATTTTTTTTATTTTGGGGGGCTTTGTTATTTTATTAGGGGGCTTAGAGTAGGTGTAATTAGTTTAAAATTGTTGTAATATATTTCT
Organism: Bombina bombina; assembly: GCF_027579735.1. NCBI lineage: Eukaryota > Metazoa > Chordata > Amphibia > Anura > Bombinatoridae > Bombina > Bombina bombina. The sequence goes on along the minus strand of NC_069500.1, from coordinate 702,697,371 downwards.
AATGTTTGTAAATATTTTTTTATTTTTTGTAACTTAGTTCTTTTTTATTTTTTGTACTTTAGTTAGTTTATTTCATTGTATTTATTTGTAGGAATTGTATATAATTTATTTATTGATAGTGTAGTGTTAGGTTTAATTGTAGATAATTATAGGTATTTTATTTATTTAATTTATTGATAGTGTAGTGTTAGGTTTAATTGTAACTTAGGTTAGGATTTATTTTACAGGTAAATTTGTAATTATTTTAACTATTTTAGCTATTAAATAGTTCTTAACTATTTAATAGCTATTGTACCTGCTTAAAATAATTACAAAGTTACCTGTAAAATAAATATTAATCCTAAAATAGCTATAATATAAATATAATTTATATTGTAGCTATATTAGGATTTATTTTACAGGTAAGTATTTAGCTTTAAATAGGAATACTTTATTTAAGAAGAGTTAATTAATTTCGTTAGATTAAAATTATATTTAATTTAGGGGGGTGTTAGTGTTAGGGTTAGACTTAGCTTTAGGGGTTAATACATTTATTAGAATAGCGGTGAGCTCCAGTCGGCAGATTAGGGGTTAATAATTGAAGTTAGGTGTCGTCGATGTTAGGGAGGGCAGATTAGGGGTTAATACTATTTATTATAGGGTTAGTGAGGCGGATTAGGGGTTAATAACTTTATTATAGTAGCGGTGCGGTCCGCTCGGCAGATTAGGGGTTAATAAGTGTAGGCAGGTGGAGGCGACGTTGAGGGGGGCAGATTAGGGGTTAATAAATATAATATAGGGGTCGGCGGTGTTAGGGGCAGCAGATTAGGGGTACATAGCTATAATGTAGGTGGCGGCTCTTTGCGGTCGGCAGATTAGGGGTTAATTATTGTAGGTAGCTGGCTGCGACGTTGTGGGGGGCAGGTTAGGGGTTAATAAATATAATATAGGGGTCGGCGGTGTTAGGGGCAGCAGATTAGGGGTACATAAGTATAACGTAGGTGGTGGCGGTCGGCAGATTAGGGGTTAAAAAAATTTAAATCGAGTTGTCGGTCGATGTGGGGGGACCTCGGTTTTAGGGGTACATAGGTAGTTTATGGGTGTTAGTGTACTTTAGGGCACAGTAGTTAAGAGCTTTATGAACCGGCGTAGCCCAGAAAGCTCTATAACTACTGACTTTTTTTCTGCGGCTGGAGTTTTGTCGTAGAATTCTAACGCTCACTTCAGGACACGACTCTAAATACCAGAGTTAGAAAGATCCCATTGTAAAGATAGGATACGCAATTGACGTAAGGGGATCTGTGGTATGGAAAAGTCGCGGCTGAAAAGTGAGAGTTAGACCCTTTTTTGAATGACTCCAAATTACCGGCGGTAGCCTAAAACCAGCATTAGGAGCCTCTAACGCTGATTTTCACGGCTACCGCCAAACTCCAAATCTAGGCCTATATTAACTCTATCTAACCCTAACACCCCTAACTAAATTCTTATTAAATAAATCTAATTCATATTATAAACTAAAATATTCCTATTTAAATCTAAATACTTACCTATAAAATAAACCCTAAGATAGCTACAATATAATTAATAATTACATTGTAGCTATGTGAGGGTTTATATTTATTTTACAGGTAAATTGTTAATTATTTTAACTAGGTATAATAGCTATTAAATAGTTATTAACTATTTAATAGCTACCTAGTTAAAATAATTACCCAATTATCTGTAAAATAAATCCTAACCTAAGTTACAAATACACCTACACTATCAATAAATTAAATAAACTACAAATATCTATCTAAAAATACAATTAAATAAACTAAACTAAATTACAAAAAAAAAAAAACACTAAATTACAAAAAAAAAGATTACAGCAATTTTAAGCTAATTACACCTATTCTAAGCCCCCTAATAAAATAATAAAGCCCCCCAAAATAAAAAAATGCCCTACCCCTATTCTAAAATTACTAAAGTTCAAAGCTCTTTTACCTTACCAGCCCTGAACAGGGCCCCTTTGCGGGGCATGCCCCCAAGAAGTTCAGCTCTTTTGCCTGTAAAAAAAAAACATACAATACCCCCCCCAACATTACAACCCACCACCCACATACTCCTAATCTAACCCAAACCCCCCCTTAAATAAACCTAACACTAAGCCCCTGAAGATCTCCCTACCTTGATTCGTCTTCACCCAGCCGAGCCAAATTCTTCATCCAAGCGGAGCAAGAAGAGGTCCTCCATCCGGTAGAAGTCTTCATCCAAGCGGGGCAGAAGAGGTCTTCCATCCGATTGAAGTCTTCATCCAAGAGGCATCTTCTCTCGTCATCCATCCGGAGCGAAGCAGCAGCATCCTGAAGACCTCCGACGCGGAACATCCATCCTGGCCGACGGACTGAACGACGAATGACGGTTCCTTTAAATGACGTCATCCAAGATGGCGTCCTCGAATTCCGATTGGCTGATAGGATTCTATCAGCCAATCGGAATTAAGGTAGGAATATTCTGATTGGCCGAACTTGATTCTGATTGGCTGATTCCATCAGCCAATCAGAATATTCCTACCTTAATTCTGATTGGCTGATAGAATCCTATCAGCCAATCGGAATTCGAGGGACGCCATCTTGGATGACATCATTTAAAGGAACCGTCATTCGTCGTTCAGTAGTCGGCCAGGATGGATGTTCCGCGTCGGAGGTCTTCCAGGATGCTTGCGCTCCGCTCCGGATGGATGACGATAGAAGATGCCTCATGGATGAAGACTTCAATCGGATGGAAGACCTCTTCTGCCACGCTTGGATGAAGACTTCTATCGGATGGAGGACCCTCTTCTTGCTCCGCTTTGGATGAAGAATTTGGCTCGGCTGGGTGAAGACGACTCAAGGTAGGGAGATCTTCAGGGGCTTAGTGTTAGGTTTATTTAAGGGGGGGTTTGGGTTAGATTAGGGGTATGTGGGTGGTGGGTTGTAATGTTGGGGGGGTATTGTATGTTTTTTTTTACAGGCAAAAGAGCTGAACTACTTGGGCATGCCCGCAAAGGGCCCTGTTCAGGGCTGGTAAGGTAAAAGAGCTTTGAACTTTAGTAATTTAGAATAGGGGTAGGGCATTTTTTTTATTTTGGGGGGCTTTGTTATTTTATTAGGGGGCTTAGAGTAGGTGTAATTAGTTTAAAATTGTTGTAATATATTTCCTAATGTTTGTAAATATTTTTTTATTTTTTGTAACTTAGTTTTTTTTTATTTTTTGTACTTTAGTTAGTTTATTTCATTGTATTTATTTGTAGGAATTATATTTAATTTATTTATTGATAGTGTAGTGTTAGGTTTAATTGTAGATAATTATAGGTATTTTATTTAATTAATTTATTGATAGTGTAGTGTTAGGTTTACTTGTAACTTAGGTTAGGATTTATTTTACAGGTAAATTTGTAATTATTTTAACTATTTTAGCTATTAAATAGTTCTTAACTATTGAATAGCTATTGTACCTGGTTAAAATAATTACAAAGTTACCTGTAAAATAAATATTAATCCTAAAATAGCTATAATATAAATATAATTTATATTGTAGCTATATTAGGATTTATTTTACAGGTAAGTATTTAGCTTTAAATAGGAATACTTTATTTAAGAAGAGTTAATTAATTTCGTTAGATTAAAATTATATTTAATTTAGGGGGGGTGTTAGTGTTAGGGTTAGACTTAGCTTTAGGGGGTTAATACATTTATTAGAATAGCGGTGAGCTCCAGTCGGCAGATTAGGGGTTAATAATTGAAGTTAGGTGTCGGCGATGTTAGGGAGGGCAGATTAGGGGTTAATACTATTTATTATAGGGTTAGTGAGGCGGATTAGGGGTTAATAACTTTATTATAGTAGCGGTGCGGTCCGCTCGGCAGATTAGGGGTTAATAAGTGTAGGCAGGTGGAGGCGACGTTGAGGGGGGCAGATTAGGGGTTAATAAATATAATATAGGGGGTCGGCGGTGTTAGGGGCAGCAGATTAGGGGTACATAGCTATAATGTAGGTGGCGGCTCTTTGCGGTCGGCAGATTAGGGGTTAATTATTGTAGGTAGCTGGCTGCGACGTTGTGGGGGGCAGGTTAGGGGTTAATAAATATAATATAGGGGTCGGCGGTGTTAGGGGCAGCAGATTAGGGGTACATAAGTATAACGTAGGTGGCGGTCGGCAGATTAGGGGTTAAAAAAATTTAATCGAGTGTCGGCGATGTGGGGGGACCTCGGTTTAGGGGTTACATAGGTAGTTTATGGGTGTTAGTGTACTTTAGGGCACAGTAGTTAAGAGCTTTATGAACCGGCGTTAGCCCAGAAAGCTCTTAACTACTGACTTTTTTCTGCGGCTGGAGTTTTGTCGTTAGAATTCTAACGCTCACTTTCAGACACGACTCTAAATACCGGAGTTAGAAAGATCCCATTGTAAAGATAGGATAACGCAATTGACGTAAGGGGATCTGTGGTATGGAAAAGTCGCGGCTGAAAAGTGAGAGTTAGACCCTTTTTTGAATGACTCCAAATACGGCGGTAGCCTAAAACCAGCATTAGGAGCCTCTAACGCTGGTTTTCACGGCTACCGCCAAACTCCAAATCTAGGCCTATATTAACTCTATCTAACCCTAACACCCTAACTAAATTCTTATTAAATAAATCTAATTCATATTATAAACTAAAATATTCCTATTTAAATCTAAATACTTACCTATAAAATAAACCCTAAGATAGCTACTATATAATTAATAATTACATTGTAGCTATGTGAGGGTTTATATTTATTTTACAGGTAAAATTGTTAATTATTTTAACTAGGTATAATAGCTATTAAATAGTTATTAACTATTTAATAGCTACCTAGTTAAAATAATTACCCAATTACCTGTAAAATAAATCCTAACCTAAGTTACAAATACACCTACACTATCAATAAATTAAATAAACTTACAAATATCTATCTAAAAATACAATTAAATAAACTAAACTAAATTACAAAAAAAACAAACACTAAATTACAAAAAAAAAAAGAATTTACAGCAATTTTAAGCTAATTACACCTATTCTAAGCCCCCTAATAAAATAATAAAGCCCCCCAAAATAAAAAAAATGCCCTACCCTATTCTAAATTACTAAGTTCAAAGCTCTTTTACCTTACCAGCCCTGAACAGGGCCCTTTGCGGGCATGCCCCAAGAAGTTCAGCTCTTTTGCCTGTAAAAAAAAAACATACAATACCCCCCCCCAACATTACAACCCACCCCCCCACATACTCCTAATCTAACCCAAATCCCCCTTAAATAAACCTAACACTAAGCCCCTGAAGATCTCCCTACCTTGAGTCGTCTTCAACCCAGCCGAGCCAATTCTTCATCCAAGCGGAGCAAGAAGAGGTCCTCCATCCGGTAGAAGTCTTCATCCAAGCGGGGCAGAAGAGGTCTTCCATCCGATTGAAGTCTTCATCCAAGAGGCATCTTCTCTCGGTCATCCATCCGGAGCGGAAGCGGCAGCATCCTGAAGACCTCCGACGCGGAACATCCATCCTGGCCGACGACTGAACGACGAATGACGGTTCCTTTAAATGACGTCATCCAAGATGGCGTCCCTCGAATTCCGATTGGCTGATAGGATTCTATCAGCCAATCGGAATTAAGGTAGGAATATTCTGATTGGCTGAACTTGATTCTGATTGGCTGATTCCATCAGCCAATCAGAATATTCCTACCTTAATTCTGATTGGCTGATAGAATCCTATCAGCCATCGGAATTCGAGGGACGCCATCTTGGATGACATCATTTAAAGGAACCGTCATTCGTCGTTCAGTAGTCGGCACAGGATGGATGTTCCGCGTCGGAGGTCTTCAGGATGCTGCCGCTCCGCTCCGGATGGATGACGATAGAAGATGCCTCTTGGATGAAGACTTCAATCGGATGGAAGACCTCTTCTGCCCCGCTTGGATGAAGACTTCTATCGGATGGAGGGACCTCTTCTTGCTCCGCTTGGATTGAAGAATTTGGCTCGGCTGGGTGAAGACGACTCAAGGTAGGGAAATCTTCAGGGGCTTAGTGTTAGGGTTTATTTAAGGGGGGGTTTGGGTTAGATTAGGGGTATGTGGGTGGTGGGTTGTAATGTTGGGGGGGGGGTATTGTATGTTTTTTTTTACAGGCAAAAGAGCTGAACTACTTGGGGCATGCCCCGCAAAGGGCCCTGTTCAGGGCTGGTAAGGTAAAAGAGCTTTGAACTTTAGTAATTTAGAATAGGGTAGGGCATTTTTTTATTTGGGGGGCTTTGTTATTTTATTAGGGGGGCTTAGAGTAGGTGTAATTAGTTTAAAATTGTTGTAATATATTTCTAATGTTTGTAAATATTTTTTTATTTTTTGTAACCTTAGTTTTTTTTTATTTTTGTACTTTAGTTAGTTTATTTCATTGTATTTATTTGTAGGAATTATATTTAATTTATTTATTGATAGTGTAGTGTTAGGTTTAATTGTAGATAATTATAGGTATTTTATTTAATTAATTTATTGATAGTGTAGTGTTAGGTTTAATTGTAACTTAGGTTAGGATTTATTTTACAGGTAAATTTGTAATTATTTTAACTATTTTAGCTATTAAATAGTTCTTAACTATTGAATAGCTATTGTACCTGGTTAAAATAATTACAAAGTTACCTGTAAAATAAATATTAATCCTAAAATAGCTATAATATAAATATAATTTATATTGTAGCTATATTAGGATTTATTTTACCAGGTAAGTATTTAGCTTTAAATAGGAATACTTTATTTAAGAAGAGTTAATTAATTTCGTTAGATTAAAATTATATTTAATTTAGGGGGGTGTTAGTGTTAGGGTTAGACTTAGCTTTAGGGGTTAATACATTTATTAGAATAGCGGTGAGCTCCAGTCGGCAGATTAGGGGTTAATAATTGAAGTTAGGTGTCGGCGATGTTAGGGAGGGCAGATTAGGGGTTAATACTATTTATTATAGGGTTAGTGAGGCGGATTAGGGGTTAATAACTTTATTATAGTAGCGGTGCGGTCCGCTCGGCAGATTAGGGGTTAATAAGTGTAGGCAGGTGGAGGCGACGTTGAGGGGGGCAGATTAGGGGTTAATAAATATAATATAGGGGTCGGCGGTGTTAGGGGCAGCAGATTAGGGGTACATAGCTATAATGTAGGTGGCGGGCTCTTTGCGGTCGGCAGATTAGGGGTTAATTATTGTAGGTAGCTGGCTGCGACGTTGTGGGGGGCAGGTTAGGGGTTAATAAATATAATATAGGGGTCGGCGGTGTTAGGGGCAGCAGATTAGGGGTACATAAGTATAACGTAGGTGGCGGTCGGCAGATTAGGGGTTAAAAAAATTTAATCGAGTGTCGGCGATGTGGGGGGACCTCGGTTTAGGGGTACATAGGTAGTTTATGAGTGTTAGTGTACTTTAGGGCACAGTAGTTAAGAGCTTTATGAACCGGCGTTAGCCCAGAAAGCTCTTAACTACTGACTTTTTTCTGCGGCTGGAGTTTTGTCGTTAGAATTCTAACGCTCACCTTCAGACACGACTCTAAATACCGGAGTTAGAAAGATCCCATTGTAAAGATAGGATACGCAATTGACGTAAGGGGATCTGTGGTATGGAAAAGTCGCGGCTGAAAAGTGAGAGTTAGACCCTTTTTTGAATGACTCCAAATACCGGGGGTAGCCTAAAACCAGCATTAGGAGCCTCTAACGCTGGTTTTCACGGCTACCGCCAAACTCCAAATCTAGGCCTATATTAACTCTATCTAACCCTAACACCCCTAACTAAATTCTTATTAAATAAATCTAATTCATATTATAAAACTAAAATATTCCTATTTAAATCTAAATACTTACCTATAAAATAAACCCTAAGATAGCTACAATATAATTAATAATTACATTGTAGCTATGTGAGGGTTTATATTTATTTTACAGGTAAATTGTTAATTATTTTAACTAGGTATAATAGCTATTAAATAGTTATTAACTATTTAATAGCTACCTAGTTAAAATAATTACCCAATTACCTGTAAAATAAATCCTAACCTAAGTTACAAATACACCTACACTATCAATAAATTAAATAAACTACAAATATCTATCTAAAAATACAATTAAATAAACTAAACTAAATTACAAAAAAAAAACAAACACTAAATTACAAAAAAAAAAGATTACAGCAATTTTAAGCTAATTACACCTATTCTAAGCCCCCTAATAAAATAATAAAGCCCCCCAAAATAAAAAATGCCCTACCCTATTCTAAATTACTACATTTCAAAGCTCTTTTACCTTACCAGCCCTGAACAGGGCCCTTTGCGGGGCATGCCCCAAGAAGTTCAGCTCTTTTGCCTGTAAAAAAAAACATACAATACCCCCCCCAACATTACAACCCCACCACCCACATACTCCTAATCTAACCCAAATCCCCCTTAAATAAACCTAACCACTAAGCCCCTGAAGATCTCCCTACCTTGAGTCGTCTTCAACCCAGCCGAGCCAAATTCTTCATCCAAGCGGAGCAAGAAGAGGTCCTCCATCCGGTAGAAGTCTTCATCCAAGCGGGGCAGAAGAGGTCTTCCATCCGATTGAAGTCTTCATCCAAGAGGCATCTTCTCTCGTCATCCATCCGGAGCGAAGCGGCAGCATCCTGAAGACCTCCGACGCGGAACATCCATCCTGGCCGACGAGCTGAACGACGAATGACGGTTCCTTTAAATGACGTCATCCAAGATGGCGTCCCTCGAATTCCGATTGGCTGATAGGATTCTATCAGCCAATCGGAATTAAGGTAGGAATATTCTGATTGGCTGAACTTGAATTCTGATTGGCTGATTCCATCAGCCAATCAGAATATTCCTACCTTAATTCTGATTGGCTGATAGAATCCTATCAGCCAATCGGAATTCGAGGGGACGCCATCTTGGATGACATCATTTAAAGGAAACCGTCATTCGTCGTTCAGTAGTCGGCCAGGATGGATGTTCCGCGTCGGAGGTCTTCAGGATGCTGCCGCTCCCGCTCCGGATGGATGACGATAGAAGATGCCTCTTGGATGAAGACTTCAATCGGATGGAAGACCTCTTCTGCCCCGCTTGGATGAAGACTTCTATCGGATGGAGGACCTCTTCTTGCTCTGCTTGGATGAAGAATTTGGCTCGGCTGGGTGAAGACGACTCAAGGTAGGGAAATCTTCAGGGGCTTAGTGTTAGGTTTATTTAAGGGGGGTTTGGGTTAGATTAGGGGTATGTGGGTGGTGGGTTTGTAATGTTGGGGGGGGGTATTGTATGGTTTTTTTTTACAGGCAAAAGAGCTGAACTACTTGGGCATGCCCCGCAAAGGGCCCTGTTCAGGGCTGGTAAGGTAAAAGAGCTTTGAACTTTAGTAATTTAGAATAGGGTAGGGCATTTTTTTATTTTGGGGGGCTTTGTTATTTTATTAGGGGGCTTAGAGTAGGTGTAATTAGTTTAAAATTGTTGTAATATATTTCTAATGTTTGTAAATATTTTTTTATTTTTTGTAACTTAGTTTTTTTTTATTTTTTGTACTTTAGTTAGTTTATTTCATTGTATTTATTTGTAGGAATTATATTTAATTTATTTATTGATAGTGTAGTGTTAGGTTTAATTGTAGATAATTATAGGTATTTTATTTAATTAATTTATTGATAGTGTAGTGTTAGGTTTAATTGTAACTTAGGTTAGGATTTATTTTACAGGTAAATTTGTAATTATTTTAACTATTTTAGCTATTAAATAGTTCTTAACTATTGAATAGCTATTGTACCTGGTTAAAATAATTACAAAGTTACCTGTAAAATAAATATTAATCCTAAAATAGCTATAATATAAATATAATTTATATTGTAGCTATATTAGGATTTATTTTACAGGTAAGTATTTAGCTTTAAATAGGAATACTTTATTTAAGAAGAGTTAATTAATTTCGTTAGATTAAAATTATATTTAATTTAGGGGGGTGTTAGTGTTAGGGTTAGACTTAGCTTTAGGGGTTAATACATTTATTAGAATAGCGGTGAGCTCCAGTCGGTAGATTAGGGGTTAATAATTGAAGTTAGGTGTCGGCGATGTTAGGGAGGGCAGATTAGGGGTTAATACTATTTATTATAGGGTTAGTGAGGCGCATTAGGGGTTAATAACTTTATTGTAGTAGCGGTGCGGTCCGCTCGGCAGATTAGGGGTTAATAAGTGTAGGCAGGTGGAGGCGACGTTGAGGGGGGCAGATTAGGGGTTAATAAATATAATATAGGGGTCGGCGGTGTTAGGGGCAGCAGATTAGGGGTACATAACTATAATGTAGGTGGCGGCTCTTTGCGGTCGGCAGATCAGGGGTTAATTATTGTAGGTAGCTGGCTGCGACGTTGTGGGGGGCAGGTTAGGGGTTAATAAATATAATATAGGGGTCGGGGGTGTTAGGGGCAGCAGATTAGGGGTACATAAGTATAACGTAGGTGGCGGTCGGCAGATTAGGGGGTTAAAAAATTTAATCGAGTGTCGGCGATGTGGGGGGACCTCGGTTTAGGGGTACATAGGTAGTTTATGGGTGTTAGTGTACTTTAGGGCACAGTAGTTAAGAGCTTTATGAACCGGCGTTAGCCCAGAAAGCTCTTAACTACTGACTTTTTTCTGCGGCTGGAGTTTTGTCGTTAGAATTCTAACGCTCACTTCAGACACGACTCTAAATACCGGAGTTAGAAAGATCCCATTGAAAAGATAGGATACTCAATTGACGTAAGGGGATCTGCGGTATGGAAAAGTCGCGGCTGAAAAGTGAGCGTTAGACCCTTTTTTGAATGACTCCAAATACCGGCGGTAGCCTAAAACCAGCGTTAGGAGCCTCTAACGCTGGTTTTCACGGCTACCGCCAAACTCCAAATCTAGGGCCTATATTAACTCTATCTAACCCTAACACCCCTAACTAAATTCTTATTAAATAAATCTAATTCATATTATAAACTAAAATATTCCTATTTAAATCTAAATACTTACCTATAAAATTAAACCCTAAGATAGCTACAATATAATTAATAATTACATTGTAGCTATGTTAGGGTTTATATTTATTTTACAGGTAAATGTTAATTATTTTAACTAGGTATAATAGCTATTAAATAGTTATTAACTATTTAATAGCTACCTAGTTAAAATAATTACCCAATTACCTGTAAAATAAATCCTACCCTAAGTTACAAATACACCTACACTATCAATAAATTAAATAAACTACAAATATCTACCTAAAAATACAATTAAATAAACTAAACTAAATTACAAAAAAAAAAAAAAAACACTAAATTACAAAAAAAAACAAAGATTACAGCAATTTTAAGCTAATTACACCTATTCTAAGCCCCCTAATAAAATAATAAAGTCCCCCAAAATAAAAAATTCCCTACCCTATTCTAAATTATAAAATACCCAGCTCTGTACCAGCCCTTAAAAGGGCTTTTTGCGGGGTATTTACCCCAAGTTAACAGCTCTTTTGCCTGTAAAAAAAAAGAACACAACACCCCCCCCCCCCAACATTACAACCCACATACCCCTATTCTAAACCCACCCAAACCCCCCTTAAAAAAACCTAACACTACCCCCCTGAAGATCTCCCTACCTTGTCTTCACCCAACCGGTCCGAACTCCTCATCCGATCCGGGCGATGTCTTTATCCAAGCGGCAAAGAAGAAGTCTTCATCCCGGCGATGTCTTTATCCAAGCGGCAAAGAAGAAGTCTTCATCCTGGCGATGTCTTTATCCAAGCGGCAAAGAAAAAGTCTTCATCCCGGCGATGTCTTTATCCAAGCGGCAGCAAAGTCTTCTTCCATCCGGCAGCATCTTCCATCAAGCGGCATCTTCAATCTTCTTTCTTCACTCCTCCGACACGGAGCATCCATCCCGGCCGACGACTGAACGATGAATGAGGTACCTTTAAATGACGTCATCCAAGATGGCGTCCGTCGAATTCCGATTGGCTGATAGGATTCTATCAGTCAATCGGAATTAAGGTAGGAAAAATCTGATTGGCTGATTGAATCAGCCAATCAGATTGAGCTCGCATTCTATTGGCTGATCGGAACAGCCAATAGAATGCAAGCTCAATCTGATTGGCTGATTGGTTCAGCCAATCGGATTGAACTTGAATCTGATTGGCTGATTCAATCAGCCAATCAGATTTTTCTACCTTAATTCCGATTGGCTGATAGAATCTTATCAGCCAATCGGAATTCGACGGACGCCATCTTGGATGATGTCATTTAAAGGTACCTCATTCATCGTTCAGTCGTCGGCCGGGATGGATGCTCCACGTCGGAGGAGCGAAGAAAGAAGATTGAAGATGCCGCTTGATGGAAGATGCTGCCGGATGCAAGAAGACTTTGCTGCCGCTTGGATAAAGACATCGTCGGGATGAAGACTTCTTCTTTGCCGCTTGGATAAAGACATCGCCGGGATGAAGACTTCTTCTTTGCCGCTTGGATAAAGACATCTCCCGGATCGGATGAGGAGTTCGGCCCGGTTGGGTGAAGACAAGGTAGGGAGATCTTCAGGGGGGTAGTGTTAGGTTTATTAAGGGGGGTTTGGGTTAGAATAGGGGTATGTGGGTGGTGGGTTGTAATGTTGGGGGGTGGTATTGTGGGGTTTTTTTCAGGCAAAAGAGCAGTTTTCTTTGGGGCATGCCCCGCAAAAGGCCCTTTTAAGGGCTGGTAAGGTAAAAGAGCTTTGAACTTGTTTAATTTAGAATAGGGTAGGGATTTTTTTTATTTTGGGGGGCTTTATTATTTTATTAGGGGGCTTAGAATAGGTGTAATTAGCTTAAAAATCTTGTAATCTTTTTTTTATTTTTTGTAATTTAGTGTTTTTTTTTTTTTGTAATTTAGTTTAGTTTATTTAATTGTATTTTAGTTTAGATATTTGTAGTTTATTTAATTTATTAATAGTGTAGGTGTATTTGTAACTTAGGTTAGGATTTATTTTACAGGTAAATTGGTAATTATTTTAACTAGGTAGCAATTAAAAAGTTATTAACTATTTAATAGTTATTGTACCTAGTTAAAATAAATGCCAAGTTACCTGTAAAATAAATATAAACCCTAAAATAGCTACAATGTAATTATTAATTACATTGTAGCTATCTTAGGGTTTATTTTATAGGTAAGTATTTAGATTTAAATAGGTATATTTTCATTAATAATATTAATATTAGATTTATTTTAATAAGAGTTTAGTTAGGGATGTTAGAGTTAGATAGGGTTATTATACTTAATATATATATAATATAACGATATTAACTATATTAACCCTAATATAATTAGGGTTAATATAGTTAATATATATAATATAATAATTATATTAACTATATTAACCCTAATATAATTAGGGTTAATGTGTTTAATATAGCTGGCGGCGGTGTAGGGGGATTAGATTAGGGGTTAATGTGTTTAATATAGGTGGCGGCGGTGTAGGGGGATTAGATTAGGGGTTAATACATTTATTATAGGTGGCAGCGGTGTAGGGGGATTTAGATTGTAGGCAAAAGAGCTGATTACTTTGTGACAAAGCCCCGCCAAAAGCCCTTTTAAGGGCTGGCAAAAGAGCAGTTTACTTTGGGGTAATGCCACGCAAAAAGCCCTTTTTCAGGGCTATTTGTAGGGTTAGACTTAGGTTTAGTGGTAGGGATAGTTTAGTATTTTAGGGGTTAAATAATTTAATATAGATGGTGGCGGGGTAAGGGGATTAAATTTACCTCTATTATCTATCTTGCTTCATTCTCTTGATATCCTTTACTAAAAAGCATATCTAGATAGGCTTAGTGTCTGCTGATTAGTGACTGCACATAGAGGCCTCATATGATTGGCTCACCCATGTGCATTTCTATTTCTTCAGCAAAGAATATCTAAAGAATAAAGCAAATTAGATAATAAAACTAAATTGGAAAGTTGTTTAAAATTGTGTTCTCTACCTGAATAATGAAATAATTTTTTTGGGTTTAGTGTCCCTTTAAGGATAAGCAATAGAAGCTTTTATTTACATGACGATTCGGGGACAGCTCCCCTTCATCAGACCAGCTGACCAACTGGTCTGATGAAGGGGAGCTGTCCCCGAATCGTCATGTAAATAAAAGCTTCTATTGCTTATCCTTAAGCCCAGCGAGTGCTGTCTTCTATTACCTATATATATATATATATATATATATATATACACATACTTATACACTCACCGGCCACTTTATTAGGTACACCTTGCTAGTACCAGGTTGGGACCCCCTTTTGCCTTCAGAACTGCCTTAATTCTTTGTGGCATAGAGTCAACAAGGTGTTGGAAACATTCCTCAGAGATTTTAGTCCATATTGACATGATAGCATCACGCAGTTGCTGCAGATTTGTTGGCTGCACATCCATGATGCAAATCTACCATTTCACGGCATCCCAAAGGTGCTCTATTGAATTGAGATCTGGTGACTGTGGAGGCCATTGGAGTACAGTGAACTCATTGTCATGTTCAATAAACCATTTTGAGATGATTTGAGCTTTGTGACATGGTGCATTATCCTGCTGGAAGTAGTCATCAGAAGATGGGTACAGTGTAGTCATACAGGTATGGACATGGACAGCAACAATACTCAGGTAGGCCGTGGAGTTTAAAAGATGCTCAATTGGTGCTAAGGGGGCCCAAAGTGGGCCAAGAAAATATCCCCCACACCATTATACCACCACCATCAGCCTGAACTGTTGATACAAGGTAGGATAGACACATGCAATCAAGTTGTTTACACCAAATTCTGACCCTACTATCTGAATGTCTCAGCTGAAATCGAGACTCATCAGACCAGGCAAGGTTTTTCCAATCTTCTATTGTCCAATTTTGGTGAGCCTGTACAAATTGTAGCCTCAGTTTCCTGTTCTTAGCTGACAGGAGTGGCACCCAGTGTGGTCTTCTGCTGCTATAGCCCCGTCTGCTTCAAGGATCGATGTGTTGTGCATTCAGAGATGGTATTCTGCATACCTTGGTTGTAACGAGTGTGTAACATATGCCTGCCTCATATTACTGTCCCTTTAAGACTGCCCTTCCCTGCTACTGACAATAATACTGTTTGGGGAGTATCTGCATTCAACTTACCTGCCTAATTAATTAATCATTCATGCACCTGATTTCCTCAGCCTCTTTTTAAACCATCTCAGGCCTAATGTGCATTGCATTAGCTTTAAAGTTTTGTTCCAGAACAGAGGTCTGTGACTGTTCCATCATGGATTTTTACCAGCATATTCAAAGTACAGCCTTTCCTTTTAGCTATGCTTAAAATCATCTAATTGCAAGTATCCATATAAATCCATTTTGTTTCTTGGACACTGCTACTTAACAAACTCTGAACTTATTCTAAATTACAAGTATGCATGTGGTTATAATCACTCTCTAATTACTACAACAGCATCTTACTAAGAACTTTATAACTATTCTCTGCTACAAATTGTCATAGCTGAAATATCCTCCTACAAATATGTTAATATATTCAGAACTCTGCATCTATGTCTTCAGTTAAACAGTTTTCCTGTGATTCTCCAATATATGCACAAACAGTAGTGCCTTAAACTTGCAACTTGTCTATCACCTGTGCTGCTCTGGTTATTACTGACATACAGCTCTATATAATATTATGTACTGTGAACCTGCAACAAACCTTAGTTTGCATCTATGAGTCAATCTTCTACCAGTTTACTCTGAAGCCTGAACATCTTACATTGTTATATTTTTCACTCATGAATCATGCAGCTACTCCTATTACCTATAAGTCACAGTATCAATTTATGTTTCCATTGAAGCCAGAATATATTGTATACATATGTTTCACTCTCCATGAATTCTACAATAACTTCTTGCAACTATGAATCACAGAATATCATCTATCCACATCCAGGGTACTCTTCCCCGGGTCAGGGGTCAGTGTCTCCAAATCCCTACCACTGCCCTGAGGGTCTGTGTCCTGAGCGCATATACACCGGATCATGACAGAGTGGTTATTTGAGTTATTTTTGCTTTTCTATCATCTTGAACCAGTCTGACCATTCTACTCAGAGCTCTGACTTTAAAAAGGCATTGTCGTCCAAACAACTGCCACTCACTGGATATTTTCTCTTTTTGGACCATTCTCTGTAAACCCTAGAGGTGTTTGTGCGTGAAAATCCCATTAGATCAGTAGTTTTTGAAAATACTCAGACCAGCCTGTCTGGCACCAACAACCATGCCACGTTCAAAGTCACTTAAATTACCTTTCTTCCCCATTCTGATGCTCGGTTTGAATTTCAGCAAGTCCTCTTCAGGCTTGCTGTATTGATTCTCTGTTAAAGTAACATTGTCTGTTTAAGTATAATAGCTAACCAAGCTAATTTATAAATTATTTGCTTTGCAAGGGTTGCATTTTTTTTTTTCAAAAAAAGGAAATAACTAAATAACTTTATTTCTAGCATTCCAATTTTTTTTTTTTGTCTGTGTGGGTAATTAGGGGTGGGATTATTTTCACCTGTGTGGGCATTGCAAGGCTATAAATTTAGCACATTTACTCTGTGAGCTTGCTCTTTCAGGCTTGCTGTATTGATTCTCTGTTAAAGTAACAATGTCTGTTTAAGTATAATAGTTAGCTAACCAAGGTAGTTAGGCAAACAAGGTTTTGGGGTAACCAAGGGGAAATATATTTATTTTATACTTTTAAGTTAAACCTTTTATTAAGAATGTGTGAGAATCTCATTCAGTGTACAGCTTGCCACATGTTTGCATCACTGGAGCAGCCGCTTCTGGGATTATATGTTTGTGGCAAGTGTGAGCATATTGTCTCTTTAGAAACTCGTATTGGGGATCTGGAGGAACGAATTGCAACACTACATGAAATTCAGACACTTGAAAGGGAAATGGATAGGACTGAGCTGGTTGTTAATGGTTCAAGCAGTGGGAATGGGGAGGATTCAGATGAGGAGACAGGCCAGTGAAGATGTTGGGGTTATCAGTTCAGGGGTGGCAGTGTCAGAGAGGGCTGTGTTGCCTAGTATAGTGAACAGTCCTTTAGCTGTGGAAGAGGAGCATACTATGGTGGGCAGTCCTTCAGTCATGGAAGAGGGGCATACAAGTCAGGGCCAGAGGCAGATGTTGGTGGTAGGAGACTCTTTTATAAGGAAGGTTGATAGGGTAATTTGTCATCCAGACCCTTAACATAGAACAGTTTGCTGTCTTCCAGGGGCTCGTGTTAGGCATATTGTGGAGCGTATTGATAGATTGTTAGAGGGATGTGGGTCTGATCCTGCAGTCATGGTGCATATTGGTACTAATGAAGGAATCAGTGGGAGATGGAGAGTCCTAAAAAATGATATTACCAGTGCCGTGTGTTAACTCAGTAAGGCAGAAGGAGCTAAGGTCTGTTAATTCATGGCTAAAAACATGGTGTAAAAATGAGGGGTTTGACTTTTTAGAACACTGGGCTGATTTTTCACTAGGGTACAATTTGTACAGTAAGGATGGATTGCACCTGAATGACATGGGTGCAGGTGTGTTGGGGAAAGGATGGTAGCACGTTTAGAGAATCTTTTAAACTAGGCAAAGGGGGGGAGGGTCAATTAGAACAAAATATAACAGAGAGATCAGTCTGTGAATATGTCACTCCCTTAATATCTCAAGCAAGGGATGACTTAAGAAATGTCACATTAGAAAGTATTGAGGAAAGCACACCAAGTAGCAGCAGAAAGCACATGAAAATTAAATGTATGACAACAAATGCAAGAAGCATGACAGGTAAAATGGGGGAGCTGACGCTCTTAGTTGCAGAAGAGGACTATGATGTTATCAGTATAACTGAAACTTGGTGGGATGATTCACATGACTGGGCAGTTAACTTAGAGGGGTATACATTATTTAGGAGGGACAGGGAATAATAAAAGGGGTGGAGGAATCTGCATGTATATTAAACCTAACCTTAAACCTACAATAAGGGAAGATATTTATGATACAAGTGACAATGTAGAGACCCTGTGGGCTGAAATAAAGAGTGGGGGGGAAAAATCCTAAAAAAAATATTACTAGGAACATGCTACAAGCCTCCCAACATTAGTGACCCGGAGGAAACTCAACTACTTATCCAAATAGGTAAGGCTGCTAATAACAGTGCTGTAATTATGGGAGATTTTAACTACCCTGATATAAACTGGGCCAATGAAACTAGTAATTCAGCTAAGGGGGATAGATTTTTAAATGTTCTCAGGGATAACTTCTTGTCACAAGTAATAGAGGAGCCAACTAGGAGTAAAGCTATATTGGATTTAGTGCTATCAAACAATACAGATATAATATCAAACATAGAAGTTAAAGAACATTTGGGTAACAATGATCATAACATGGTCACATTTGAAATCTCTTTTCATATGCAGTGTTTTAAAGGCTTAACTAAGACTTTTAATTTCAAGAAAGCAAAATTCAACGATTTAAGGAAATCATTAAATAATATAAATTGGGACAATGTATTTTCTAATAAAAAACACAGAGGATAAATGGATAATATTTAAAAATTTGTTAAATAAATATACATATCAACACATACCATATGGTTATAAAAATAAAAATAAAAAAACAAAGCCGTTATGGCTAAATAAAAATGTGTTAAGAGAAATTAGGAAGAAACGTAGGGCATTTAAATTATTAAAAGAAAATAGTACAGACTCAGCATACAATATTTATAAGGAATGTAACAAAGCATGCAAAAAAGCAATCAAATTAGCCAAAATTGAAAAATGAAAAATTAATTGCCAAGGATTCTAAGTCTAACCCTAAAAGGTTCTTTAAGTACATAAATAGCAAAAAATCTAAGAAGGATAATATAGGTACATTAAAATGCGTGGAGGGTAGCATGATAAATAATGACAGGGAGAAGGCTGAGGTACTAAACCAGTTTTTTTCTTCAGTATACACAAGAGAGGAACCATTGAATGATACTTTGGAACAGAATAGAACATGCCAGTCCACACCACTAACTGGGTTTTGTTTAGAGGATATCAGGAAAAAAACTGGAAAATATTAAGGTAAATAAAACTCCAGGCCCATATGGAATACACCCAAGGGTGTTAAGGGAACTTAGCACTGTTATAGACAAACTTTTACTCTTAATTTTTCAAGACTCATTATCCTCAGGCATGGTACCCCAGGATTGGCGTAAAGCTGATGTGGTGCCACTCTTCAAAAAGGGAAGCAGGGATGATCCAGGAAGCTTTAGACCAGTTAGTCTGACATCAATAGTGGGGAAGATATTTGAAGGGATTATAAGGGATTATATTGATGAGGCATATTCGTGTAAACAAGATTATGAGTTCTAATCAGCATGGCTTTAGGAGAAATAGATCATGTCAAACTAATCTAATTAGATTCTACGAGGAAGTAAGTAAAAATCTAGATAAAGGGGAATCAGTTGATGTGATATACTTAGATTTTGCAAAGGCATTTGATACGGTGCCACATGAGAGATTAATGCACAAAATTAAGGGACTGGGAATAGCTGAAAATGTTAGCTCATGGATAAATAACTGGATAAAAGATAGGGAGCAACGAGTAGTAGTAAATGGATCATACTTAGATTGGACAAAGGTAATCAGTGGCGTCCCCCAGGGATCAGTACTGGGCCCTGTTCTTTTTAATATTTTTATAAATGACTTGGAGCAAGGATTAAATAGCGACATCTCTATTTTTGCAGATGATACTAAGTTAAGTAAGGTCATTAGGTCAGAGCAGGACCAACTCTCTTTACAAAGGGATTTGCTAACATTAGAACTATGGGCAAGTGAATGGAAAATTAGATTTAATATGGAAAAATGCAAGGTTCTACATTTTGGAATTAAAAATAAGCAGGCTACGTATTTTTTAAATGGGACAAGACTTAGCCAAACACAGGAGGAAAGGGATTTGGGAGTAGTAATAGATAACAAGCTAAAGATGAGTGCACAATGCAGGGCAGCGGCTTCAAAGGCTAATAAGATACTAGCATGTATTAAAAGAGGCATTGATTCAAGGGAGGAAGCATAATTCTGTCATTATATAAAGCCCTGGTAAGACCTCACCTTGAGTTTGGAGTGCAGTTCCGGGGACCGATTACTAAAAAAGATATTGCAGAACTAGAAAAAGTTCAGAGAAGGGCCACAAAGCTAATAAGGGGATTGGAGAAATTAACCTATGAGGAGAGGCTAGCCAAACTGGGTCTGTTCTCTTTAGAAAAAAGGCGCTTGAGAGGTGACGTGATTACTTTATATAAATATATTTAAGGCCCATATACAGAGATGGCAGAAGCTCTGTTTATTCCAAGAAAATTGTTTCTGACAAGAGGTCATAATTTAAGGTTGGAGGAAAGGAGATTTAATCTCCTGCAACGGAAACGTTTTTTCACTGTAAGAGCAATAAAATTGTGGAACTCATTACCAAAGGAGGTAGTGAATGCCAATACCATTGATACATTTAAAAATAATTTGCATACAAAGAGAGAAGAGCTCTACCAGGAACGAACAACAGCTCAGTGGCTTGTTCTATGGCGATTTACCACCCGGAAGCAGCTCTTTTAGACCAATGTGCTTTTCACAGAAGAAAACTTTCCTGAAGTATATCAGTCTGATCCTGCCAATTAAGGTCAGTCCAGCCCCGAAATACCAGGCAATTCTCCTCTGAACAAGGAACATGACAACCCCAGACGATCGTTTCGGCCTCCTATGGGCCTCGTCAGTGAGGTGCAGCCACATTCCTCTAAGCACACTGGGCAAGGAGTCCACGTCTGGTTTCCCCCATCACCCATAGGGAGACTTCCCCAGGGTTATAATAATTTGCATACAAAGAGAGAAGCGCTCTACCAGGATCGAACAACAGCTCAGTGTCTTGTTCTATGGCGATTTACCACCCGGAAGCAGCCTCTTTTAGACCAATGTGCTTTTCACAGAAGAAAACTTTCCTGAAGTATATCAGTCTGATCCTGCCAATTAAGGTCAGTCCAGCCCCGAAATACCAGGCAATTCTCCTCTGAACAAGGAACATGACAACCCCAGACGATCGTTTCGGCCTCCTATGGGCCTCGTCAGTGAGGTGCAGCCACATTCCTCTAAGCACACTGGGCAAGGAGTCCACGTCTGGTTTCCCCCCATCACCCATAGGGAGACTTCCCCAGGGTTATAATAATTTGCATACAAAGAGAGAAGCGCTCTACCAGGAACAAACAACAGCTCAGTGGCTTGTTCTATGGCGATTTACCACCCGGAAGACGCCTCTTTTAGACCAATGTGCTTTTCACAGAAGAAAACTTTCCTGAAGTATATCAGTCTGATCCTGCCAATTAAGGTCAGTCCAGCCCCGAAATACCAGGCAATTCTCCTCTGAACAAGGAACATGACAACCCCAGACGATCGTTTCGGCCTCCTATGGGCCTCGTCAGTGAGGTGCAGCCACATTCCTCTAAGCACACTGGGCAAGGAGTCCACATCTGGTTTCCCCCATCACCCATAGGGAGACTTCCCCAGGGTTATAATAATTTGCATACAAAGAGAGAAGCGCTCTACCAGGAACGAACAACAGCTCAGTGGCTTGTTCTATGGCGATTTACCACCCGGAAGCAGCCTCTTTTAGACCAATGTGCTTTTCACAGAAGAAAACTTTCCTGAAGTATATCAGTCTGATCCCGCCAAGTAAGGTCAGTCCAGCCCCGAAATACCAGGCAATTCTCCTCTGAACAAGGAACATGACAACCCCAGACGATCGTTTCGGCCTCCTATGGGCCTCGTCAGTGAGGTGCAGCCACATTCCTCTAAGCACACTGGGCAAGGAGTCCACGTCTGGTTTCCCCCATCACCCATAGGGAGACTTCCCCAGGGTTATAATAATTTGCATACAAAGAGAGAAGCGCTCTACCAGGAACGAACAACAGCTCAGTGGCTTGTTCTATGGCGATTTACCACCCGGAAGCAGCCTCTTTTAGACCAATGTGCTTTTCACAGAAGAAAACTTTCCTGAAGTATATCAGTCTGATCCTACCAATTAAGGTCAGTCCAGCCCCGAAATACCAGGCAATTCTCCTCTGAACAAGGAACATGACAACCCCAGACGATCGTTTCGACCTCCTATGGGCCTTGTCAGTGAGGTGCAGCCACATTCCTCTAAGCACACTGGGCAAGGAGTCCACGTCTGGTTTCCCCCATCACCCATAGGGAGACTTCCCCAGGGTTATAATAATTTGCATACAAAGAGAGAAGCGCTCTACCAGGAACGAACAACAACTCAGTGGCTTGTTCTATGGCGATTTACCACCCGGAAGCAGCCTCTTTTAGACCAATGTGCTTTTCACAGAAGAAAACTTTCCTGAAGTATATCAGTCTGATCCTGCCAATTAAGGTCAGTCCAGCCCCGAAATACCAGGCAATTCTCCTCTGAACAAGGAACATGACAACCCCAGACGATCGTTTCGGCCTCTTATGGGCCTCGTCAGTGAGGTGCAGCCACATTCCTCTAAGCACACTGGGCAAGGAGTCCACGTCTGGTTTCCCCCCATCACCCATAGGGAGACTTCCCCAGGGTTATAATAATTTGCATACAAAGAGAGAAGCGCTCTA
Source organism: Bombina bombina (assembly GCF_027579735.1). Classification (NCBI taxonomy): domain Eukaryota; kingdom Metazoa; phylum Chordata; class Amphibia; order Anura; family Bombinatoridae; genus Bombina; species Bombina bombina. Next base: position 702,674,761 of record NC_069500.1, on the reverse strand, counting down.
CCAGGAACGAACAACAGCTCAGTGGCTTGTTCTATGGCGATTTACCACCCGGAAGCAGTCTCTTTTAGACCAATGTGCTTTTCACAGAAGAATACTTTCCTGAAGTATATCAGTCTGATCCTGCCAATTAAGGTCAGTCCAGCCCCGAAATACCAGGCAATTCTCCTCTGAACAAGGAACATGACAACCCCAGACGATCATTTCGGCCTCCTATGGGCCTCGTCAGTGAGGTGCAGCCACATTCCTCTAAGCACACTGGGCAAGGAGTCCACGTCTGGTTTCCCCCCATCACCCATAGGGAGACTACCCCAGGGTTATAATAATTTGCATACAAAGAGAGAAGCGCTCTACCAGGAACGAACAACAGCTCAGTGGCTTGTTCTATTGCGATTTACCACCCGGAAGCAGCCTCTTTTAGACCAATGTGCTTTTCACCAGAAGAAAACTTTCCTGAAGTATATCAGTCTGATCCTGCCAATTAAGGTCAGTCCAGCCCCGAAATACCAGGCAATTCTCCTCTGAACAAGGAACATGACAACCCCAGACGATCGTTTCGGCCTCCTATGGGCCTCGTCAGTGAGGTGCAGCCACATTCCTCTAAGCACACTAAAAGAGGCTGCTTCCGGGTGGTAAATCGCCATAGAACAAGCCACTGAGCTGTTGTTCATTCCTGGTAGAGCGCTTCTCTCTTTGTATGCAAATTATTATGACCCTGGGGAAGTCTCCCTATGGGTGATGGGGGGAAACCAGACGTGGACTCCTTGCCCAGTGTGCTTAGAGGAATGTGGCTGCACCTCACTGACGAGGCACATAGGAGGCCGAAACGATCGTCTGGGGTTGTCATGATCCTTGTTCAGAGGAGAATTGCCTGGTATTTCGGGGCTCGACTGACCTTACTTGGCGGGATCAGACTAATATACTTAAGGAAATTTTTCTTCTGTGAAAAGCACACTGGTCTAAAAGAGGCTGCTTCCGGGTGGTAAATCGCCATAGAACAAGCCACTGAGCTGTTGTTCGTTCCTGGTAGAGCGCTTCTCTCTTTGTATGCAAATTATTATGACCCTGGGGAAGTCTCCCTATGGGTGATGGGGGAAACCAGACGTGGACTCCTTGCCCAGTGTGCTTAGAGGAATGTGGCTGCACCTCACTGACGAGGCCCATAGGAGGCCGAAACGATCGTCTGGGGTTGTCATGTTCCTTGTTCAGAGGAGAATTGCCTGGTATTTCGGGGCTGGACTGACCTTACTTGGCGGGATCAGACTGATATACTTCAGGAAAGTTTTCTTCTGTGAAAAGCACACTGGTCTAAAAGAGGCTGCTTCCGGGTGGTAAATCGCCATAGAACAAGCCACTGAGCTGTTGTTCGTTCCTGGTAGAGCGCTTCTCTCTTTGTATGCAAATTATTATGACCCTGGGGAAGTCTCCCTATGGGTGATGGGGGAAACCAGACGTGGACTCCTTGCCCAGTGTGCTTAGAGGAATGTGGCTGCACCTCACTGACGAGGCCCATAGGAGGCCGAAACGATCGTCTGGGGTTGTCATGTTCCTTGTTCAGAGGAGAGTTGCCTGGTATTTCGGGGTTGGACTAACCTTACTTGGCGGGATCAGACTGATATACTTCAGGAAAGTTTTCTTCTGTGAAAAGCACACTGGTCTAAAAGAGGCTGCTTCCGGGTGGTAAATCGCCATAGAACAAGCCACTGAGCTGTTGTTCGTTCCTGGTAGAGCGCTTCTCTCTTTGTATGCAAATTATTATGACCCTGGGGATGTCTCCCTATGGGTGATGGGGGAAACCAGACGTGGACTCCTTGCCCAGTGGGCTTAGAGGAATGTGGCTGCACCTCACTGACGAGGCCATAGGAGGCCGAAACGATCGTCTGGGGTTGTCATGTTCCTTGTTCAGAGGAGAATTGCCTGGTATTTCGGGGCTGGACTGACCTTACTTGGCGGGATCAGACTGATATACTTCAGGAAAGTTTTCTTCTGTGAAAAGCACACTGGTCTAAAAGAGGCTGCTTCCGGGTGGTAAATCGCCATAGAACAAGCCACTGAGCTGTTGTTCGTTCCTGGTAGAGCGCTTCTCTCTTTGTATGCAAATTATTATGACCCTGGGGAAGTCTCCCTATGGGTGATGGGGGGAAACCAGACGTGGACTCCTTGCCCAGTGTGCTTAGAGGAATGTGGCTGCACCTCACTGACGAGGCCCATAGGAGGCCGAAATGATCGTCTGGGGTTGTCATGTTCCTTGTTCAGAGGAGAATTGCCTGGTATTTCGGGGCTGGACTGACCTTACTTGGCGGGATCAGACTGATATACTTTAGGAAAGTTTTCTTCTGTGAAAAGCACACTGGTCTAAAAGAGGCTGCTTCCGGGTGGTAAATCACCATAGAACAAGCCACTGAGCTGTTGTTCGTTCCTGGTAGAGCGCTTCTCTCTTTGTATGCAAATTATTAGGACCCTGGGGAAGTCTCCCTATGGGTGATGGGGGAAACCAGACGTGGACTCCTTGCCCAGTGTACTTAGAGGAATGTGGCTGCACCTCACTGACGAGGCCCATAGGAGGCCGAAACGATCGTCTGGGGTTGTCATGTTCCTTGTTCAGAGGAGAATTGCCTGGTATTTCGGGGCTGGACTGACCTTACTTGGCGGGATCAGACTGATATACTTCAGGAAAGTTTTCTTCTGTGAAAAGCACACTGGTCTAAAAGAGGCTGCTTCGGGGTGGTAAATCGCCATAGAACAAGCCACTGAGCTGTTGTTCGTTCCTGGTAGAGCGCTTCTCTCTTTGTATGCAAATTATTATGACCCTGGGGAAGTCTCCCTATGGGTGATGGGGGAAACCAGACGTGGACTCCTTGCCCAGTGTGCTTAGAGGAATGTGGCTGCACCTCACTGACGAGGCCCATAGGAGGCCGAAACGATCGTCTGGGGTTGTCATGTTCCTTGTTCAGAGGAGAGTTGCCTGGTATTTCGGGGCTGGACTAACCTTACTTGGCGGGATCAGACTGATATACTTCAGGAAAGTTTTCTTCTGTGAAAAGCACACTGGTCTAAAAGAGGCTGCTTCCGGGTGGTAAATCGCCATAGAACAAGCCACTGAGCTGTTGTTCGTTCCTGGTAGAGCGCTTCTCTCTTTGTATGCAAATTATTATGACCCTGGGGATGTCTCCCTATGGGTGATGGGGGAAACCAGACGTGGACTCCTTGCCCAGTGGGCTTAGAGGAATGTGGCTGCACCTCACTGACGAGGCCCATAGGAGGCCGAAACGATCGTCTGGGGTTGTCATGTTCCTTGTTCAGAGGAGAATTGCCTGGTATTTCGGGGCTGGACTGACCTTACTTGGCGGGATCAGACTGATATACTTCAGGAAAGTTTTCTTCTGTGAAAAGCACACTGGTCTAAAAGAGGCTGCTTCCGGGTGGTAAATCGCCATAGAACAAGCCACTGAGCTGTTGTTCGTTCCTGGTAGAGCGCTTCTCTCTTTGTATGCAAATTATTATGACCCCTGGGGAAGTCTCCCTATGGGTGATGGGGGAAACCAGACGTGGACTCCTTGCCCAGTGTGCTTAGAGGAATGTGGCTGCACCTCACTGACGAGGCCCATAGGAGGCCGAAACGATCGTCTGGGGTTGTCATGTTCCTTGTTCAGAGGAGAATTGCCTGGTATTTCGGGGCTGGACTGACCTTACTTGGCGGGATCAGACTGATATACTTTAGGAAAGTTTTCTTCTGTGAAAAGCACACTGGTCTAAAAGAGGCTGCTTCCGGGTGGTAAATCACCATAGAACAAGCCACTGAGCTGTTGTTCGTTCCTGGTAGAGCGCTTCTCTCTTTGTATGCAAATTATTAGGACCCTGGGGAAGTCTCCCTATGGGTGATGGGGGAAACCAGACGTGGACTCCTTGCCCAGTGTACTTAGAGGAATGTGGCTGCACCTCACTGACGAGGCCCATAGGAGGCCGAAACGATCGTCTGGGGTTGTCATGTTCCTTGTTCAGAGGAGAATTGCCTGGTATTTCGGGGCTGGACTGACCTTACTTGGCGGGATCAGACTGATATACTTCAGGAAAGTTTTCTTCTGTGAAAAGCACACTGGTCTAAAAGAGGCTGCTTCGGGGTGGTAAATCGCCATAGAACAAGCCACTGAGCTGTTGTTCGTTCCTGGTAGAGCGCTTCTCTCTTTGTATACATTTAAAAATAGTCTGGATAAATTTCTGTATATAAACACAATTCATGGATATGATTGCTAGTATTAAATGGGTCACATTTTAATGGGGTTATTTAAGCTTAACTGGAGCTTTTTGTAAGTATTTTAGATTTGTATAGGTTGAACTTGATGGACTTCAGTCTTTTTTCAACCTTATCTACTATGTTACTATGTTACTATGTCTATATGCCTAAATGCATTGAGTTGCTGCCATGTTTTACCAAGCAATTGAACAGGTTTACCTAATAAAGTGGCTGGTGAGTGTGTGTGTGTATATATATATATATATATATATATATATATATATATATATATATATATATATATATATATATATATATACAAAATATGAAATTGGACTGCACTCTCAGACTGGACCAGGTACACATCCTATGACCCTGCAAAATGCACATCCCTGGGTGCTCAATATCACTCACAGGGAGCTGTACAGTCCCTAGAGCCCTAGGCAGGTAACCCCAGACAATTCTGGATGCAAAGCCCATAGGGAAAGTTACAAAACAAATTAACACAACACACAGAGGAAGTCTGGCACTCACTTGCAAGCACTCAGCTAAGATTAAAAGCAAAACTGGAAGTGTTATTTACCGCATCTGGCCAAATGGGTCAAGCCAAGGAACCCCGTCAAGGTCCCTCCCCATCCTGGGTCCCCAATACAGCCAAGCAATGCAAGCTCTCAAACAAACTGGGAACCTCCCAATGGTGCACAGGCTTATTTAATCTCCCATGATACATACAAAACAGGAGAGAAAGAAAAAAAGTGTAGAAGGCTTTTTATTTATAAGAGGTTTTTATAAGAACCTTTATGTTATATTTAGCTGAAAAGTTTTAAATCACAAATATGAAACATAACTAAAATGGAACAATTAAAGGAATAGTCTAGTCAAAATTAAACTGATTAAAATGAAAATGATTCAGATAGAGCATTCATTTTTAACCAATTTAATTTACTCTTATTTTTCTTTATTCTCTTGCTATCTTTATTTGGGAGGTGTCAGGTGGGAGGCTGATCTCTACAAATTAGCCCTTCAAGCTCCCTAATTGACCCCGTCACTGCTGGGCATAATACAAGTGTGGTGCGCAGCAGCATTTAGTGGCCTTCTAATTACCAAAAAGCAATGCCAAAGCCATATATGTCTGCTATTTCTGAACAAAGGGGATCCCAGAGAAGCATTTACAACAATTTGTGCCATAATTGCACAAGCTGTTTGTAAATAATTTCAGTGAAAAACCCAAAGTTAGTGAAAAAGTTAATAATTATTTTTATTTGATCGAATTTGGCGGTGAAATGGTGGCATGAAATATATCAAAATGGGCCTAGATCAATACTTTAGGTTGTCTACTACACTAAAGCTAAAATTAACCCTAAAAGCTCCCTACAAGCTCCCAAATTAACCCCTTTACTGCTGAGCCTAATACAAGTGTGGTGCGCAGCAGCATTTAGCGGCCTTCTAATTACCAAAAATAAATGCCAGAAATGTCTGCTATTTCTGAACAAAGGGGATCCCAGAGAAGCATTTACAACCATTTGTGCCATAATTGCACAAGTTGTTTGTAAATAATTTCAGTGAGAAACCTAAAGTTTGTGAAAAAAATGGGCCTAGATCAATACTTTGGGTTGTCTACTAAAAAAAATATTTACATGTCAAGGGATATTTAGGGATTCCTGACAGATATCAGTGTTCCAATGTAACTATCGTTAATTTTGAAAAAAAAAAATGGTTTGGAAATAGCAAAGTGCTACTTGTACTTATTGCCCTATAACTTGCAAAAAAGCAAAGAACATGTAAACATTGGGTATTTCTAAACTCAGGACAAAATTTAGAAACTATTTAGAATGGGTGTTTTTTGGTGGTTGATGTGTAAGAGATTTTGGGGGTCAAAGTTAGAAAAAGTGTGTTTTTTTAAAAAAAATTTCATTATATTTTATAATTTTTTTATAATAAATTATAAGATATGATGAAATTAATGGTATCTTTAGAAAGTCCATTTAATGGCGAGAAAAACGGTATATAATATGTGTGGGTACAGTAAATGAGTAAGAGGAAAATTACAACTAAACACAAACTCCGCAGAAATGTAAAAATAGCCTTGGTCCCAAACGGTCTGAAAATGGAACATGCTGTGATCACTAAGGGTTTAAATAAGGAAAATATCATTTACATGTCAAATTATGTAACTTAGGGGGGCGGAGCCTGCAACAGAAGCAGCAAGACGTGCCATCTCAGAGCTCCTGTCATCTGCTTAATAAAACTCTTATTTTAGACCCTTTGAACATCCTTATACTGTGGGACCTGGCTCTCAATGAAGCTAGGATTATAAAATGAAGAGTGTGTGACAATAATACATATTAGCCGACAAAATCAACAGCACAAAGACCGTCCAGTTTGTATGCCGCATGTAGCAGGCCGCCATATTACATGACTTTTCCACATCATCTCCTTCCCTAGAGACACATCTCTAAAACCTTGCCTCCTTGAGAAGATATTCAGCATCTCTCCTGGGATACCAGGTACGAAGAAGCCGCAAGCAAATTTCTCAACACCCTATGTTACAGCATGGAGGAGGTTTCTTATTCCGCAATACTTGCTCTATTTGCAGAATCTGAGCGGCAAATACACCGCAGATTTGATCGCCTTATGGAGCTGATTGAGACCCCTCTGACGCAACCCTGCAGGCTTACCAAGGCAAAGGGGACAGTCCCAAACAATTTGTCATCTGGCCTATGGCCACGGGATGTAAATGCATCTACCGGAGCTTTTGGTTTGGTAGAGAGGCAGCAGTATGCTGGCCCTGGGGACACCGGACTGAGAGGCGCCGAAAATATGGAAACTCCAGTAGAAGTGGGCCCTCCTATTCAAGATGCAGATATGAAAGCAGTGGTAGCCGATACTGCGCTAGAGCAAGCAGAGGCTCATGATGACTGTCATAATAGACGTACCCGGATGGTTGCTGTTTACCTGGCCATAGGGGGGAGACCGGCCGGCTCCCCTGTGGAGGGTGATGCGGAGGATCGCTGGATGTCGGTGGCCTGTTATCCTTTTGCTACTCTGGCTCTCTGCAGCGACTGCGGCCTGGGGCTGTGGCGTACAACGGAGTGCTCGTCAGTTCTGGTTCCCGCAGTGCCAGGAGGCCTTTCAGATCTCGATGTGGTCGCAAGAGTCGGGGTTGGGTAAAGTTGAAGACATTGAGACAGCCTGTGGCCTGCTAGGCCTGACCTCACTCCACCCCAGAACTACTCTAACTCCAAAGACTGTTACCTAATGAGTCACAGGGAATGGGGATTTACTGAAGCGGATCAGCCCAAGCCCCAGTTCATTGTTTGTAACTTAGATACTGACATTTATTAGAAAGTTGGACTGTATTGAGAGGTAAAAGTGTGATGTTTGCTATGACGGCCCTGAGGCCTGATACTTGGACTCCCACACTGTATTTGCTTATTTACACTGATTATGCTCTTATGCTCTATAACTGTGTTGTTTATTATTACCATGTTTTCCAGTTATATATGCCCTGTTCTCAATAGATTATGTTCTTCACTATGGGGAACTTTTATTAGGAAAGTTTTTGCTACTGTATGTTTTAGTATGTCTCCAGAGATGCAATACCGTCCTAGCCCCCATACAACTTTCACTAGAAACTGAGTTTGCTTTCAATCTGTGTCCACCCCCCCCTCACCCACCCCCCCACCGTTTTCCTTTATGATAGATATGTGCCTCCTACCTCCTTAACATGAGAGTTTCTGTCAGTTCTCATAGTGCAGAATATGGGTCAGGGAGTACCATCTCAATTTTGATGAGAGTGCATGCTACATGCTATGTCACAAATATGTAGCCTGCTTAGCTAGTTAAACAATAATCGTATGGGAGTCTTATGCCCTATACAACAAGTAGAATGAAGGTGCACGCATGCATATCACTCATCAGTGTGTTTCCCAGTAAAGAGTTATGTCTGGAAGACCTGTGTCTTGCTGGCTGACCCCTGGTTTCTCATGAAGAACTCCAAAAAACGCCTATCTTAGAATATGTGGTACCTTAGGGATATTGCCCTGGCCCTGAACCTAGAACTAGAAAAAAAGCAGCAAGCGCTAATGATACTGTATTTGTTTGACTACAGCGTAATGGTCCCCAGTTATGCAGGGTTATTCTAGATATTAATTTTGAATAACTCTTAAAGCCCAGAACGCTTTTATGTAAAAACAACAGTGAGGTTAATGATAACTATAGGAGACGAGCATATATATTCTTTCACATGTATCCTTTGTATATTCATTTGATTGTCAAGTACTGCGTTCCTAGATATTCTTCATTCCCCCCATGCTTCGGTATAGTATAGTCATGTAAGCGAGTAAGCCAGCATTGAAGGAGTGCACTATTCTTTGAACAACCCCCCCCCCATCTCAATATCCCTATGCGGTAAGGGTTCATTACCTCCTCCTCCGCATTCCTTTTTGGCAGAGTTAAGTAGCCTCTGCCCAGCCTGCTGAGCCATGTTAGGTTCTGCAGGATCTAGTAATGCTATTCTATATGTTATTACCAACGCTCATTGTAATCAGTGAATATGTATCAGTGGCAACAGAGGTCTGTTACAGTACAACATTTTTATCTGTGTACCTTGTTTGATGTTAATTGACGTTATTTGATAGTAATTAAGGTGTTTTCCTACACTTGTTAGTTTTGACATTACTTATGATTCCCAAAGTTGACCGCTACTATCTCAACACTGTCACTGGACTTTTTGATGTAAACTTACCTGACGTGTCCTCAGCGGCAGTTCGCACTTCTGGTCTCTTAAGGAGACAGTTTGTCTGGAGGACATTGCGAACCAACAAAATCAAAAACGAGGTTTTCAGAATATCATGTCATGTCGCTGTGTTATGGACTGGTTTCCATATGATGTATCGTAATGAAAATTGTATTTTATTTTTTTTTCTCAGATATGACTATGTTGTTAAAGATATTTTTACCTCAATAAAAATATAAAATATAAAAAAAAAAAAAAAAAAAATTATGTAACTTAAATATAGCGAAGTGTAAAACACTGAGCAAAACTTCCAAGCATAACATAGTATAACATAAAATGTTACTATTTGGTGATCTAGCTACAACTGCATATAATAAACAACTGGCAACGTTAAAATAACAGCGTCACTTCAAAATTCAAACGCAGTGTTACAACCTATGATCTATGTAAGAAAAGATTTAGGAAGTTACCTAAGATGCTGTCTAATTGGTCTAAAGCATTCTACACACTTTTAGGTTCATTAATTCATACCTTCTGTTTAGATGAAAACACAGATGTTTTATATATGTTCACCTTTTTGACAAAGATTTTTATATATACATACCTCTCTTATATATAATATAGTTTTCAGCAATTTCATGTCATGTCATTTTTTATTTCATTCCATGTTTTTTATGCGTATATCAACATGGGTTAAATAAAAAAAAAAATTGTTCAAACATTTACTTTTCAGGGCCACTCAGCTAGTTCCCACTAACATTCGAGCATAAATATTCAAACAAACTATCCTCTATTTATTTCATACACCAAGCCGTTTATTCATACTAGTTACGTTTAATAGTCTATATATGTGTCTATTTTATTGCCCAGACAAGAACGCCGTCGTTTTCTTATATATTTTTTTTATATTTTTTATATATATTTGATTTCATCAAAACAGATTTTTTTCTATACAGTTATCTCTCAAACAATTATCTGGTCTCTTCGCATTTTAGGTTATTAGAAAAAAAAATTATTATTAAATATTAATATTTTCGGGCCATGTCTCAGCTAGCTCCAACTTTTTATATATATATATATATTCAAAAAAATTTTTTTACATTTTTAAAAAAAAGATCATATATAGATTGTCCATACACTCAGCTGTTGATTTATATACAGCTGGGCACATCAGTTTATTTAACTATTCATCTCATTGTCTAGATGGAAATTTTGTTGTTTACACACCAAAAAGAAAATTAAAAAAAAAAGATTTTTCATTTAAAAAAAAATTTCAATTGCATTTAGGTCACTATTATATGTCTTCTATTTTTTTTTACATTAGTCAAACAGAAATTTATTTTGAATATAACACACTAATGTTTGGGCTAACTCAGCTAGCTCCCACTAACTCACACAGAAAAAGTTTTTTAAAGAATTAATTTTATATAAAATCTTGTTTAGAGTATTTATTTATTCATATATAAGATGTTGATCAGGAATTTCTAATGCTGTTGTCCTCTTTTTTTTTGTTCATCTTGACACCACATATATTGTTCTACACACCTTATCGTAGACGACAGTTGTTACAATTATTTACTGTTATCCAAGTTACTGGGTTCATTACACAAACTGCTGTTTCCTCATTTTTTTCCTTTTTTTATTGGAGACAACGATTTATCCCAAACGTTATCACAAAAAATGGTATATATTTTGCTATATATATTGACTCTCCCATTGGTTTTTTTAAATAAATTTATATACTTTTTATTGATGCAACAAAGTGTATACTATCCTATTTCATTGTAACACATGTGTTTCATAGTATATCTTATGAATTTACAAATATCCTTAAAGGGACAGTCTAGGCCAAAATAAACTTTCATGATTCAGATAGAGCATGTCATTTTAAACAATTTTCCAATTTACTTTTATCACCAATTTTGCTTTGTTCTCTTGGTATTCTTAGTTGAAAGCTTAACCTAGGAGGTTCATATGCTAATTTCTTAGACCTTGAAGCCACCTCTTTCAGATTGCATTTTAACAGTTTTTCACCACTAGAGGGTGTTAGTTCACATATTTCATATAGATAACACTGTGCTCGTGCACGTGAAGTTATCTGGGAGCAGGCACTGATTGGCTAGACTGCAAGTCTGTCAAAAGAACTGAAAAAAGCGGCAGTTTGTAGAGGCTTAGATACAAGATAATCACAGAGGTTAAAAGTATATTATTATAACTGTGTTGGTTATGCAAAACTGGGAAATGGGTAATAAAGGGATTATCTATCTTTTAAAACAATAAAAATTCTGGTGTAGACTGTCAATTTAATTACATATTTATCAATACTATTCCTTTCATAACAAAACCCCTTTTTTTTAAACCATTATATGCAATTTTCTAGATATTTTTTCCTGAAAAAGTCTCATTACAGATTTATTTGTCTGTTTGCAAATACACACTATTAGTGAATAATTGATTCCACACTTGACGCCTTAACCCTCCATTGTCCATTGGATGATTTGAAAGTGCTGGATAACCAATGAAACACATTGTGGGAGCTTAAAAAAACACTTTTGTACTTGTATTTTTATCTTATTTTTTTGCCTGATGAAACGACCGTGTTGTGTGGCCGAGAAACGTGTTGCAGCAACATTAAACTTGTCTTTTAACATTTATATACGGAGGAGTCTTTCTGCCTGATTATTCAGATTGAATTTGCTCTATCTGCACAGAGAACTTTACTAACCATCACTTCACAATTGGTTTGCCTGCACCATATCTTCAGCCTGTTGTTTGATACTTGGATTCAAACTTCCCTGTGATCTTACCTGTGACCTGAGAACTGGTCTCTACCTTGATACAGGATCAGTACTGCAAGTGTCAGCCTGTCTGTCTTCAAAAATTGTCAGTTTTACTATTTACCTTCTTTATTATATATCACATATGGATTTCACTATGAGGCCCATTTTCTTTCTAACCTAGATTCTGTATATTGGCTAGTGTTGTGGGGGAGAAGAACCCTGAATTGTGTTCTTCCTTATTCTGTTATTTGGATGAGGTTGCTGGGGCCTGTCATACATATGGAGGCTTGACGTGGTGGAAATATAAAGAATGGTTCCGGCAGCAGATGGCTATTCGTCCTGAAATGAGGTGGGATGATAGAGATATGGGCATATGGCTGGAGCTGATGACTCCTTTGAGATCTGGTCAGCCCTTTCGGGGGTTGGGGGCGGGGACCAGTGGTCCCCCTCCCGGATCTTCAGCAGTGGCCTTTAGAAAAGGGTTCTGCTTTAAATTCAATGAGGGATTGTGCAAGTTCGGTACGACTTGTAAATACAAGCACGAATGTTCCTATTGTGGAGGAATCCACTCTGGTTCCAGGTATTTAAAAAAAGCAAAGTCACTTGGTAAATGGAACAGGGCTCTTTTGGACCAAGACGCCAGTGAGAATAGAAAGGATGGCGCCATGGCTAAAGTGGTACGGTAGGCGTATGGGTAAGGCTGAGGATGCGGAGCTTCTTTTGTCTGGTTTCAGTTCAGGTTTCCGTATTCCTTTTATATAGGGTGTTGGGTCTGTTTTTTCGGGTAATTTGAAATCTGTGAATGACTTTCCTGGGGTGGTTGTAGCTAAACTCCAGAAGGAGGTTGATTCGGGTAGGATGGCAGGTCCCTTTCAGGACCCTCCTTTACAAAACTTGCGGGTGTCTCCACTGGGTGTGGTCCCCAAGAAGGTTCCAAATCAATTCAGACTAATCCATCATTTGTCGTTTCATAAAGGGTCTTCTGTCAATGATGGGATTGATCCTGAAGTATCAGCGGTAAGGTACGCTTCGTTTGATAAAGCTTTGGATTTGGTTAGGAAAGCTTTGGTGCCTTGTTGGCTAAGGTAGATATTGAATCTGCTTTTAGGCTCCTCCCTGTTCATCCTTCTTGTCACCATTTGTTGGGATGTTTCTTTGATGGGTCATTTTTCGTGGATTTATGCTTGCCGACAGACTGCTCCATTTCTTGTTCTTTCTTTGAAAAGATAAGCTGTTTTGTGGAATGGGTGGTGAAGCAGCTTTCTGGTTTGTCGTTGGTCATCCATTATTTGAATGATTTTTTGTTTGTCGACCCAGCTGGTGAAGAAGCTTCTCTGTAGAGTGCTGTCTCAGTGCTTTCGTGTTCGATCTTTAGTAAATTTACTAAAGATCGAACACGAAAGCACTGAGACAGCACTCTACAGACACTTCACCAACCATCATCGAGCAAGCCACAAAGATTTTAACTATATAGGCATACAAATAGTGACACCTAACTGGAGGGGCGGTGACTATGAGAGAAGCTTACTGACTGCTGAATCCAAATGATTTTTAACATTGACTGTCTATATCCCAGGGGTTTGAACAATAGGGAGGATCTCTCGCATCTATTAAGTACCAACAACCACTGATATTAACTTATACTCAATCATTAGGTGACACTTAGCCAGTCTGCATGTATTTTCATACTAGCTTATTTATAGCCAAGTGTTATTTCACCCACTACACATCTATCTATTTGAGGTTTGTTTTTAACCCTGTAACTATTTTTTAATTGGTACTAATAGGCCCCTTGAGTGCAGTATACATGTTTTAATATGTTTTAAGATCCTATTTTATTCGATTTTGTCCATTTAAGGTTTGTTTTTACCCTGTTACTGAGCTAATCTAAGATATCTCATTTTAATTGGTACTAATAGGCCCCCTGAGTGCAGTATATATGTATTAATGTGTTTTAAGATCCCATTTTTATTCAAATTTATTTTATTTTATTTTATGAATTTTGTAAGGATTTTTATTGCACCGCTGAATGAATATTAATGGTTTTTATTTAATTTATGTATTTTTATCTAATTTAAGTATTTTACAAGTTATCATTATTATTGTTCATCTCATTATCAATATGGATTTAATATGGATTTGTACATGAACTTTATTACGATCTCTAACACAAGTACAATTACAGTACCATTTTCATGCATAGTTTTTATATGAAGTGGTAACACTAATTTGAGTAGATACATTCCTCAACGAATCAACTTTGGGACTATGTATTCTATTATGTCCCCATTGATTCGCACACGTGCCATTTACCGCTATTTAGTATAACCGCTATTAGATAGAAGCAAATAAGGTACCGAAACCGGAAGTATACAGACCGGCTTATCGAAACCGGAAGTAAACAAACATTACGTCACTTCCGGTCCGAGTCTCACGTGTGTAGAAACGGAGCGATCGTCTGAACAACTATTAATGTATTCTACATTAGTACTACAGAATGACTTACCTGTTTACTAAAGATTATTATCAAAAGCACAGCTCCAACACTACTAAAAAGGTTTAACAAATAATATTATATGGGAACATAATAATTTCCAAAACGGAAATGAAACACAAAGATAACTTCCGGGTCAGTGTTAAGGAATTTTTTGGTGCCAAAACTACGATAATCTATTGGTGTATGATAAACATAAATAGAGCCACCATTACTCACCTTAAGATAGTCTTGAGAAAGGCCTGTTAAAGAGGCCGAAACGCTTGACAATATTTGGTGAGCATTATTTCAACATTATTTATATTTTGAAACGTTATTGCACTATGTCACTTTTTTAACCTACAGGAATCACTAAAGGCAATACTGAAAGAAAAAGCACAGTTATTCAACTAAAAAGAAATACCATCATCACTTACAAGGATACATTCACAAGGAGGATCATTCACTGAGATTTAGTTACTGACACTATATACTTGGATTCTATGTATTCTAAACCCCATTATAACATTTACTCCAATTATTTGATTGCATTTACATTTTTGGTTTTGATATTATCATTTTTTATCATATCTTGTTATTTTTTCACATTTTTTGGGATCCCTAATATATTTTTTCACAGGATCAATTAAACATTTATTTTTGTTTTTTACTCACATTTTTTCACTGGATTTTTCACTGGATTTTTCATTATTTTTCCACAAAAAAGGGGATTATATCACACACACTTTGGAATCATTATCATCATTTAGAGATCATCTCATCTGACTCTTATTTGTTTATCTCCTTAACTGGCGATATTTTACAGTAATATTTATTATTGATTTATGATAGGATTCAATTGTCTAAATTGTTAATTGTTTTTATATTATATTGTTCTTAATTATATTTTAAGATTATGTGTTACATGGATCCATGTTATTAATTATTATGTTAACACTTGTAATTATATGTTAATAAATGTTTGATTACTATTGGTTCAATTTGTTAGATTCTTCCTTTGCCTCCTTTTAGCCGCTTCTTGGATATTTTGTTATATAAAACCTAACACTAACCCTACCTTGAGAAGTCTTCACCCAACCGGGCCGAAGTCCTCAACGAAGCCGGGCGAAGTGGTCCTCCAGACGGGCAGAAGTCTTCATTCAAGCCGGGAAGAAGAGGTCCTCCAGATGGGCAGAAGTCTTCATCCAGACGGCATCTTCTATCTTCATCCATCCGGAGCGGAGCGGGTCCATCTTCAAGACATCCAAAGCGGAGCATTCTCTTCTGTCTTCATCCGACGACTAAATGACGGTACCTTTAAGTGACGTCATCCAAGATGGCGTCCCTTCAATTCCGATTGGCTGATAGAATTCTATCAGCCAATCGGAATTAAGGTAGAAAAAATCCTATTGGCGGATGCAATCAGCCAATAGGATTGAGCTCACATTCTATTGGCTGTTCCAATCAGCCAATAGAATGCAAGCTCAATCCTATTGGCTGATTGGATCAGCCACCTCACCCTGCTTGGGCATGTCCCCGTTTCCACCTATTTGCCTGCCTTCTGATATTTGGAACAAAGTGCCCACTTGATGAACTCTTTGAGCGGATAAGTATCACTCTTCCTTATTACACCTAAGGCACCGCCGGATGCGGTTGTATGCTGATGTTCCGCAATAACTGTGGCACTTGCTCTATGGAACTTGTATAATAATCTATCTTACATTATTATCATCTGAGGCGTTTGGTGGAAATGATTGGAACATTTATGATAATCTCTTTGACAAAGTCTACTTGCTTACTGAGCGACTGTGTTTTCTCTGGTATATGACTATATGTCCTGCACTTCAATACAGCTTGACTTTGCATCATCTGAGACCAGCTTTACAGTCTTGCTTGCTGCTTTCCTGCAATACCTATGCTTGAACATCTTTCTGCTTCATTGTGCTTTTTTGCCTATTCCATCTGCAGCTAACTGGACTTTATAGTGGTGCACCACTCATCTATACCATTCATGCTCTGTTTTGCATTTATATGGGGACCCCTTGCTGTGTGTGAGTGTATGGATAAATGAATGATTTATTTTTTGTTTTTTAGGATTTATATTGTATATTTATTTCTATCTACATAAAGTATATTTTGCACTAATCATACTTAATTGTCATTGTTTTATTTATATATTGTCTATTAGGTGCTTATATCCTAGACTTTTGGATTTCACGTATTGATGAACTCCACTTCCTTTTTACTACTTATAGGTTAATAATTGTAGGTAGGTGGCGGCGATGTTGGGGGGGCAGATTAGGGGGTAATAAATATAATATAGGTGTTGACGATGTTAGGAGCAGCAGATTAGGGGTTCATAGCGATAATGTAGGTTGCGGCGGTGTCTGGAGCGGCAGATTAGGGGTTAATAATAAAATGCAGGTGTCAGCGATAGCGGGGGTGGCAGATTAGGGGTTAATAAGTGTAAGGTTAGGGGTGTTTAGACTCAGGGTTCATGTTAGGGTGTTAGGTGTAGACTTAGAGAGTGTTTCCCCATAGGAAACAATGGGGCTGCGTTAGGAGCTGAACGCTGCTTTTTTGCAGGTGTTTTTTTTTTCAGCCAGCTCAGCCCCATTGTTTCCTATGGGGATATCATGCATGAGCACGTTTTTCAGCTTACCGCTACCGTAAGCAGCGCTGGTATTGAGGGTTGAAGTGGAGCTAAATTATTCTCAACGCTCCCTTTTCTGAGGCTAACGCAGCCATTCAGACAACTCGTAATACCAGCGTTGGCTTAAGGGTGTGCTGGAAAAAAAAGCCTTGTTAGCACCGCGGGTCTTTACCGACAAAACTCTAAATCTAGGCGCCTGTTAATAATAGTATTTAGTTTAGTTATTAGTTAATAATAGTTAGGGTTAGGGTTAGACTTAGGTTTAGGGGTTAATACATTTATATACAATATACAATATAGTGGCGGCGACATTGGGGTTGGCAGATTAGGGGTCAATAAATGTAGGTAGGTGGCGGCGATGTTAGGGACGGCAGATTAGGGGTTAATAAAATGTAACTAGTGTTTGCGAGGCAGGAGTGCGGCGGTTTAGGGTTTAATATATTTATTATAGTGGCGGCGATGTCCGGTTCGGCAGATTAGGGGTTAAAATTTTTATTTTAGTGTTTGCGATGTGGGAGGGCCTCGGTTTAGGGGTAAATAGGTAGTTTATGGGTGTTAGTGTACTTTTTAGCACTTTAGTTAAGAGTTTTATACTACGGCATTAGCCCATAAAACTCTTAACTACTGACTTTCAAATGCGTTAGGGATCTTGG
Organism: Bombina bombina; assembly: GCF_027579735.1. Lineage (NCBI taxonomy): Eukaryota > Metazoa > Chordata > Amphibia > Anura > Bombinatoridae > Bombina > Bombina bombina. Next base: position 702,657,233 of record NC_069500.1, on the reverse strand, counting down.
AGGTAGAGGGTGTACCGCTCACTTTTAGGAAGACTTGTAATACCGGCGTTAGGAAAATCCCATTGAAATAATAGGATACACAATTGACGTAAGTGGATTTGCGGTATTTTCGAGTCGCGCCAAAAAAGTGAGCGGTACACCTGTACCTGCAAGACTCGTAATACCAGCAGGCGTTAAAAAGTAGCATTGGGACCTCTCAATGCTGCTTTTTAACCCTAACGCAAGACTCGTAATCTAGGCGTTAGTCTTTTTGGAATTGTTTCCTTTGGTTGTGGCTGTCAAAGTGTGGGGTGATGAATTTGGTAACAGAAAAGTGGTTTTCCAATCAGACAATATGGGGGTGGTTTGTGTTATTAACCGTTTGTCCTCCAGTTCTAAACCGGTTGTGGGTTTGCTCAGAATGTTTGTCTTTGAATACTTGAGACACAACGTCTATTTTAGGGCTGTTCATGTGCTTGGGAAGGAGAATGTAGTGGCTAATGCTCTTTCTCGTTTTCAGTGGCAGCAGTTCTGGGACGTGGCACCGGAAGCAGAAAGGATTATAACTTCTTGTCTGGATGAAATGTGTCATCTGATCTTCCTTGATTGCTGAGGTTAGCTGGGGGAGCCGTAGCTCCAGGTAGCTGGAGGGCTTATGTTCCTGTATGGGTGCAGTGGTTAGATAGGTTAAAGTCAGTTAATGATCCAGTAAGTGATGTCAGCATAATGCTGGATTGGATCGAGAAATGGAAAAGATTGAAGTTGTCTCATTCTATGGTGCATCTTAAGATGGCTGCTTTATCCTTTTTGTTTAAAATTTTGAAGTGGAAAGATTTAACAAAGAATTTTGGTATACGCATGGCGGTCAGAGGTTTAGTTTGTGGTAAGGGTTCAGTGGATAAGAGGCGCCCTTTGGTTTTTTGGTGTTGAGGAGTTTGATATTACCACTTCCGAGTGTATGTTTCTCTCCTTTTGAAGTGTTGTTATTTTGTGTGGCCTTTTGTTAGCTTTCTTTGGAGCGTTTAGAGTTTCGGAATTGGTAGGGGCTAACAGAATGGATAGCGGAGGTTTGAGGTTCGAGGATGTTGTAGTTTACTCTCATGATTTGCTGTTGTGGTTAAGGAGGTCTAAGACAGATCAGGAGGGAAAGGGTTCTTGGATCAGGTTGATGGAAATTGGGGGGGGTGTGCTGCCCAGTTACGGCAGCTAAAGAATTTTTGGAGGTTCACAGGGGTTGTGGTGTTGGATCATTGTTGTTGCACGAGGATGGGTCGTCTTTGTCTCGGTTTCAGTTTGGGGCGGTAATGAAGAAAGCACTTGCTGCAGTTGGTGTGGATGGGAGTGAGTTTGGCTGCCATTCCTTTAGGATTGTTGCGGCAACAGAAGCTAGGAATTTGGGTTTGAGTGATGGTGTGGTGAAGAGGATTGGGAGATGGGGATCCAATTGTTTTAAGCTGTATATTAGACGTGGGTTGGCTTTATAGTTGTTTTTTGTTATAGCAGGTCCGCTTCACTGTTGGATCGTGGGCCATTCGTACATTTATTGGGTGAGGAAGGCAGTGGCAGTTAAGGATTCAGGGACCCATTTGAATTGTTCAGCAGATCAAGTGGTTATTAAGTGGTTTGGGGTGCGGTGTATGAGGTGGGACCAGGTGGTAGGTCAAGTTATTGGTAAGGCCAGGTTATTTCACCCTCCTGATATCTTGGTAATTCACGTGGGTGGTAACGATCTGGGCTTGATGGCCCAGAAGGACTTAATTGATAGGATGAGATGGGGTTTGGGTAAGCTGAAAGAATTGTTTCCTCATCTTTTAGTGGTATGGTCAGACATTGAATGTCGGCTTTGTTGGAGATCGGCTTGGGATATTAAAAGGCTGGATGCTTCAAGGAGAAAGGTTAACAGGATGGTCACTAGCTTTGTTGCTAAATTGGGTGGTTTTGGTATTCGACACGTAGAGTTTGAGGGAGAGTCCGGCAAATGTTTTTTCTTGAAAGATGGGGTCCACCTCAATGAGGTGGGACTCCACCTTTTTAATTTTAATCTCAGCAAGGGGGTGAAAAAAGCCTTAGCCCTGTGTGTCTGTGCTCGAAGGTAGCTCGAGCAGTGGCGGGGTGCTAGCCTTAAAAGTTTAATTAATTGTTCAAGCTGGTACCTCCTCATGTATGGGGAGAGGTTATTGATGGGGCGTGCCTGGTGGAGCGCCAGTGGAAATCACTTAATGTGGATTGGGGCAAGCACCTTTAAGTGAATTTTAGTTTTGTTTAAAGTTTTAACTTCATTTAAATTTTATTTTAATAAATGCAGGCTGCTGCCTTTTTTTACCCACTTCTGTGTTTGTGTCATTATTTTAAAATGTAATATAAAAATGTGGGGTCAATGAAACCCCGGGCAAATTGCGGGGAGGGGTTAGTGACCCAACTTTTTGCATATTAGGGGGCATGGCTTAGCAAGCCGTTGTCAGTTTGAGCTGGAAGCGGGAGCGGTTACCTGTGAGGAGAAAAGAAGTTGCCCTCCCTCCCGCCCTGAAATTGGTGGTTATCACAGCTGATGTGGGGTGCTAGCCTTAAAAGTTTAATTAATTGTTTGAGCTGGTACCTCCTCATGTATGGGAGAGGTTATTGATGGGGGCGTGCCTGGCGGAGCGCCAGTGGAAGGCACTTGATGTAGATTGAGGCAAGCACCTTTAACTGAAGTTTAGTTTTGTTTAAGATTTTAACTTCATTTAAATTTTATTTTAATAAATGTGGGCTGCAGCCTTTTTTTCCACCCACTTCTGTGTTTGTGTCATTATTTAGAAATGTAATATAAAAATGTGGGGTCATTAAGTTGCTGCGACTATGCAATCTAGTAACAACTTTATATAGCAGTCATAACTGACAATATTAAAACATCAGTGTAACTTTAAAATTCAAGTGCAATGTTACATCATGTAATTTACACTTAGTTGCAATCATCAACCAGTAATATTATAACGATAGTGTCACTTTAAGAAATGTAACACTGAACAAAATGAAGCTGAATGACACAAATCGTAGCCAATTAGGAAATAAGGAATCAATCAATGAGATCAAGAAGGAGGGAACTATATAACAGTAAATACAGGATCATTTGAACCGCCGTCCCCCTCCCCCCTCTGAAGAAGCATTAGTAAAATGTGCGTCAGGGAAGCCTCTAATGGAATTTATCTCCATGGGGCCGATTTATCAAGCTCTGTTTCAGGCTCGCCAGTTCTAAAGATCACTGCTCCATAACTTGTCTGCCTGCTCTGAGGCTGCGGACAGAAATCAACCGAATACGATCGGGTTGATTGACATCCCCTGCTAGCGGCCGATCGACTGCGAATCTGCAGGGGGTGGCATTGCACAAGCAGTTCACAAGAACTGCTTGTGCAATGATAAATTCAAACAGCGTATGCTGTCGGCATTTATCGATGTGCAGCAGACATGATATGCTACATCGTATCATGTCCGCTTGCACTATGTTAAATATACCCCCATGTCTTAAATTGCTTGTCTAAAAGCCTAGAACCTCATATATAGCAGTGGTTCGATGTTTACAGATAGATACAAGTAAATTCAGCTCCCTGATTGAAGCAGCTTAGTTGTTAGCATAGATTATTTGATTCACCTTTGTGACTGATTCAACTCACAGAATCTCAGTATATAGCACCGTATCAACTCTGCACCAGATTATTCTAACTAGGCTGAGACAATTTGTTTTTAATATGGTTTGAAAGACAATTGTGTGTATGAATATTTTCTTTAAATACGTTTAAATAAAAGCTTTGTTTTATTTTTAATGATAATATAATTTAGCTATACTCTTTAAAATGTAAAGGTGTACACAAATTTCTTTAGCCAAGCTCTTTTGGACTTAATTATCTAAGTAAAACTATTAACTAGTTAACTACACCCCTTTACATTTGTGCAGGATTATACTATAGCTAATACTTATTCACCCTCCATTTCTGAAAGTTGAAAACATGGACTGAACTCTCTGACTGGACCAAGTACACATCACATGACCCTGCAAAATGCACAGCTTGGGTGCTCAATAGCACTCAAAGGTAGCTGTACAACCCCCAGAGCCTCAAGTCTGGGTGCAAAGCCTATAGGAAAAAATTACAAAACAAATTAACACAACACATAGAGACTGAGGCCAATTTATTAAAGGTCTTGCGGACCTGATCCAACAGTGTGGATCACGCCGCCCCCTGCAAACTCGTGGCCAATTGGCCGCCAGCAGGGAGGTGTCAATCAACCCGATCGTACTCGATCGGGTTGAATTGTGGCGATTCCTGTTCGCCTGCTCAGAGCAGGTGGACAGGGTTATGGAGCAGCGATCTTTAGACCGCTGCTCCATAACTTGTGTTTCTGGCGGGTCTGAAGACTCGTCAGAAACACGGGCCCACAAGCTCCATACGGAGCTTGATAAATGGACCTCAAAGTCTGACACTCACTTGCAAGCACTCAGCTAAGATTAAAGTTTGGTTAATAGGTATTAGGTAAATATTTATATATATATATATATATATATAGGAATATCTAATTAACATATTCTGCTATATGTAGAACAGTGGAATGTCAAATATTTACAGTAAAAACACAATAAAGCACTTTATTGGAAATGAATACTGCATAAATTTATTTTTTATTTTACAGGTTTTCATCTACTTAACTGCAAAGGGCTCCAATGCACTTATATATGTATATATGTGTGTACATATGCATTTATGTGTTTATATGTATATATGTCTGTAAATACATATATATATATATATATATATATATATATATATATATATATATATATATATATATATATACATATAACTACATAAATACATATGTACACACATATATACATATTCTGTATATACAGTCATGGCCAAAAATATTGGCACCCCTACATTTCTGTCAGATAATGCACCACGTTCGCCATGAAAATTGTTGCAATTACTAATGTTTAGGCATTCTCATGTTTATTTCTTTTGTTTGTATTGGTATGACACAAAAAAAGTGGAGAAAAAAAGCCAAATCTGACACATTCCATGCAAAACTCACAAAAATGGAGTGGACAAAATTATTGGCACCTTCTCAAAATTGTAAGAAATAATTGCATTCCAAGTTTGTGATGCTCCTGTAATTAAATTCACCTATATCTATTATATGGACAATCTCTGACAATATAGAAATCACACTGGCAACCAGTTAAAATGGTGAAAATTGACTCAACCTTTCTGTTGTGTGTCTCTGTGTGCCACACTAAGCGTAGAGAAGAGAAAGTATACAGTATATATATATATATATATATATATATATATATATATATATATATATATATATATATATATATATATATATATATATATATATATATATATATATATATATATACAGCAAAAAAACAAAGGAGAAGGGTCCCGGATCCAAAAGTAAAATATATCAAAATTTATTTATCATCCAGAAAAGATAAAACAAGAGAACGCACAGATACAAACAGCATGACAAGGGTAGGCAGACAGGACCTACGCGTTTCGGCTATGAGGCCGTAATCATAGACACTGAAAGTCTGAACAATCTCCATACTTTAAAAAGGGAGTACTAAAAACTGATTGGTTAGTGGTAAATACACCCCACAAACTTAACCCTTCACATCCCACGTAGTATTAGACTCACACATACAGACAAAATGATAAAATGGTTGTTAAAGAACCAATAAAGTTAGATAAACAAATAAAGTCAAATAAACAATCAAACATAAATGTCTGTAATCACGTACTATAATTCATACATAAGAACATTCATTAGTTCCAATCTATGGATATTGAATATTTTTATACAAAGAGAAAAAACCCTATGAAATAGTTGCGAACTTAACAGATTAAAGGGACACTGTACCCAAAATTTTTCTTTCGTGATTCAGATTGAGCATGAAATTTTAAGCAACTTTCTAATTTACTCCTATTATCAAATTTTCTTCATTCTCTTGGTATCTTTATTTGAAATGCAAGAATGTAAGTTTAGATGCCGGCCCATTTTTGGTGAACAACCTGAGTTGTCCTTGCTGATTGGTGGATAAATTCATCCACCAATAAAAAAGTGCTGTCCAGTACTGAAACCAAAAAAAAGCTTAGATGCCTTCTTTTTCAAATAATGATAGCAAGAGAACGAAGAAAAATTGATAATAGGAGTAAATTAGAAAGTTGCTTAAAATTGCATGCTCTTTCTGAATTACAAAAAAAAAATTGGGTTCAGTGTCCCTTTAAGAATTTTTGTACTTATTTATATGTATACAATATATTGGTAATACAACCAGAAAGGATCAGTCAGAAATTTTTCCTTTGAGAATATATTTGTATATACAAAATAGGATAACACAAATATTTCTTCTTTTCTTGTTATTTGTGCTTCTTAGTTAAACAAAATAGATCAATGGTTATGCAATATAGAGGCAGACTAAACAGGAGGCACACTGGAATTCATTCCCAATGGTTAATAACATTAAACTCGGAGTTAAATCCCATAGGGATCTGCATACCCAACTTAAATATCCAGTATACCTCCTGTTTGGATAAAAGTCTGTCTCTGTCACCCCCCAGGAATGGGAGTTTTAATTACTTCTATAGCTCTCCATCTAAAAGTTCTAACATCCTTATGATGGATATCTAGAAAGTGGGTTGATAGGGCCGAGCAATATTTATCATGCTTAATATATCCTAAATGCTCACGTATCCTAGACCTAACATTTCTGGTAGTCATTCCAACGTATTGGAGCAAATGTTCTGTACACTTAATTAGATATATAACATATTTAGAGGAGCAGTTAACTTTGTCCAGTAACATATGATTGAAAATCTTTACTTATAGTTATATAATCACAGGCCTTACACCTGGAAACATCTAAATGTTCCATTAGTCTGCAGCCAAGTTCCCTCAACCCGCCTTGAAGGCAATTAACTAGTGAATAGAATGTTGCCCAATGTAACATTTTTTGAGTATAAACACCTAAAACCCTTGTCTACAGTGTCTTTTAAGGCAATATTGCCATATAACAGGGGAAAATATTTCTTAATGATTTTACATATAGAAGAGTATTCTGATGTATACAGTGTAATAAACAAAGGTACATTTTTATCTTTATCTTTCTTCCTGGTAAGAAGAACCTGCTCTCTGTTTGTGGATCTTATACACATCTCTATGCTGTTCACTAAACCTGATGAATAGCCTCTAATATTTAAACGCTTTTTCATGTTATTACATTCGTCCAAATAATCCTGATCTCTAGAGCATATTCTTCTATCTCTAGTAAATTGGGCTTTGGCAATCCCCTTGAAAACATGCCTAGGGTGAGCACTCTTTGCATGCAAGATGGTATTGCCAGAAATAAGTTAATGATACAATTTGGTGTGTACACATTGCTCAGCTAGATCACCCACTAAGGTAATATCTAGAAAATTAATACTTGTAGGTTCCCATTCATAGGTAAATCCTATATTCCAGCATCTTTATTTATAAATCCACAAAGTACTTGGCCTGTGCCTCATTCGACCTCCATACAAAGATGAGGTCATCAATTAATCTCTTATTAGATGGGGCAAGGAAAGGGTTACAATCTCCATAAATATAACAACGTTCAAACCAACCCATAAAAATGTTTGCATATACGGGGGCAAAATTTAGCCCCCATGGCGGTACCCCGTTGTTACAGATAAAAAATATCATCAAAACTAAAATAATTATGCTCCAAGAGAAACTTAGTAACTCTTAAAACAAAATGTATAGAAGTGATATCCATGCCTCCAAAAAGAATCTCAGGGCTTCATGACCCTTATCATGTGGAATGCTCGAATAAAGTGATGCCACATCAATGGTTAGCCAGCTCTGACTCTGAGACCACTCAATGGCCTCTAGTTATCAAGCCGTCAACCGCAAATATGCTGGAATTCCACAGCGTATTTGTGGCGAGGCTGATTCGCCATAGTTATCAAGCCCTACAGCCCGGCAAAAGTAGAATATAGTGACGTAACATACGATCCGCTGGACTCAGTCCGACACAGATCGATGGTTACGTCACTACAGATGTTCCGAACGCAAGTTCGGCACAATCTGACTACTTTTGCTAGTTATCAAAGAACTAGCAGGTACGCTCGCCACTATTCCTGCCCAGCGTACCTGTTTTTTTTTTTGTAATATAGTTTAGTTCATTTAATTGTATTTTATTATAGATAATTGTAGTTAATTTATTTAATTAATTTATTGATAGTGTAGTGTTAGGTGTATTTGTAACTTAGGTTAGGATTTATTTTAAAGGTAATTTTGTAGTTATTTTAGCTAGGTAGCTATTAAATAGTTAATAACTATTTAATAGCTCTTGTACCTAGTTAAAATAAATGCAAAGTTGCCTGTAAAATAAAAATAAACCCTAAAATAGCTACAATTGTTTAACCTAAAATAGCTACAATTGTTTAACCCCTAAACCGCCGGGTGCGGCGGTTTAGGGGTTAAACAATTATTTTATTTGTGGTGGGGTCCAGGATCAGCAGGATAGGGGTTAATAACTTTATGCAGGTGGTGGCAGTATAGGGGGTGGCAGATTAGGGGTTAATAAGTATAATGTAGGTGGTGGCGGGGTCTGGGAGCGGCGGTTTAGGGGTTCAAATATTTATTTAGTTGCAGCGGGGTCCGGGAGCGGTGGTTTAGGGGTTCATATATTTATTATAGTTGCGGCGGGGTCCGGGAGCGGCGGTTTAGGGGTTAATAAGTATAAGTAGGTGGCGGCGGTGTAGGGGGGGCAGATTAGGGGTCAATAGGTATAATGTAGGTGGCGGCGGGGTCCAGGAGCGGTGGTTTAGGGGTTAATATATTTATTATAGTTGTGAAGGGGTCCAGGAGTGGCGGTTTAGGGGGTAATAACTTTATTTAGGTGCGGGGGGGGCTCCAGGAGCAGTGGTTTAGGGGGTAAAACAGTATACTTTAGTGTGGGTGCTTAGTGACAGGCTAGCAAGAAAGCTGCGAAGAAGCCAATGAGCAGCGAGATCGATGACTGTCAGTTAACAACAGTCCGCTGCTCATCGCACCGTACTTGGTGCGCTGCTTCTTGACAGCTTTTTTGATAACTTTGGCGAACGTATTCAGGTCCGCGGCGGCGATGTTAGGCGAGCTTAGGCGAGCTTAGGCGAACGTATTGGGCCGGTGAATGCAGGGAAATACGGAGCTTCATAAATAGAGGCCATAGTCTCTTACTAGTTCAAGAACATGTGCACTATCTTTAATGTAGCTTAGTAAACTCTGAACAATAGGCTGTAGAATGACGTCCAACAACTCTGACAGCAGCTGTAGTAAATTTTCAATACCCGCTACGATAGGGCTACCTTTCACATTATCTATGCCTTTGTGAGCTTTAGGAAGATAGTGGAATATAGGGGTTATAGGGTTGTCTACATATAAATACTTAGCAGTATCAGCAGCTATATTTCCCAAGTATTTTCCATCATCTATAATGCGACTACGTTAATTTTGGAACCTCTTTACTGGATTTCCATAAAGCACTGGATAAGTGGTTGTATCACTCAGCTGACGCAACGGTTCTTCAGTAGGAGTGTCTAGAACTATGATGCTCCCACCTTTATCCGATTGTCTAATAAAATGGGTTTAATATCCCTTTAAGGAGGATGGAACTACAACCTAAAAAGGAGGATAAAATTACCATCATTACAATTAAAATAGTTACATTTGTACAATAGTTACAATAGTATGATATATCCTGCTATTGCTGCAGTTTTTGGTGCATCTGTGTTTCTTTTTTGTCTCTAAGTATCCGTGTCCTATATTTTCTGATCCTGCACTATGGACCAAACCTTATTTTCTGCTTCTTGGGAAATATCGGAACTTTTTCACTTTGGAACATTTTTTTAACCATTTTTTATCGGATAATTCATTGTTTCAAATCTCATTGGACAATTCATTGTTTTATGTGTTTCAGCTGTTTATTTATTGTATACACATTTCTGCTGCAGCTATCCATTATGTTTTTATATATATTATCCAATGATATTAGATATTAGATATGTTTTTATAATCAAAGTTTATTACTATTGTTGTTTTTAAACCTGGTAAAATATATATCAGATAATCCGTATATTCTGGCATCCTGTGAGAAGCCAAAATATAATAAACAACTATTTATTCATCTGTATTTGGCATTAGATACGAGTGGAAGTAATTTTACAGCACTTTACCACTTACAAGGTGTGCAAATAACACTTTGTAGCTCTATTAGTATCCACACTCAGTAGTTATTTCTAGTGTCTCGCAATATACTTTGTATTCTCAGTGCTCCATTATCACAACTTTGTAGCCTTCTGTCACACTAAAATTCCTTTCACTACAATAGTATGTAGCCAAATTCCTTAGCACATCTGTAGCACTATAAGACATTTGGTTAATTTTCCTGTAGCAGGCATATTTTCTCTTGTAGCTACGATACACATCCTGCTAATCACAGTGTCATTTCACAGAAAATGTTTGTTATTTATTTGTGATTGTTAGTGGTATTTTTATACAAAGCACCACTCTCACTTTTATTTCAAAGATACTCCATCCACGTATCTTTATAACGCACTTAAGCCTCCCTCCCCTGAGGGTAGCGCTCCTTTTATGCACTCATATACCACTGCTATAGTCATGTTGGTCCCTTAGGAACTTTATATGTTTGGACTGAAAATCTCTTTCTTGCTAGATTCTACTACATTCGCAAGTTTGTCATATATATATATATATCTATATATATATGTATATATATATATATATATATATATATATATATATATATATATATATATATATATACATACACATACACACACACACATTGGAGCCCTTCCCAGTTAAACAATACAGTTTAACAATATTAAAATTATATTTTTTATAATTTTATTTATTTATTAAAAAGTGTACATATGAGTGTAGTAAAATGTTTTTGATGTATTTTATGAAAAAAAAATGTAACCCTTAAACTTCAGGTCTCAAGTTACACTAAATATTGTAGAGCAGGTTCGACTTTCGCTTGAGCGAAACCTGTAACTTTCAACTTGTAATATGAGTTTTATTTAGCTCGGTTGCATTGAAAGTATAGGTTGCGCTAGAGTGTTGATGGTTGTACTAAACCTTCTCTGGTAAATGGGATTTACCATGGACTTGTAATATCAAGTTGCTCACTAATGTTAACGCAGTTCATCGATATTTCTTATCACACCCTGCACTATAATTCACAGACTTGTAATCTGGCCCATTGTCAGCTTGTAGCAGACCCACTGTTTAAAATGCTGGTGCATGAAGCACACATAACAGTGATAGCTTTTACTAGAAGCATTTTGACTTACAAGGGCATTACACAAATGCTCCTATTCATAACACACTTTGTTCAGGAATGTCCCTTTAAAGATCAGCTTGCGTGTTGCTGCTGCTGTCCGATTTAAAGGGCGTCTATAGAATGATGTAAAATGCAAATTCTGTAGACACATTTAATCAAATTTGTAGCCTTTGATCTCTGATTGATGATTTTGACCGAGTTTAGTAATGCACTGCTGATATTTCAATTCAGACAAATAAAAGGATATACCGAAATGCAATTTAGCAATGTATTTTGTGTCAAAATATCAATATCTGGGGAAAAAACAGCTTATTGAATCAATTTAAAATATGTTTACAGTCAAGTGAGCACAAGCCTTATGGATTCTTAAACCAATTCAATACATCATTTTTTTTTTAAGATGCAGTCAAATTTGTTGTGCTGAAATTCTGGGAATCCTATTTCTATGATTATTAAAAACAACTGTGAAGGACCCTATACACAGGCCTCTCAATCAGGAGCGTTGCGACTACTTATTCAAGGGATATTACGTTTTTTTCTTTCATGATTCACATAGAAGAAATGATTTCCCTAAAACCCCTAGGGAAGGGGGGGGGGGGGGGGTATTTAGGACTGTCTCCACAAATCCCCCTCGAAGAAACCTAAGTATTCAGAGGTGGGCAGTGCCTTATGCTAATATGTTACAGATATTATTGAAAGAGAGAGAAAAAGGGAAGCATAAACAGGCACACTTATAGGGAGAAAGTCCATTAAAGGGAAACTGTACCCAAAAATTTTCTTTCGTGATTCAGATTGAGCATGACATTTTAAGCAACTTTCTAATTTATTCCTATTATCAAATTGTCTTCATTCTCTTGGTATCTTTATTTGAAATGCAAGAATGTAAGTTTAGATGCCGGCCCAATTTTGGTGAACAACCTGGGTTGTCCTTGCTGATTGGTGGATAAATTCATCCACCAATTAAAAAGTGCTGTCTAGAGTACTGAAACCAAAAAAAAGCTTAGATGCCTTCTTTTTCAAATAATGATAGCAAGAGAACGAAGAAAAATTGATAATAGGAGTAAATTAAAAAGTTGCTTAAAATTGCATGCTCTTTCTGAATTACAAAATAAAAAAATTGGGTACAGTGTCCCTTTAAGTAAGTGATGTGTGTGGATTAGTGTTTTAAAACATAACCTTTAATTAGTGTTTACACATAAAAAGAAGATGGAATAAGCCACCACTAAAATTATATTTAAAAGGTGTCAAAGACACACCAGTTCCTCTCAAGGACGATACAGTAATCAATCTGTAACTAACACTAGTGTATAATACAATTAACTGTCACACTATATAGTATTACATAGACCTTATAAAGGTATACTTAGCCATGACTGAGTAAACTAGACTGAGTGAAAGCAAATAGTAAAAAGTAGCCACATAGGAGTTGTAAAAGCAGTTGCAAAATGTGCGTCAGGCGTTCGCACTGCTCCTCTCATTTGTTCTTACACTAGTTTAAATTGCCTTTAAGGCATTGTTCTCTCATAGACTTATATATGGTTAATAGGTAATGTTAGCTTCTGGTCGATCGGTTATTATTTGATTATTGGAGTCACTGAGTTATGTTTGATTACAAACTCCTATGTGGCTACTTTTTACTATTTGCTTCCACTCAGTCTAGTTTACTCAGTCATGGCTAAGTATACCTTTATAAGGTCTATGTAATACTATATAGTGTGACAGTTAATTGTATTATACACTAGTGTTAGTTACAATCGATACAGATTGATTACTGTATCGTCCTTGAGAGGAGTTGGTGAGTCTTTTCTTTGACACCTTATAAATATAATTTTAGTGGTGGCTTAGTCCATCTTCTTTTTATGTGTAAACACTAATTAAAGGTTATGTTATAAAACACTAATCCACACACATCACTTACTTAGTGGACTTTCTCCCTATAAGTGTGTCAGTTTATGCTTCCCCTTTTCTCTCTATTTCAATAATATGATTCAGATAGAGCATGCAATTTTAATCAACTTTCTTATTTACTCTTATTATAATTTTTTATTTGTTCTCTTGTTATCTTTATTTGAAAAAGCAGAAAATCAAGCTTAGGAGCTGGCCCTGAGTAGCTCTTGCTGATTGGTGGCTACATTTAATTTTAATATTTCATGTCAGATTAGCACAGTTGAGAAAATGCGATCGAGTTTGTGCTCAAGTAAGGTTGTTTTTTTTCCACTTTTCACGCTCCATTAAAGTCTATGGGAGAATACGTTATTCTGGTCACGTTATTCGAAGTCCGGCTTTTTGCGCGCGTCGGGTTAGTACTCATGCAAAAACATTTTACTCTCATCTCATTATATGCAAAAATCTTACTTATGTTGGAGTTAGCTCCTGAGCGAGAGCTATAAATAGTGCTCCACTCGTAATCTAGCCCTATGGGTGTCTGGGGGCATCACCCCAGTCATGCTATTTCGATAATATATGTTATTATTGATTCATATGATTCTGTGGTCACCACATACACAAATGCTTAGAGCACCAATTTGGGTGTAGACTTTATTCACGCTTTATGGCTTAAAACCTTAAAGTAGCCAAAAAAAAGGCCTCAGTCTCAGCTATGATACAAGAAATGCAATTAAAATTTGCAATCAGATGGTACTTAAAGGGATAATAAACACCAAAAATGTTATTGTTTAAAAAGATAATCTCTTTATTTACCATTCCCCAGTTTTGCATAACTAACTGTTTTAGAAATACAGTTTTTACCTCTGTAATTACCTTGTATCTAAGCTTCTGCTTACTGCCTCCTTATCTCAGATCTTTTGACAGACTTGCATTTCAGGCAATTAGTGTTGACTCTTAAATAACTTCACATGCGTGAGCACAATGTTCTCTATATGAAAAACATGAACTAATGCCCTCTAGCTATGAAAAACTGTCAAATGCATTCAGATAAGAGGTGGCCTTCAAGGGCTTAGAAATTAGCATATGAGCCTACCTAGGTTTAGCTTTTAACTAAGAATACCAAAAGAACACAGCAAATTTGATGTTAAAAGTAAATTATAACATTGTTTGAAATTACATGCCCTATCTAAATTATGAAAGTTTAATTTGGACTTTACTATCTCTTTAACACCTATTAGACCACATAGAATTTACCCTTTCCTTAGCAACAAATGTTGGAGCAGCTGCGGACAAGAAGACACTATGTTGAGCCATGTCTGACATACTAGGAGTGTCAATCTCAAATGATCCTGAAATCCACTTGTACCATTATCTCCCGAAATTTAAAGACACAGCAAAATTTACCCTACTCTAAATTATGTTGAACGGTGAGAAAAAAACGTATCCCTAAACAAATGTCCCCACTAAAAATAATTGGTTTTCTCAAGTTTTAGAGCTGATCCAACTAAAGTCCAACCGCTATCTACAGGTGCACAAAATAGAGGTGTTTGAGATGGTGGTGAAAAACTTGTGTAGGCACCATATGTAGCTGGTAATGGCTATTTCATGCCACGTACAGACAGCACAGCACAGCTTGGCTATATTGCACAGTTGGAATCTGAAGTCAGAGTTGACTCCTAACTTCCCCCTTATGGAACCCCTTCCCCCAGACCCCCCTTTTTCTCTCCTTTCCCCTATGTGCGCTCTCCACTCTCTCTAAATTTCTGACATAATTGAATGGGTAAAACATTTTGCATTATTCTCATAAAACATTTTGTTGTTTTAATTTTTTTTTCTCTCTTTCTATCCTTAGTTAATATGTAATAATAGACAGACTAGTTTTATAAGACAAATAGTAATGATAAACTTAATTTGGGATTGGCCACCTGCAGTCCTTACATGTGCCCCATTATTTGAAGCATCGGCAGATCAACGAGAAACTCCCTTTTTTGACTCACCAGCCTTGCAGTCCATTGGTCTGTCAAAATTTTCTAAAAAAGGGAGCGGACCTGCAAAGTGCCAGCAAGTGGCAATGTGTCTCATATAGGACATAATGGGGAGCACTAAGTCAGCTAAACATCGCCAACATCACCACTTGTCGGCACTACACATCGCAAACAGTGAGCTCAATGAAACCTGTATCAAAATACTTCAAATAATGCCTGTGTGACGTTACTTTCCTTAAATCTACACTACCTGCCTCACGCTGTGAAGTCTCGCCACTGAAAAGGTGACAAGACAAATATGGCTGAAACACTACTCTTAACCTGTACTTCAGAGATTGGAATATATTGCACAGCTGGTGATATACCCCAAAAAAAAAGTACAGGTTAAAGCCACTGGAACACCCAGCTAACTCCCACAGAATGCCTTTATCTATGTCATACTCTAGCTATACTCCCCCTAGAACACCCATCTAACTCCCTAATACCACCTACGTCATGTGTTAGCTACACTCCCCTGAAATGCCCAGCTAACTCCAACAGACCGCCTACACCCACGTCATGTTTCCCTATAATCCCTATGGAATGCCCGGCTAACTCCCACCTATGTAATGTCTGCAATCTACCTGACTAATGAAATATACAACAAAAAACCCTCCCTATTATAACTATAGTAGCTATGTCGCTACATTTATATCCAATGTTAAAATGATATGGATTGACATGTGTAATGCATATTATTTTAAGTATTGTATCTAATTTAAAATGTTATTTTTGAATGTTCATTTTATTATTTTAAACATAAATACAGTATTTTTTCGAGTATAGGCCGCACCTGATTATAAGCTGCACCCTTAAAGTTTGGTGCCATTTTAAAGAAATAACATTTTAAACTTTTAAAGAAAATATACACATTAGTAGAACAGTCTGGAACTAGTAATGAGTGCAGACCTTGCTTGAAACAAAAGTTCTGACAGGAGAAGGAATATACCTAACAAATTAAAGCTGCTATTTTTTCTGTACATTGAGTGTTTTTTTCTGAGGGTTAGCAGGTAATAAAGGGACATTATACACTCATTTTTTCTTTGCATAAATGTTTTGTAGGTGATCTATTTATATCGGCCATAAAGTTTTTTTTTGTTTTTTTTAAATGTATAGTTTTGCTTATTCTTAAATAACATTGCTCTGATTTTCAGACTCCTAACCAAGCCACAAAACAAAAACCCTAAACTTACACTAAAAGTTACTATAACAATAGACCTTAGAGGGGCTTTTTGTAGGGTAAAGCTCTTTTCCAATAAATAACACCCCAAAAAGCCTAATCTAATAAAATCCTAAACTAAAAAAAGCCCCTATCCTAAAAAAAGATTGCCCTGAAAAGGGCATTTGTTTTGGCATTGCCCTTGAAGCTCATTTGGTAGAACAGAGCTGTCCAAAACAAAAAATGTAGTGTTTGTTATTTTATGTGACTTAAAGGTTTTAGCTTAGAGTTGGGTGGGGGGTTAGGTAGTTAAGAAGTGTAGGGCTAGTTTGCATTGGAGGCTTGTGGCGGTAAAGGGGTTAATAGGTTAGAGGGTATTGGCAGTTTAGAGGTTAAGTAGTGGAGGAAGTATTTGCTGTGGGCTTACGTAGTACAAGTGTCTCCTTCAGGTTTCCACTGATATTAAAATGCACAGGAGATTTGCATCTCCCAAGAAACATTTCTGCAGACCCCAATGCTCTTCACTTGAAAGGAAAGAAGACTATATTTTTAATGTAGGGTCAGTTACTCCCCTAGAATGTAGGTGATCACAATGAAACATGTTATTACCTGCTCTGGACACTAGGTTGAAGTGGTTCTTTTAGAGTCCCTTTCTCGCCATTTAATTTAATTGTATGTTAAAAAGACTCTTTTGAATAGTCACGTGCCTCCTCTAATTTGCTGGCAAGCAAGATAATAATAGCCACCTCCTGCCTGAATTAGGCACTAGGGAAAAGTGTGATAAGGCAAAGGGACATCTTTTATAGTCCCTATTAACCCTTAGACACCCACAAGAAAAAAAGATAGACATGAGAACCATTTTTTACAATGAGAGGTCTCATGCCCTTTTATTTTTGGCGTTTATATTAAAAAACATGCAGAAGAGCCCATATCTCCTAAAAGGGACACTCAAGTCAAAATTAAACGTTCATGATTTAGATAGAACATGCAATTTTAATAGGCAACTTTTCAGTTAACTTCCATTAACAAAATGTGCACAGTCTTTTAATGTTTACACTTTTTGAGTCACCAGCTCCTACTGAGCATGTGCAAGAAATCCCAGAATATATGTATACGCATTTGTGATTGGCTGATGGCTGTCAAATGATACAGGAGGAGTGGAAATAAATATAACTTTAAAAATTGTCATATAAAAATCTGCTACTCGTTTGAAGTTTAGACTAAGGGCTATTTATCATGCATTTGTTGATTATGCAAAACTACTGTATTTACTGGTCCTTTAAGCAACACATCTCCACATACACACAATTACCTTCTTTTTAATAATAAGTCTCATGTCCCTCCAGGTAAGAGGTGATTGCCAAAGGACTTGCAACCACCTCTGTCTTTGCTAAGTGACTTTTCAGGGGTTCTGAGTCCTAAAATGCACAATAGCACCCCATCAAAGTACTAAAATGGGGTACAAGAAGAGGTTCCTCTTTTTCAAATAAGGATTCACATGCATAGTTGGCTATCAGCTGATCATGACTAAAGGAGGTATCCTGATACAACCATATGAACATGCAAAGTAGCTCATGTTGCCATTATTTAAAGGCCGCTATCCTCATCTTTTAACCCCTTGCGCCAAATGGACACGGGTACTACATCATATAGTACTTTGTTCAGTGTATTGTGTTCACATAGTACCTACATCCAACACAGAGGTACATGCTGCAGTCCCCTCTGTCAGCTTTGACAGCAGAGACTGCAGCCGGGGGCAGAGCACATCTGCCTTCCGATGGTTAGGGAGCACTGATCATGCTCCCATTACAATATGAAGACAGATCGCAGATACAAACTGTGGCACAGACAGTGACACTGTCTGTATCTGCTGCAGTGGTGCTGTGGGTGGTGTAGGAGTTATGAAGAGAGGCGGGTGTATAGCCCATCGCCAGCACTACAGAAAATAAGGGAGAGGGAGGGAGGGAGGCATCAAATGGGCTCATGAGAGGGGGAAGAGAGGCCCACACACGATTGATTGGAGGGGAAAATGGGGAAAGGGACCACTACACTACACTACTTTTTTATTAATAAAAACATTAAAGAGATAAAGGTAAACTAATGTGGTGATGATCATTGTTAGGGGGAGGGTTAAATAGCAGTTTGGGAGGGATCAGGGAGGTGGGAGGATAAGGTGATCCCTATACTGCAGGGGAGAAAATAGTTAAAGGGACAGTCTAGTCAAAATTAAACTTTCATGATTCAGATAGGGCATGACATTTTAAACAACTTTCCTATTGACTTTTATCATTAAATTGGATTTGTTCCCTTGGTGTTTTTGAAAAGCTAAACCTAGTTAGGTTAAAACTGATTTCTAAACCGTTGAAAACCACCTCTTAGCACAGAGCATTTTAAAAGTTTTTCACAGTTAGACAGTACTAGTTCATGTGTGTCATATAGATAACATTGTGCTCACTCCAGTGGAGTTATTTAGGAGTCTGCACTGATTGGCTAAACTGCATGTCTGTCAAAGCACTGAGATAAGAGGGTAGTCTGCAGAAGCTTAGATACAAAGTAATCACAGAGGTAAAACATAAATTATTATAACTGTGTTGGTTATGGGGAATGGGTAATAAAGAGAATATCTATATTTTTAAACAATAAAAATTCTGGTGTAGACTGTCCCTTTAATCAAATAACCCTAAAATTCATACTGGCATACTATATGCCAGTATCTAAGATGGTAGTAAGCTATGGGGTAAGAAAGCTTTTTTGGAGGGATCATTGAGGTGGGAGGTGTCAGATAGGAGGGTCATACCTACATTACAACCTACACTACAATAATATTACCCTTGCTAGCTAACTAATTAACCCCTTCACTGCAGGGAATTTCAAAAGTGTGCTGCACAACTGCAATTAGGGCATTTTATTTATCAAAAACCAATTGCAAAGTCCTACATATCTGTTATTTCTGAACAGAGGGGATCCCAGAGAAGCATTTACAACCATTTGTGTTATGTTTGTGCAAGTTACTTGTATATAACTACTTTTAGTGAGAAACCCAAAGTTTGGGGAAAAGTTAACGATTTATTTTTTTATATGATCTAATTTTTTTGTTACATGGTGGCATGAAATATACCAAAATGGGCCTAGATCAATACCTGCTAGGTAAGAAAAAACAAAAACAATGCTCTATTTCTGTTTAAATTGAGCGATAGCAAAATGCTAAAAATTCTCTGGTATTTTGGGCATTTTTCTCTGAAATACCGGTAGTGAATGAGTAGTCGCCCCATAGACTTCACTTATCGCTGGAGTGCTAACCTGACAGGTGTTATTAATATTTCACATTTCAATGTTATTCAAATACAAGACAATGTTATTTTTATTTTAAATACATATTTCTATATACACTCACCGGCCACTTTATTAGGTACACCTTGCTAGACCCGGGTTGGACCCATTTTTGCCTTCAGAACTGCCTTAATTCTTCGTGGCATAGATTCAACAAGGTGTTGGAGACATTCCTCAGACATTTTGGTCCATGGTGACATGATAGCATCACCCAGTTGCTGCAGATTAGTCGGCTGCACAATCATCTATGATGCAAATCTTTCATTCCACCACATCCCAAAGATGCTCTATTGGTTTGAGATCTGGTGACTGTGGAGGCCATTCAAGTACTGTGAACTCATTGTCATGTTCAAGAAACCAGTTTGAGATGATTTGAGCTTTGTGACATTGTGCATTATCCTGCTGGAAATCAGAAGATGGGTACACTGTAGTCATAAAGGGATTGACATGGTCAGCAACAATAGGCCATGGTGTTAAAACGATGCTCAATTGGTACTAAGGGGCCCAAAGTGTGCCAAAAAAATATAACCTTCACCATTACACCACCACCAGACTGAACTGTTGATACAAGGCAGGATGGATCCATGCTTTCCTGTTTTGTATGCCAAATTCTGACCCTACCATCTGAATGTCACAGCTGAAAGCAAGACTCATCAGACCAGGCAACCTTTTCCAATCTTCTATTGTCCAATTTTGGTGAGCCTGTACAAATTGTAGCCTCTGTTTCCTGTTCTTAGCTGACAGGAGTGGCACCCGGTGTGGTCTTCTGCCGCTGTAGCCCATCTGCTTCAAGGTTCGACATATTGTGCATTCAGAGATGGTATTCTGCATACCTGGGTTGTAAGGAGTGGTTATTTGAGTTACTGTTGCTGTTTTATCATCTCAAACCAGTCTGCCCATTCTCCTCTGACCTCTGACTTTAAAAAGGCATTTTCGTCCACACAACTGCTGCTCACTGGATATTTTCTATTTTTTTGCCAATTCTCTGTAAGCCCTAGAGATAGTTGTGCGTATAAATCCCAGTAGACCAGCCTGTCTGGCACCAACAACCATGCCACTTTCAAAGTCACTTAAATCCCCTTTCTTCAGCATTCTAATGCTCGGTTTGAACTACAGCAAGTCGTCTTCACCATGTCTAGATGCCTAAATGGATTGAGTTGCTGCCATGTGATTGGTTGATTAGCAATTTGTGTTACCATGCAATTGAACAGGTGTACCTAATAAAGTGGCCGGTAAGTGTATATATATATATATATATATATATATATATATATATATATATATATATATATATATATATATATATACATATATATACATATATAGACACATCTATACCTATATATTCCTATAGATATAAATAAGTATATATATTTATTTTACATTAACATTATCACACACACACACACACATATATATATATATTTAATAATAAAAATTAAAAAAATTCTATGTGAAGAACATAGGAATGTAAAATATGCGTAACGCGATTTGTGTTTTGCGATATAGGTCTAACGCACTCTTGGGTTAGTGCACATGAGAACTTAGTCATCTTAAAGCATGTTATTGAAATATTTTAGATATTATAGATACTGTAAGAATAAATAAATTATAAAACAAGACAAACAAACAATATATATATATATATATATGTATATATTTCTATTAGAATTTTTTTAGTTATTATTAATTAATATTTTGAATCATTTTAAATGTGATATTTAAACGTGCCTTAAAATAAGTTTTCATGTGCACTAACCTGACACCAAATTAGACCAAAATTGCAAAACATGAATCACTTTACGCATATTTTACATTCCTATGTTCTTCACATAGAAAATAAATCATTTTTATTATTAAATATATATTATTAGGGGGGCGGGCTTACCGCTGGATCGGCAGGATGTGAGTTGCAGAAGCTCCTCCAATTTTCCTAGCTTAACGATATATAATCACATGTTTCTGCAAGAAAAAAGCTATTCCCTGAGACTACCAATGTCCAGGGATATATTTACTAAGTTTATAAACCCTAGCTGTAATTTTGTTTCTGACCTACGCTATCCAATGTGGACACGAGGAGACTAATATGCTACGCCATTACTGCAGCCACGGCACTCTCCCTGATGTCACTCAGCTAACTTTGGAACCTAAGCGGCTGATCCCCTCACCTATTCTAATGGAAGATGCTAAACTTGCACATGGAAGAGATCCCTACAATATTATACACCCTCCTGGTAGACTTTGAGGAAACGTTACAGGAGATCGATTCCGTATTGAAGTGCATCAGCCTAGAACATATCATGGTGCCGGAGGCAATGACAGGGGACCAAATTATCCCCATATACCGGATGGCACAACGAATTTGACATCAACCCCTCACTGTTTAGAGTCCTCTCAATAACTCCCGATTGACTGCTCCCTGGGGGATGCGGCCGAACCCTTAAATCTTAAATCTACAGTGTGGCTTTTGAGAGGACGCTTGGGATAAATCCGCTGGAAACAAAAGTTACCTGGGCTTGAGAGAGATAGTCTTACTCTTAATAGTCTGCGACTGATTGCAGAATCAACCAAAATAGACAAAATGGGAATTGGGTAATAACTGATATCCTGGCCTCTTGTATGGAGCCCACCCATGTGAAATTGCTTGTGATACTCTCCATGAGGGCTTGCTACTCTACCTTGACAGAATATTTGCTTGTTACTGTACACCAAGCCAGTAAACAATATGCAATGTGCTAGAAAATAGCTAATTAGGAGTCAGTAACTTAAAAGCAAAGCAAACCGCTGTTTTACTATAGTAGGATAATTTTAGTTTGTTTTTACAATTAAGTTCATAAGTGTTGAAAGTACCTACTGGGCTACAGTTTTGTGTGTGTTTTATGTATATGTTCTCTAACCATTGGGGTTTAATCCTTGTGATATGTAACAGTCTTGTGTAAGGTTCATAGTCCTAGGATGCCACGACAATACAACACCTACCGTAGCCTCTAATTACTGTTTTATCTCTAGCTACCTACCTGATGTGTCTGTACAGATCACAGTCTTATATCCCACCTATGTACTCTTATTAAAAGGAAAAGGCTCTACATTGCTTATATATTGGTTGCTCAGCTGCCTCTTTTATAGGGAATTATTTGTCACCTATTGCATAACAGAGAAATAAGTCTCCTGCTTCATGTGATATATAGATGTTTCCCATTTTTTATAACTAACACCTGACAGATACTAGCCTAGCAATTTTTGTTTGTAGCTATGTACTGGTATAGATCCAATACTCTTCAGTCTTACCCTTACAACCAACGGAATAAAATTGAAATGTCAAATTCTTCATTCTCTAATAGAAAACCAATATATGCATACAGTGATCCTAGTTCCCATATTACTCCTTCGCCAATAAAGTGGACTTTCAGTCATGAAGTATAAAATACTTCATGCTGAAAGCTTCTTTATTTGTTGGAAGCGTACGCCACACTGAGCTGCTCAGGCAGCATACGGCAGAACGCTATTTTGCTGAGAGGTGATGTTTCCACCTCTTAGCCAATAGCAGTGCAGACTATTCGACTTGGCGCCAGTTGGAACGCATGGCTATTTGCTAAGAGGTGGAAATGTCACTTAACAGCAATTAGCATTCTGCCGTGGGCTACCTGAGCAGCTCAGTGCGGTGAATGCTTCCAAAAAATAAAGGAGCTTTTAGCATAAAGTATTTTATACTTCATGAATGAAAGTCCCCTTTATTTGTTCCAATTGTAAATCCTAGCATTTCACAAATGCTAGAATTCACAATTACTTTAAGTTAAATTGTTTTTTTTCTAAATAGCTATCAGTTATTAAAACTCTCCCAGATAATATTCAAACTCAATTAGTGAAACCATTTATTCAGTTTATGTCCAACAAAATATTTTGGTTGGTAATCTACCGCATACCTGGGCAGGATAATGAGTTCAATAATTCATCTATCCTGGATATGATTACACTCTGGATGGACTGAGGAGGAAGGGGATTTTTATTATTTTTTTTTTTTTTAGAGTTCCCTGATGACTTGCTGTTTCCTTTTAGTTTTTTTATGTGATAGGATTTCACCTAATAACCTGTACTGATTTGATTTGGTAGTAGTATACATATGTTTTATAACTATTTCTTGAATAGTGTAAATAACATACAATGTTTATTGATAGATAGGTAGTTGACAGGGCCTTCATACTATGAATGGGGAATACCCATATATCAGTCTTATTTTCTTTTATGTTTTCTGTCAATATTCCTTTTTCATTGGACATTTTATAATTTGGAAACTTATCACATGGTCATGCATTCAAATATTTATTATGTATTTATTTCATTCAGATTTGTTTTTCTGTATTTATGTGTGAAATTTGAATAAAAATATATTTAAAAAAAAGAATTTCACTGCGGAGAGAGAAGGTAACTGAAGAACACCTGGGCTGATATAAAGGCTCAGTTTGCCTCATTTACAAATTAAACTGAAATGTTTTCACTACAATTTAACTTGTTTTTGCCTGTAGTTTAGTATATAATAATGTTCTGTCCGATAAATAAGTTCTGAGCAAACTCCACTTGCATTCAGCTGGTGAGAAAAATCAGTGAGAATATCTTGTTTAAAATGCTTACAATATTTTACAAGACATGATAGAGCTTCAGACATACACAGGGAATTCCCCTGTCAATCCCACTTTCTGACACTGTGGGTTTTTACACAAAAGAGAAAAAAAAAAGTGCAATGTAAATATATATCAGCAAGTAAAATGAGAGTCCCAGAGCCTGGGAAATGAGAATTCTGACTTTATAGAGAAATACAGCAACTTTACCAGTCCAACTCAAAGTAGAGAATACAGCAGTGCAGCGGTTGAAAAGAAAGCTATTAAAGAGCTTGTCACATAATTGCCTATTGGCAAATAAATCAATAACACATCTCCAGTTAGCCACAAGCTTCCACAGATAATGTTGTAGGTGGTAAAATACCTATAGATTAGTTACTTAAATTCTAATAACTGATACATTTTAGCATAAATTCTCAACACTAGTGACAGTCCAATGAGGTAAGGTGTGCTATGAACCCACATTCAGTACTGTAGCACCCCTAAACTTCAAAGATGCCAGCAGCATTAAATTTGCTGTGTGGGGTAAGGTGAGAAAAAGAGAAAGAAGTGAACTATAGAAAAAAAAAAATAAAGGCAGGAAATGTAGTAGAAAATATAACCCCCACCTATATCCTAATCACGTTTAATAGGTGTACCACAAAATGTAATGACCTAGATCCAAGACCAAGGCTTCTGTAAAATAATACTGGGAAGTACTACAGAATATTTGCATGTTTGTGACAAAATCTCAGTATTCTTTAATAAGAAATTGAGGATGTTGCTACAGACACATTTATTTCTACTTTGACGTATTATCTTCAGAAATATTTGGTCAATGACATGCCCCAAAAATATACTGTTGCACTATTCTGTTAACAGTAATCGGTTGATTTACATAAGATGTGGACAGGCAGGAAACATGAGGTTTGCTGGGAAGCCTAGGACAGCTGTACTGATTCATAACTATGACAATATTCAGCTGTTCTATTCTGAAGCATATTTCACCCTGGTTTTCTACAGGGTGAGGTAACTGACTAATCCTGTCATGGCTTAATACATTACAGTAAAGGTAAATTTGGTTACTGACATAATGAATCTCTATTTTGGAATGATCATTGGGGACAGACACTGTGTCATATTTTAAGCCAGGGAAGTAAATTGTTACTGTGTCACTAGATTAAAGGGACACAAAACCCAAACTTTTTCTTTCATGATTCAGGTAGAGAATACAATTTTTAAACAACATTCCAATTTACTCATATTACTACTGAGTCTATCTAGATATGCTATTCAGCAAAGGATATCAAGAGAACGATGCAAGAAAATTAGAAAGTTGTTTAAAATTGCATGCACTTTCTAAATCATGAATGAAAAAAACTGGGGTTTCATGTCCCTTTAATATACTGATTAAAATAAGTTACGTATTCTTTGTACTTGTTTGTAGTTATTAGCCTCTAATTAGATCTTGATTAGAACAGGTTCAGATGAAATTTCAGTCAAAATCTTATCCAATACACATCAATTATATGTAAAGTTTGGCTAATACAAAAAAATAAAACTTCTGCTTGTATTTATCTATTACTGATGAAATGGGTATAGTAATTAAACCTTTTTCCACCATGCATATGAGGCAGCAGCAGTTCATCTAAAAAGGTTTTTCGTTTTTTGTTTTTGTCGAAAAAATGTTGCATAAAAGCTGTTTATACTCTATAGTTTTGGCCTTGTACTTCCTACTAATCCTCATTGACTTATAAGGGCAACTGACTTTGCTTTACTGGTAGAAAGGGACATGTCTATACAAATATGGCAAGAAAGCCTTACATTGAAAGGACAGTATACTATACAATTGTTTTCCCTTAAAGGGACAGTCTACACCAGAATTTTTATTGTTTTAAAATATAGATAATCCCTTTATTATCCATTCCCCAGTTTTACATAACCAATACAGTTATAATAATATACTTTTAACCTCTGTGATTATCTTGTATCTAAGCCTCTGCAAACTGCCCCTTAATTTCAGTTCTTTTGACAGACTTGCAATCTAGCCAATCAGTGCCTGCTCCCAGATAACTTCACGTGCACGAGCACAGTGTTGACAGACTTGCAATCTAGCCAATCAGTGCCTGCTCCCAGATAACTTCACGTGCACGAGCACAGTGTTATCTATATGAAATACGTGAACTAACACCCTCTAGTGGTGAAAAACTGTTAAAATGCATTCTGAAAAGAGGTGGCCTTCAAGGTCTAAGAAATTAGCATATGAACCTCCTAGGTTAAGCTTTCAACTAACCAAGAGAACAAAGCAAAATTGGTGATAAAAGTAAACTGGAAAATTGTTTAAAATTACATGCTCTATCTGAATCATAAAAGTTTATTTTGGCCTAGACTGTCCCTTTAATGTGTTTCCCATTACTTTGTTTACCAGCTGCAGAGTATAAAATGTATGAGATTTGCTTTTTTAAGGCTTATTTGTGTATATGAGTTAGATGATTTTGTGTTTTGAAGCCACAACCTAATAAAATGGGTTGAGTTTGTAGGTATAATCAGTTCTCATTACTTTATCACATTGTGTAAATATACCTGCTTCTTTATCTTATATCTGTCCATAAACCAATCACCAATACTTGGAGAGAACAATGGAAAATTAAATTTTTATATATATATATATATATATATATATATATATATATATATATATATATATATATATATATCTTTATTTTGAGTTGATAATCCATTTCAAGGTACAGAAAAAAAGAAGGTAGGAACCATGGTATAACACATTGTTTACAAAAACAAAACAAATAAGTGCAGATCATACAGATCAGTGTTCAACCTGTAATTATACCACTATCTGGTCTTTACATTATAATCCATACAGCAGATGAAAAGTATACAATCAAAACACATAGAAATTTACCTTGTGGAATAACACAACCAAGATCTTAAAACCTTATACCAATAAATTGCAAGACTTCATACTACCCCTACCACCCCGAATGGTTACCATTTCCGTTTCCGTTTTCCCCGCGCCCCCCCCCCCCCCTTCCCCTCGCTCAGCCACCCTTCAATCACCCACATTCCTATTTAATTATTAAAAAACAAAATAAATTCCACTAATCCGCTTAACAATGATCATAATCTATGAATATAAGAGAGGTAAGAGATGGAGAAACAAAAAAAAAAATTAAACTGATGGGCAGGGTAACATAGCATAGGATTTTACCATACTCCCAACAATACTAGTTCTGCATTTCTAAATGGGAAGATCATATAGTCTAGTTTAGCTGAAGAAAAAGTTTTAATGAATACTGGCCACTTTGTGAAGAACTTTCTGATATCTGCTTCGTCATTCATATTGGTATCGATCTGCTCTTATACTGTACATTGCTTTTTCAAACAATTTTTAACTTCCGTAACAGTTGGGATTGCATTCATTTTTCATTTCTTGAAAATTAAATATCTAGCTGCAAGAACAGTCATTTTAATTAATTTTTATTGTGGGTGTTGTTTTTCCCTACCGTTCCTTAGAAACACATTGTAAATCAGTGACAATTTCAGAGGGAAGATCTTAAGAGAATTTTTAAGCCAGTATTCTACTTTCATCCAGAATTGTCTAATTCTGGGACAACTCCATATCAAATGGACAAGATCAGCTGCAGGTTTTGAGCATTTTGGACACTTATTAAATTCTATGTTGCCACATCTAAAATCTTTTTCCGGAGTGAAATATTACCTGTGGAAGAGTTTAATATGTGATTCCCTCCAGGTTGAGGATAGTGTGACCTGTGCTATTCTTGCAATAGAACGCTGAACAAACCATGCGTCAATGTTGTTGTCAGGTATCAAGATATTCCATTCTGCAGAGATTTTTTCAAGATTCGATCTACCCTTGAGGGAAATAAGATGGTAGCATGGAGAGATAGACATGTATCCATTTTTCACCATGGTTAGCCAGCCCTCTAAGTTCCCCCAGGACCAACACCTATTTGACTTATTGATTAATTCTACTACAAAGTGTCTAGCTTGCAGATACGCAAATAATTCCTTATTTTAAAGATTAAATTCTTGCTTAAGTGATTCAAAAGTTTTGACACACTGATTCTCGTTATCAATATGGTGGATAGCCCTGTCCAAGCGTAGACTATGCCACCTTTGAAACGGTGCTGAGTGTATACCTGCTAAGAATTTGGGGTTGCCCAGGAATGGAACAAACTTTGATACATTACAATCCATAGCCAAAAGCTTACCCATTTTCCACCAGCTCTGAATAGGGTTGTATATAGTTTAAATGTTTTTAATTCTTGGAGTATTGATTTAAGCTTACAATGTATTAGAGCTACAGGCAAAAATGGATAACATATATTATTTTCTAGTTCGTTGTTTGTGACATAGTCATTGAAAAATTAACATTTTATTACCTTATCTCTTCTATACCCCACTGGAAGTGTAATTCCTTCTACTTGCTGTGTTAACACAGCTTGGCCTTGAGGCCAAAAAACTTTCAGGATGGGTGGGGATACCACAGGCTAAATAAACTATTTAAAATGCCAATATAAGGGTAAAGGAAATACTTGTAAACAATTTAATACACTTGAGCAGGTAAAGTGGATCACTGGGAACAAATTAAAGGGGAGAACATTTTTGAGTAAACTGTCCCTTTAAGGAAAAGAATGTGATGTTTTAAAAAAACTAATACACTTTGAATTGCCCTGTTTTTTAAACAAAGTAAAAAGCTGACGTCAGTGAATAAACACCATAAATATTGCTACTAAAAGAATACAGTTAAACTGTATACCTTTCCAATTGGAAAGGTTGACATGAAACATTAAAATATTCTACATTTATGTACTCTTCCCCAGCTCATAATGTAAGGGCAAAGACCAGTTAACTGTTAGCAGTTTATATCTCAGAGATAAATGAACACGTTCAATGCAAATAATAGCTCTGTGTATGGTAGATCACTACAATATGCTACAAGTGGGACGGGAAAAACCTCTTTATCATAATATGGATATGATATGTCTCTTTATCTATAACTCTTCACAGGAGCATGAATATGATTCTGCCATGTTCCAGAAACTACTTCACAATTCAGTAAATAATTATCAGCTGCTTTTAACTTGGCAAAAAAAAACAAAATATATACAGTGG
Source organism: Bombina bombina (assembly GCF_027579735.1). Classification (NCBI taxonomy): domain Eukaryota; kingdom Metazoa; phylum Chordata; class Amphibia; order Anura; family Bombinatoridae; genus Bombina; species Bombina bombina. The sequence continues at coordinate 702,627,728 of NC_069500.1, read as the reverse complement.
GGCAAAAAAGTATTTAGTAAGCCACCAATTGGGCAAGTTTTCCCACTTAAGAAGATGAGAGAGGCCTGTAATTTTCATCATAGGTATACCTCAACTATGAGAGACAAAATGTGGAAACAAATCCAGGCAATCACATTGTCTGATTTGGAAAAAATGTATTTGCAAATGATGGTGGAAAATAAGTATTTGGTCAATATCAAAAGTTCATCTCAATACTTTGTTATCTATCCTTTGTTGGCAATGACAGAGGTCAAACGTTTTCTGTAAGTCTTCTCAAGGTTGTCACACACTGTTGCTGGTGTGTTGGCCAATTCCTGCATGCAGATCTCCTCTAGAGCAGTGATGTTTTGGGGCTGTCGCTGGGCAACATGGACTTTCAACTCCCTCCAAAGGTTTTCTATGGGGTTGAGATCTGGAGACTGGCTAGGCCACTCCAGGACCTTGAAATGCTTCTTACGAAGCCACTACTTTGTTGCCCGGGCAGTGTATTTGGGATCATTGTCGTCTGGTTCCCTTTGCAGAGAAACACCCCCAAAGCATGATGTTGCCACCCCCATGCTTCACAGTAGGTATGGTGTTCTTTGGTTGCAACTCAGCATTCTCTCTCCTCCAAACACGACGAGTTGTGTTTCTACCAAACAGTTCTACTTTGGTTTCATCTGACCATATGACATTCTCCCAATCCACTTCTGGATCATCCAAATGCTCTCTAGCATACTTCAGACAGGCCCGGACATGTACTGGCTTAAGCAGGGGGACACATCTGGCACTACAGGATCTGAGTACCTGGCGGCGTAGTGTGTTACTGATGGTAGCCTTTGTTACGTTGGTCCCAGCTCTCTGCAGGTCATTCACTAGGTCCCCCCATGTGGTTCTGGGATGTTTGCTTACCGTTCTTGTGATCATTTTGACCCCACAGGGTGAGATCTTGCGTGGAGCCCCAGATCGAGGGAGATTATCAGTAGTCTTGTATGTCTTCCATTTTCTAATTATTGTTTCAACAGTTTATTTCTTCACACCAAGCTTCTTGCCTTTTGCAGATTCAGTCTTCCTAGCTTGGTGCAGGTCTACAATTTTGTTTCTGGTGTCCTTCGACAGCTCTTTTGTCTTCACCATAGTGGAGTTTAGAGTGTGACTGTTTGAGGTTGTGGACAGGTGTCTTTTATACTGATAACAAGTTCAAACAGGTGCCATTAATACAGGTAATGAGTGGAGGACAGAGGAGCCTCTTAAAGAAGAAGATACAGGTCTGTGAGAGCAAGAAATCTTGCTTGTTTGTAGGTGACCAAATACTTATTTTCCACCATAATATGCAAATAAATTCTTTCCAAATCAGACAATGTGATTGTCTGGATTTGTTTCCACATTTTGTCTCGCATAGTTGAGGTATACCTATGATGAAAATTACAGGCCTCTCTCATCTTCTTAAGTGGGAGAACTTGCACAATTGGTGGCTGACTAAATACTTTTTTGCCCCACTGTATATATAATCAGCCTGCAGCCTTTATATTCTGCTTCTCTGAATGGTTTTTCTCTGTGTGGTCTTCCTTTTAAAATTCTGCATTTTTAAAATTAAAGAGACATTGTAATTTTTAAGTTATGTTTTATAAGGTTATCACTGCATTCCAGAATACCTGTCTTAAAATAATTAAAAATTGTAATCTTTTTTTGTGTGCAAAATTTGCATTATTTTGTAGTCCAGGGATACACCTTGAAAAATCTGTTACGTTTTGTATATCCTATAGACTTGTGCAATTCGTTTCAGCTGAATTTAGTTTTTGGATGAATTTTGGCCGATTTCGGAGATTAGAATGAATCCGAATTTCTGAATCAGCACCATAACTAAAATTCCGAAAATGAATAAATCAGTTTCCAAATACTTGGATCCATTCTTTATTCATATTCAGAATTTGTCATTGTTCTAATCTAAACCGCAGTTCCCCAACATCGCCGACATTAACTAAAACACTAAATAAAGCTATTAACCCATAAACCGCCGTTTCCCGTCATCGCCGACACTAACTAAATCAATTAACCTCTAAACCGCAGTTCCCAAACATCACCAACACTAACTAAACCTCAGGGGTGTATTATAGCCTAAGTAAACAAGGAATGGGCCTAGGGCGGCAGATTGGGAGAGGGCGGCACTTTTTGAGGGAAAATAAGGTTCACATTTTCACTTGGAGAGGTGCAAGTATCACAGCCCATTTTATCCAGTGTACCCATGCACTTTACTTAACTGCAGCAGCAGGACTCTTCAGCTAGGCCCGGACTGACCATAGGGCATACCGGGCATATGCCTGGTGGGCTGCCGGTATCCTTAGCCCCGCCCACCATTACACACACACACACACACACACACACAGAGTGCTTCACTATTCCCTGGCTCTTTATTTTGACATGATCAGTGTGGCTGTTGGGCCGCCAGTTCCCATAGCTTCGCTCACCATTACCGCAAGGCCAGTAGCCAGGGCCGCCATCAGTGGCAGGGCCGCCATCAGTGGGTGAAAGGGTGACTGGAGTCCGGGGCCCTAAACTAAGCCTAAAGCTAACCATTGTGTGCTGCCCTTCCTTTCCCTTTATGCTGTCTGGCCTGGGTTCCTGCACCCACCCCCTTTCAGTGCCTTTTGCTCCTGATTTAAGACTGGAGCATCATGGTGTGCTGTGGGCAGGTATGTCATTTCAGGCCCCTTCATCTGTCCCAAGATCACTTCCCCATCCCACATGCTGCAGGGGCACAGCTACAACAGATCCTCCAACTCTCCCAACCACTATCTGGGTATGTTGGTGAATGTGGGAGGCTGGTGCTGGAATCGGCAAGTACTGGGATTTCTCTTCTGTGAAGCACAAGCAGCTCTGGAACTGTCAGGATGGCGGCCCCTAGTGGCGAGAGCACTGCTGTATTTGCAGTTCATATATTCCTTATTGATGTTATTTATTTATGAATATTTCAGTTCCCCTAATATTCATTTGCATGAAGCTTTGAATGATAAAAGCTGACATGTTACAGGCTGCATCATAGAAAGCTAGTAAGTCCCACCTGGCCCAGTCCTCCAGTGTCCATACCTTAGGCAGATTATTTATAAATTAATTAATTAATTAATTTTTATATATATATATATATATATATATATATATATTTACTACATACCTTAGCTATGTGTTTATTGCATTTTTCAGTTAGTTAAATGTTAGTTGTATATAACTAACTGAAAAATGTAATAAAGCTATAGCTAAAGTCAACTCCAGAGCAGCAATGCACTTATGGAAGCTAGCTGGACGCATCTGGTGAGCCAATGATAAAATACTTTTGAGTGTCCCAACCAATCCCCAGCTAGCTTCTGCATTGCTGCTGAGGATATGTACATATTTTTAACAAAGGATATCAAAAGAACAAAGTTAACTTGATAAAAGAAGTGATTTTAAAAAGTGTTGTGAAAAGACATGCTCTATCTGAATCGTGAAAGTTTACTTTTGGCTTTTGGCTTTCATTCTCAAAATCTAGATTACAGTTTTGCTGATTCTGAAGGAATCATTTAAGATTAAAAACAAGCACTTTATTTTGGTTTTGTTGTGTTTTATTTAGATTTTACTTTATTTTTTCATACCAACTAATTGATAAAATACAGTGATTATAGGGTGTTAGAAATGTAAAATGTTTTGTCACTTAAACAAGTATTATACTTGCCATGTTTGATATACGGTTAAATATGAAATGGTGAGCAAACGGGGGAGGGGGGGGTTAGTGGGCCTCTTTGCCCTAAAATGCCTGGGACTTTTTTTGGTTCCAGTCCGGCCATTCAGCTAAGTGCAAAAGAAATTCACTGCCTGACTGTAAACTGCAGCGGCATTGGACTTTCAGCACTGAACTCAGCATTAGTGTGAAAAGTTTGCTTTCGGCTGAGGATCTTATGCCCCTCCTCCTCCTGCCCTGTGTTCTGTTCAGAGACCTCACAAATCCTTCTGTATTTTCATTCTTCCTGCTTTGCTTTTGGCTGATAATCTTATGCCCCGCCTCCTCCTGCCGTGTGTGTAGCTTTTTTTCAGAGACCTTACAAATCCTTCTGACAAGCCACTGCTATTTTCCTTCTTCCAAGTTTGAGAATTAAATGTTGTGATGCTGCAGAGTTCAACAGTTGCAGAGGCATTTCAAACTCTTCAGCAAATGGATGTTCAAAACTGCACAGTATGTAAAAAATACAGAGGCGTAACTAGAAACCATAGGGTCCAGGTGCAAGAATCTTAGAAGCCCCCCACCCAAAAAAAAAGGTGAATTTGATACATATCCTTTTTTTTACATTTAACACAGGGGGAAAAATGTGAATCAGATTTCATGTCTGCAAAAGGAGGTACCCTGTGCTTACAGTCTGTGAGATGGACGGACCCTTATTACTGTATACTGTATAGTGACACTGTTTAACCCACCAGTACTGTATAAAGTGAGTTAGTGACACAGTCTGTAATCTGCCGGTGAGATGGCTGGCCAGATTCTACCCGCTCCAGTAATTTATAAAGTGACCACAGTAGTCTGTGACATGGTCCAGCCCCCCCCCCGTACTGTATATTAGGGTTGCCACCCGTCCCTTAAAATACAGAACACTTATAAGTTACACATGCTGCAGGGTGTGCAGGGGGGGAAATGAATAGTGCTGTCCAGAAACACAATACATGTTCCTCCCTGCACACCCTGCAGCATGTGTAACTCATAAGTGTCCAGGAAAACATGGCTGAGGTGGCAACCCTAACTGTATATAGTGGTACTGTATAGTGACACTGTTTACCCCCTTTCCCCCCATGCTGTAGTAACAAGGTCTGTAATTTGCTGGTTCAACAAACATACACACACACACACATACATGCATAAATACACACACAGTCACATACATACATACACACATAAACACCAATGGGTAAAACAGAAACACTAACCCCTGTAGTCAGAGACACTAGTGTCACACTCACATGATATCAGTGCAAGCAGTGGCAGGTCAACATTTTTTATTGACATTTTTTTTTTTTTTTAAGCTGGGCCCCCACCCTCAGGGGCCCAGTCGCAGTTGTGACCCTGCACCCCCTGTAGTTTCATCCCTGAAAACATCAGTGACAGTTACAGTGTTTGTTTTTTTTTATTTTCAGAGCGTTTTAATTTAGTTGTTTTAACTGCCCTCAAACTATTCTCCATGAAATGCATGTCATAAATCAGTCCCCATGTCAGTCTCATGAACTGCTCATCCTTTTTTTTTTTCTTGTGCTATATTCTTTTTTTTTTTTTTTAACCCCTGCATGGTTAGCAAATAGGCAAACAGTGTTCATATGCAAACTCACCTAACTAAAAATACACATATGTATGTATATATATATATATATATATATATATATATATATATATATATATATATATATATATATATATATACACACACACTAGTCGATAAGCCTGCCCAGAGGGCAGTCTAATTATTTTTAAACTACAGATGTAGAAACAACCTATTTTGTAACTCTTCTTTTATATAAATACTAGTCCTAAAGCCCGTGTACACGGGCCATTTTTTGCAATACAGCAGTTCCACCCCTTGCTCTCTCTCTCTATCCCCCCTCTCTTTTGCTATCTCCCCCTCTCTTTTGCTCTCTCCCCCTCTCTTCTGCTCTCTCTCCTCCCCTCTCTTCTGCTCTCTCTCCCCCTCTCTCTATTTTGCTCTCTCTCTCCCCTCTCTTTCGCTCTCTCTCCCCCTCTCTTTTGCTCTCTCTCTCTCCCCCTCTCTTTTTCTTCCTCTCTTTTGCGCTCTCTCTCCCCCTCTCTTTTGTGCTCTCTCTCCCCCTCTCTTTTCCTCTCTCTCCCCCTCTCTTTTCCTGGCTCCCTCTCTTTTGCTCTCTCTCTTCCCCTATCTTTTGCTCTTTCTCTCCCCCTCTCTTTTGCTCTCTCTCTCCCTCCTTTCTTATGCTCTCTCTCTCCCCCTCTCTTTTGCTCTCTCGCTCTCCCTCCTCTTGTTTCCTCTCTCTCTCCCCCTCTCTTTTGCTCTCTGTATCCCCATTTCTTATGCCCTCTTGCCCCCCCATTTTCCCCCTCTCTTTTGCTCTCTCTCCCCTCTCTTTTGCTCTCTCTCCCCTCTCTTTTGCTCTCTCTCCCCCTCTCTTTTGCTCTCTCTCCCCTCTCTTTTGCTCTCTCTCTCTACCCCCTCTCTGTTCCCCCCTCTCTTTTGCACGCTCTATCTCTCCACTCTTTTGCGCTCTCCCCTCTCTTTTGCTCTCTCCCCTTTCTCACCCTCTCTTTTGCTCTCTCCCCTTTCTCACCCTCTCTTTTGCTCTCTCTCTCCCCTCTCTCACCCTCTCTTTTGCTCTCTCCCCCTCTCTTTTGCTCTCTCACCTTTCTCACCCTCTCTTTTGCTCTCTCTCTCCCCTCTCTCACCCTCTCTTTTGTTCTCTCTCTCTCCCCTCTCTTTTCCTCCTCTCTTTTGCTCTCTCTCTCCCCTTTCTCACCTTCTCTTTTGCTCTCTCTCTCCCCTTTCTCATCCTCTCTTTTGCTCTCTCTCCCCTCTCTTTTGCTCTCTCCCCCTCTCTTTTCCTCCCTCTCTTTTGCGCTCTCTCTTCCCCTCTCTTTTGAACTCTCCCCCCTCTCTTTTGTGCTTTCCCCCTCTCTTTTGCTCTCTCTCCCCCTCTCTTTTGCTGTCTCTCTCCCTCTCTTTTGCTGTCTCTCTCCCTCTCTTTTTCTGTCTCTCTCCCCCCTCTTTTGCTCTCTCACTCCCCCCTCTATTGCTCTCTTTCCCCCTCTCTTTTGCTGTCTCCCCCCCTCTTTTGCTCTCTCTATCCCCCCTCTTTTGCTCTCTTTCCCCCTCTCTTTTGCTCTCTCTCTCTCCCTCTCTTTTGCTCTCTCTCTCCCCCTCTATTTTGCTCTCTCTCCCCCCTCTCTTTTACTCTCTCTCTCCCCCTCTCTTTTGCTCTCTCTACCCCCCTCTTTTGCTATCTCTCTCCCCTTTCTTTTGCTCTCTTTCCCCCTCTCTTTTGCTGTCTCTCCCCCTCTCTTTTGCTCTCTCTCTCCCTCTTATGCTCTCTCTCCCCCTCTCTTTTGCTCTCTCTCTCCCCTCTCTTTTGCTCTCTCTCTTGCTCCCAATTCTCTTCACCCCCTCTCTTTTGTGCTCTCTCTCCCCTCTCTTTTGTGCTCTCCCCCCTCTCTTTTGCTCTCTCTCCCCCACTCTTTTGCTCTCTCTCTCTCTCCCCCCTCTTTTTCCCCCCTCTCTTTTGTGCTTTCTCTTTCTGTCTCTCACTCCCCTCTTTTGCTCTCTCTCCCCTCTCTTTTAACCTCTCTCCCCTTTCCCCCCTCTCTTTTGCTGTCTCTCTCCCTCTCTTTTGCTCTCTCTATCTCCATTCTTTTACTCTCTCTCCCCCCTTTCTTTTGCTCTCCCTCCCCCTCTCTTTTGCTGTCTCTCTCCCTCTCTTTTGCTCTCTCTCTCTCCCTCTCTTTTGCTCTCTCTCTCTCCCCCTCTATTTTGCTCTCTCTCTCCCCCCTCTCTTTTACTCTCTCTCTCCCCCTCTCTTTTGCTCTCTCTACCCCCCTCTTTTGCTATCTCTCTCCCCTTTCTTTTGCTCTCTTTCCCCCTCTCTTTTGCTGTCTCTCCCCCTCTCTTTTGCTCTCTCTCTCCCTCTTATGCTCTCTCTCTCCCCCTCTCTTTTGCTCTCTCTCTCCCCTCTCTTTTGCTCTCTCTCTTGCTCCCAACTCTCTTCACCCCCCTCCCTTTTGTGCTCTCTCTCCCCCCTCTCTTTTGTGCTCTCTCCCCTCTCTTTTGCTCTCTCTCCCCCGCTCTTTTGCTCTCTCTCTCTCCCCCCTCTTTTTCCCCCCTCTCTTTTGTGCTTTCTCTTTCTGTCTCTCACTCCCCTCTTTTGCTTTCTCTCCCCTCTCTTTTAACCTCTCTCCCCTTTCCCCCTCTCTTTTGCTGTCTCTCTCCCTCTCTTTTGCTCTCTCTATCTCCATTCTTTTACTCTCTCTCCCCCCTTTCTTTTGCTCTCCCTCCCCCTCTTTTTTGCTGTCTCTCTCCCTCTCTTTTGCTCTCTCTATCCCCCTTCTTTTGCTCTTACTATCCCCCTATTTTGCTCTCTCTCTATCCCCCCTCTTTTGAGCTCTCTCACGTTCGCCCGGCCGGTCCCGTTCAGCCCCGCCCGTGTCACGCCCAGCCCTGCCCCCTGTCACGCCCCCTTACACCCAGTCGATGCCAGGTCAGTCTAAACTCTGTTGAAGGCAAGGTGTGTTTGTCCTCATGCAGTCTCTACTGCGCATGACAGCTTCGGACAAACACACTTGACCTTTTATATTATAGGATTTAAGCTACAGGTGTAGCAATACTATAATTTTAATGGACTACTGTGTTAAATATATCAAAAAATATTTTCTATATAATAAACTACAGATATAGCCACACTCTATTTGTACAAACTACAGTCCTAAATAAATACAAAATGTCTACTCCTATTAACCCCTAAACTGCAAAACCCCTACATCGCAATAAACCTATTTACCCTATTAACCCCTAAACTGCAAAACTCCCACATCGCAATAAACCTAATTAACTTATTAACCCCTTAACCCGCCAAAACCCACAAGGCAAATAACTATTTAAATAACTAAGCCCCCTAACCTAACACCCCCTAACCTAACACCCCCTTAAATTAACCCAAATTACCTAAACTAATACATTCTAAAGTTACAAAAAATAAAAAAGGCTAACATTACATAAAATAAAAAATCAAATTACCAAATTTTACAAAATTAAACCTAATCCCTATGAAAATAAACTCCTCCACCAAAATAAAAACACTCCCTACTCTAAGAATAAACTTCCAGTAGTCCTTAAAAGGTCTTTTTGCAGGGCATTGCCCCAAGATAATCAGCTATTTTACAAAAAATACACAAAGTCCCCCCTAACAGTACCTTGCATTCCTATTGGCTGACATTTTTAAATCAGCCAATAGGATGAGAGCAAGTGAAATCTTATTGGTTGGTGAACAGCCAATAGAATTTCCCTTGCTCTCATCCTATTGACTGTTCACCAACCAATAAGATTTCACTTGCTCTCATCCTATTGGCTGATTTAAAAATGTCAGCCAATAGGAATGCAAGGTACCCTAATAAATATGGGGTACCTTGCATTAATTCTTCAGTGTGGGGTGGACGATTGCATGAAGAGGAACCTCCATGCCATCGCCGGGAGCCGCTGCCAAGGACCATCGCCGCCAAGGACCATCGCCCCCTCCAAGGATCGCCACATATGGAAACACTGCTCCACATCTCCGCTCCGCGCCACCTTCGCTGTGGATGAAGATGATGGACCCATCTGGAAGATCTTCTCCGCCAGACATCAGGAATGGTGAGTAGCAACCTGGGGGTTAGACTTAGGTTTTTTTAAGGTTTTTGGGGTGGGTTGCTTTATTTAGATTAGGGATGGGCAGTAAGAAAAGCTAAATTACCTTTTAAGGGCAATGCCCAAACAAATGCCCTTTTCAGGGCAATGGGTAGTTTAGGTTTTTTAGTGTTAGTTATTTAAATAGTTATTTGCGTTGTAGGTTTTGCCGGTTTAAGTGGTTAATAAGTTAATTAGGTTTATTGCGATGTAGGAGTTTTGCAGTTTATGGGGTTAATAGGGTAAATAGGTTTATTGTGATGTAAGGGTTTTGCGGTTTAGGGGTTAATAGGGTAAATTGGTTTATTGCGATGTGGGGCTTTTGCGGTTTTGGGGTTAATAGGGTAATTAGGTTTATTTTGATGTGGGTGGTTGACGGCTAAGGGTTTAAGGGGTTAATTACTTTATTATTTTGTGATGTGGGGGTTTGCGGTGTAGGTGTTAATACTTTGTGTGGGAGGTTGGGGTTTTTTTTGTTATATTTGTGCGGGCGTGTTTTTTTTTTTTAATACTTGATGCGGCCGGTAAGTTGTTTTTTTTAATACTTGATGTTGGCGGTTAGTTGTTTTTTTTTAATACTTTAGACTGGCTAAAACACGTTGTTAGACATATTATCTTAGTACAGCTGCTTGTAGCTGGCCATGCGCTCCAGTGGCGTGCCAGATCCATTAAGAACAAGCCCCACACTGGTATACAGTACAGAGTTAGAGAGAGAATAAAAAAACTTACTCAGTCTCTTCTTTAATAACTGCTCCTTCCGTGTGTAGTCTCCTCAAAGAGCTGAATGTTAGCATCTGCAGCATGCCTATAGTAATAGTCCCGGCGCTTCACTGTGCACAGATTACCTGCTCCTCCTCCTCTCACTCCTGTCCCCTGCAAACCGCCAATGGAATCCCCTGTGATTCCTGTATGAATCCTTTCCAAATGCACAAAGAGGTGAGGCAGAGGGACAGGTAAAAATTAAGAACATCAAATTTATTAATTGTAAATGGGTAAAATACATCAATCAATATCATAAACAAGTAAAAAAGCCGGTGTAGCAGAGGTCTTACGCGTTTCAGCTTACGCCTTCCTCATAGGTCTATGATGTTCTTCATTTTTACCTGTCCCTCTGCCTCGCCTCTTTGTGTTTTTGGAAAGGACTAACTAAACCTTTTAACCCCTAAACCGCAGTTCCCAAACATCGCCAACACAAACTATACCTATAAACCTCTAAACCACCGTTTCCCGACATCGCCAACACTAACTAAAACACTAAATAAAGTTATTAACCCATAAACCGCTGTTCTCCGGCATCGCCCTCACTAACTAAACCTATTAACCCCTAAATCACCCCCCCCCACATAGCCGACACTAACTAAACCTATTAACCCCTAAAATACCGTACACCCACATCACCAACACTAACTAAACCTATTAACCCACTAAACTTCTGCCCCCCACATCGCAACTACCTAATTTCAACTATATTAACCCTTAAACTTAACATCCCCTAACTTTAACATAATTAAAATAGACCTAAATTAAAGTTACAATTATTAACTAACTACCTATTTACAAATAAATACAAACTTACCTGTGAAACAAAAATGAAACCTAAGCTAGCCACAATATAACTATTTACTAGCTACCTAATAAAAATAAATACAAATGTACCTGTGAAATAAAAATAAAACCTAACATTACAAAAAAAAATAAAAAAATAAGATCACTAAAAATAAAAAAACTAACATTACAATTACAAACAAATTAAAACTACAATTACAAAAAAATAATAAACTCTAAAATTACAAAAAATAAAAAAATACCATTACAAAAAAATAACGAACGAAATTATCCAAAAAAATTACAGGTATTCCTATTCTAATACCCTGTTCAAAAAAAAAAAAAACACCCCAAAATAAAAAAAAAAGAATCTATAATAAACTACCAATAGCCCTTAAAAGGACCTTTTGTAGGGCATTGCCCTAAAGTTAACAGCTCTTTTGCAAAAAATTAAAACAAACACCCCACAATAAAATAAAAACTAACTAAAAAAAACTAATCAGCCAATAGGATTTAATTTTAGTGTTTATTATTTTTTGTAATTGTAGTTTTCATTTTTTTTTTAATTAAAGGTTTTTTTATTTTTAGTAATGTTAGGTTTTTTATTTTTTAGTAATGCTAGGTTTTATTAGTTTAAGCTTAGGTTTTATTTTTATTTCACAGGTAAGTTTGTATTTATTTTTAAATAGGTAGTTAGTTAATAAATGTAACTTTAATTTAGGTCTATTTTAATTACGTTAAAGTTAGGGGGTGTTAGGTTTAGGGGGTTAATATATTTAAATTTAGCTAGTTGTGATGTGGGGGGCGGCGATTTAGATGTTAATAGGTTTAGTTAGTGTTGGCGATGTGGGGGTACGGCACCTAAGAGGTTAATAGGTTTAGTTAGTGTAGGCGATGTGAGGATATGGCAGTTTAGGGGTTTATAGCTTTATTTTGTGTTTTATTAAGTGTCGTGATGTCGGGGAACAGCGCTTTAGAGGTTAATATGTTTAGTTAGTGTTGGCGATGTGGGGGTATGTCACTTTAGAGGTTAGTAGGTTTAGTTAATGTTGGCGATGTGGGGGTACGGCAGTATAGGTTTAGTTAGTGTTTGCGATGTGGGGGGCTGTGGTTTAGCGGTTTATAGCTTTATTTAGTTCGGCAATGTTGGGGAACGTCGGTTTAGAGGTTAATAGGTTTAGTTAGTGTTAGCGATGTAGGGGTACGGCGGTTAAGAGTTTAATAGGTTTAGTTAGTGTTGGCGATGTTGGGGTACGGCAGTCTAGGGGTTAATAGTACGGCAGCCTGATGTGGGTGACAGCAGTTTTAGATCATTTTGTTTCAGCAATCAGCAGCAAATTAGTTTTTTTTGGATCCTTTCATTTTTTCAGATCCATTCTTTATTCATATGCATTATTCCAATCTGAAGTTTAGAATAGAATAATGAATATAAATAAAGAATGGATCCGAAAAAACGAACGGTTCAGAAAAAACGATTTAACTTAACATAACTAATTTGCAGAAACTAATTTTTTTTTTAACTTAACTAAAGTAATTTGCTGAAAAGAAATAATTTATTTAACTAATTAAAACTAAACCAAATGCAATTTATAGCGTTGCACATGTCTAATATCCTATTTGGTTTGTTTTGGCCAATTAGGAATAGCTATAAATAAACGTCTGCACATTATCAACCAGGGCAATATGTACAAGTGGCATGGTTCTGTGTTCCACAGATTGCAATCCAGACTCTATGTTGTAGTGCAAAAAGACAAGCAGTTATAAGGATTTAAAAATGTTAACCCTTTTAAAAATGTTAACCCTTTTAAAATGTGGGCAGTTTGGAGGCAGAAATTCTGCTGATATCGATCTGCTCTATAGTATAATAGAGATTGTGTTTTTATGGCATGATATCCGTTACAAAACCTCAGTCACTGAAGGGGGAGTCCTGACAGTCTCACATAAGTTTCAGTGCCAAACCATGCCCATATGCACCAAAACAAAAGTTAGAAACATTTTCACCTACAAATGCATTAACAAACAACAAGTCAAATAACTAAAAAAAGATGCAGCCAGAACTGGTGCAACTAGCAAATCTATTAACACTTGCATTGCTATAATTAATATATATACTATAGCATATTCATTATATTTAATCATCAGAAATACAGATTATATTAAACTTATATGTTGGATACATACTTTGCTATACTATTTTATATAGTTTTAGTGCTTATAAATTGGTGTAAAATTTTACACAAAAGGACCCAAAAAACTGCTTTGTAGATACTGTTTGGGTAAGTGTGTGCGATGAATGCCATTAGAATGTCAGCAGGTGAGAAATATAAGAAGCTGTTATTCATTTACATTTAGAATTAATTATAACATTGAAGCAATAGACAGCAATCGCCATGTTAAATCACTGTTTTGTAGAGCACAGTGACCTCTATCTAAATACATCATAATTCTCATGCAAATACAACATATGTGGATTCATATATTTAGCTTCTTTTTCTAAACCATTTTGATCAATTACATTTTCACAAACTCTCATGAAGGCACAACATATGTGGATTAATTAATTTAAAGGAACATAAAACTCCAAAATGTTCATGATTCAGATAGAACAGAATATTATTTTTTTTACAAATTTACAATTTACTTCTGGTATCAGATTTGCTTCATTCTCTTGATATCCTTTTTCAAAGGAGCTGCAATGCACTACTGAGAGCTGAGCATATTGGGTGAGCAACATATGTGTGTGTGTGTGTGTGTGTGTGTGTAGCCACCAATCACCAGCTAGCTCCCAGTAGTGCATTGCTGCGACCCAGTCTAGCTAGGTATGCTTTTCAACAAATGATGCTAAGAGAACGGAGTGAACTAGATAAAAGAAGTAAACTGGTATGCATGCTCTATCTGAAACCTAATAATCCTGCATGCTGCAAAGTGATTGGGTGATTAGTGCAGGAGCTGTTAGCATGCACGATATAAGAATATCGCGGGCGTGTTAATTTGCGTATGTATTATAAGTTGAAAGTAAACGCGTTCACTTGAGCACAATTGAATTTAACGTGCGTTGGGTTACCGCGGCTGAAGGCCTTGCGTATAGGGCACTGTTTTTCAAACCTGTCCTAATTCCTCCTTAACAGGACAGATTTTGAGTATATCTGAACTAGAGCACAGGTGAAATAATCAGCTGATTAGTAAACCTGGTTACTTTACCTGCTCTCATCTGAGGTAATCCAGAAAACCTGGCCTGTTGGGGAGGCTTGAGGACAAAATTGAAAAACAGTGGTATAGGGGTACGAATAAAATAAAAGTTTCACTAAATACAACATAAATATATTAAACTATATTGTTACACTCATATAAACACTATTTGATTAAAAATAATAATATAAATATTCATAAACAATATTTATAAGGGTTAAAAGGTATATGGTATATGGCCATGTATTTGACTACAAAGGGCATTAATGTATATATATATATATATATATATATATATATATATATATATATATATATATATATATATATATATATATACTGTATATGTGTGTGTGTCTAAATAATAATTCCATAATAATATTTAATGTGTTTAACTGTGAGTTTACTGTAAATATTTCACATTCTAATGTTCTTCACATACAAGATTACATTATTTTTATTGTAAATACATATTATAGATATATATCTGTATATACCTATACCTGTATATCTATTCCTATAGATATATAGGTATAGATATATATATTTTACATTAATAGTATCAGATATATATAGAAATATAATAAACATTAAAAAAATTCTATGTGAAGAACATAGGAATGTAAAATATATGTAATGTGCTTCGTGTTTCGCAACGTAGGTCTACATTATTATAGATACTGTAAAAATTCTCAATCATCCATAGAATATTCATATTTTACAGTATCTTTATTCATTTTCAATTGTTATTATATACGTTTTTATATTTAATATGTCAATATCGCGCCTTAAGATAAGTACGTTTTCATATGTGCTAATCCAACATGAGAGCTACATTGGGAATTAATACTCTTATTTTACATTCCTATGTTCTTCACATAGAAAAAAATAAATTTTTTAATAAAATATATATTTAAATGTGAAATATTAATAACTCCACGCCACTTGTAATCTAGTCCATATTTTGTGAATTATAGTGATTCATTTCTGATGGATAGATAAAAAAATGACTTTAATGTATTTATAATGGGTGTAATTAACAATTTTATATAATTATGAGTAACTTTATATTTAAAAATTTTCCATTAATTTTTATTTATTTTTTTGAAGTAACTGCACATAAAAACAATGTAAATGAAACATAAATCTCACAATGATTAATACTACTTCAATAATAAGAAGGGAGCCGCTTTTGGACTTCAACTATTGTCTTAAGATATGGGGGCCGATTTATTAAGCAGTCAATGCTGCTTATTCCACGTGAGCCTTCAGGCTCGCTGGAATCAGGAGTTAAGAAGCAGCGGTCGTAAGACCGCTGCTCCTTAAAGGGACACTAAACCCAAAATGTTTCTGTTGTGATTCATGTAGAGAATACAATTTTAAACAACATTCCAATTTACTTCTATTGGCTAATTTGCTTCATTCTTTAGATATCCATTGTTGAAGATAAAGCAATGCACATGGGTGAGCCAATCACACAAAGCATTTATGTGCAGCCACCAATCAGCAGCTACTGATGCTATCTAGATATGTTTTTAAGCAAAGGATATCAAGAGAATGAAGCAAATTAGATAACAGAATTAAATTAGAAAGTTGTTTAAAATTATATGCTTTTTCTGAATCATGAAATAAAAAATGTGGGTTTCATGTCTCTTTAAAGGGCCATTATGCCCAAATGTTTAAACATTTGAAAGTGATGCAACATAGCTGTAAAAATCTGACTAGGAAATATCACCTGAGCATCTCTATGTAAAAAAGAAAGATATTTTACCTCAAAATGTCCTAAGTATTCAAACCCCATTGCAAAGGACTTCTAAGCAGCAAATCAGTATGTCTGTCCCGGGAAAAAGGCAAGGGAGTGAGCTTTGTGCACACTCATATTATTTCCCTATTCAGTTTAAGGAAGTTTACTATGAAATCTTATGAGAGTTAAGTCAAATCTCATGAGATCACAGTAAAAGAGTTCATGACCTCAGCACTGTTGATGCTGATTGGCTGCTGTTCATTTCTGAATTATTATTTTTTTTTTTTACGTGCAGTTGGGCTGCAGCTGAGTATAACTTTTTACACAGAACTTACTCTGCTGAGCTGAGGAGATTGTGAGGTAAAATATCTTCCTTTTTTACATAGAAATTCTCAGGTGATATTTTCCTTTCAGCTTTTTACAGTTACACTGCATCAGTTTCAAGTGATTTAGCATATGAGTATTATGTCTCTTTAACTCGTCCGCCACCTCTGAGGTGGTGGACAGCAATCATCCAGATCAGATACGATCGGGATGATTGACACCCCCTGCTAGCGGCCGATTGCCGGCGAATGTGCAGGGGCGGCATTGCACACGCATTTCACCAGAAATGCTTGTGCAATGATAAATGCTGACAGCATATGCTGTCGACATTTAGCAATGTCGGGCGGACATGATCATTGCAGCGGATCATGTCCGTCCGACATTTAATAAATCAACCCCATGAACTCATTCTAAAGGATATTAATACAAGGAAAGAAGTGACACTTTTGGACCTTACATTATATAACTATAATCAGCTGTATGGAAACTCAAAAGACAAACCAAAATACATATATCCAAGTGTCACTGATAATATTAAAAAGGATTAAGCTTAGTCATTCCTATTAATATCAAAATCTTACAGGGGCAAGAATTTACTGTTCTACAGGTATATCCAGTAAAAATACATAAATATATTGGGTAAGAGGGAGGCAGAGCCCTAAATGAAAAATAAGAATAATCCTGACTCACATTGCAGTATATATTGGTCCCAAACAATCTGTTGGTTTACAGAGTTAAGTCAAAAAAGTTTGACCAAAAAGTATGCACATATGTAGCACTTCTGTCTCCCCTTATGTTGAATACATCATTGTGCAAGGGAAAACCTAGTCTATAATTAAAACTTAGCTTTTATTGCTTAAATTAAAATAGATGTGTGAAGTTAAAAACACAAATGAGATTCTAATATGCGTTATTAAGATATTGTTTTCGCATCATTGGTGATCAAATAATACCTATAGCGGATTACCAAGTAGTATATTTAAAGGTGTATGTACATATTTGTACTATGAGTGAAATGACCGTCAACACTAGGCCAATCAAATTCCTGTATTATGTCAGTAAACTATGTCTGATCCAATAAAGGGTTAATAAATGGATATGATTGTTTGACAATATTGTGCAGTTATTACAGAGTAAATTGCAGTAGGCAGATAAGTATTCTCATAGAGTGAGTTTATAATATTGAAAAAAGCCTGCAGAAATTGGCGGCTGGTGAATATATAGATCAGCCTTTTATTATTCACCTATTGCCCCAGTAGATCTCTGGGTATATTATGTTATAGATAGTTTCCAATGAAATTAGAAGCTGAAATATACAAAAATCAACGTTTTATTGATCCATTATAGGTTCTATACGCTTCTGATAGGGTTAATTATACTATGACTGCCTGCAGCAGGATGATCGCAATTCCAGTTAAATATGTATTAGACTTTGGTTTGTGGTTGTGCAACTGCAACTTCAGTCACTCAATTATCTATATTTTTTAATATGTCTTAGATATTATTGTAATATTGTTGCACTGTAAATTGCAACAAACAGAGCGAGTGTTTTATCAGTGATGATTAGTAAGCAACGATGTGCAGACCCACAAACTAATGATAATAGGAGCTAATGAATGAGTAAATAGATCTATCATAGGTTAGTTTAGTGTTACTGTTATATACTTTCCACACTATTGTTATCCAATACTGGGTGCCTCGGTATAAGCTAACACAGATCTAGTGGTTGTTCGAATTGTTTTATATTCAGCTATTAAGAATAGGGTTATAGTATAACTTTATATATATATATACAGTATATCTGCCCTATGCAGCAGATTGTTCCACAATTAACTGGTTACATACACCTTGGCTCAAATGGCTCCGTTCTATATATGTCTGCCCTATGCAGCAGATTGTTCCACAGTTAACTAGTTACATACACCTAGGCTTAAATAGCTCCGTTAGGATATATCGTGAGGTATATTTGCATATTGATGCACAGAGTGCATATCTTAAAAAAGAAGTTTATCTAAATCACAGTTAGCATCGAATCTCATTGCATTAATTAAAAAGTTAAAGAGTGTTGTCCATCTAACAACCCTCCCTTGACATGTTTTGCCGTGTAGGTTATGGCTTTCTCAAAAGGTGACGTGGCCGGCATCTGCAGGTGTATATAGCATAGGCCCCGCCCCTTCTACAATCCTAAGCGCATCAGAAGCATCCTTGGTCCGATTGATACAGGAGGTATGGTGATGTCATTTGGGTAACTAGAGGACCAATCAAGGATCTTTATTTAGTGTTTAAGTTTCAGCATCGAGATCTTAGGTGGATTTAATAGAGCTTGTGATAACAGCATATATTCACTTGGTTGAGTATCTGATTTTTTGGCAGATAAACATGTATACATATATATATGGTAATTGTATTATTCTGATATGTAAGGACAACTAAGAGAATATTTAATTAAATAAAATATATACCCCTGATTGTGTCTTTTCATCTATTTCTTTTTTTTTTTTTTTTAAAAAAGCTTTATTGATGTGAATAAACAGTGCACAGTGAAAGAACAAAGAAAAATAAAGCAAGGTTACATACATTGCACTGTATAGTCAAAGTTTTATACATCATAATCAAGTTGCAATTCACATCTATATGAAAAATAAAAAAGGTTCCGTCCATCAGGTCACTCCTTTGGGCGGAAACTAAGTGTCCAAATTTGATTTTAACTTAATCTTCAACGTTCTATGTTATGGGCTTAGGGTAAAACATTGATTTAAATCTAGTAGAAGAGAGTGGGGGTGTTAGAGAGGAAGAGTAGAGAGGAGCAAGGGAGGGAAGGAGGGGGAGAAAAAAAAAATGAATGGTGAGGGAGGTATCAAGAAGGGAGGGGGGGAAACTATATTGTTTTGCGCTATAGGGCCAGCATCATCTCATAAACCGCCAGCCTGTGAGTTTTCAGGAAGTGGAATCTTTCCATAAGGAGGGTTTCATCAATCTGAGCACGCCATTCCTCCATGGTAGGAGAAACCTGCGTTTTCCATTTTCTGAGTATTAATATCTTGGCGCCTGTGATCATAATCAGCAGGAGTGCCAGATGTGCTTCACTTTGTGCTTTGGGTAGTTCCAGAAATAAGAGTATCTCTGGGGAATTAGGGACGTTAATATTGAGGATTCCAGACATTTCCCCTATGACTTTTGGCCAGAAGCTCCCGAGATTCTGACAGTGCCACCAAATATGGAGTAGTGACCCGTCTTCTCCACATCCCCTCCAACAAGTGGGGTTGAGAGTAGGGAACAGTTTATGCAACCTCTTCGGGGTAAGATACCACCTACTTAGAAGCTTTATATGGGGCTCTTGAATATATGCTGACACAGAGTATTTCTTAATCAAGCTAATAGCTTTGAACCATACCTTATAATCGAATTCTGATACCAGTTCTCTGTGCCACTGACCGACATATGTGGGGAGGGTGTCCGCCTCGGGAACCAGCAAAATTTTATAGATCATTGAAATCAAATGCTTTGGAACTTGTGCAGCAGTACAGAGGGGCTCAAAGGGTGTTAGATTCCTTCACAAGTCCTGTCTATTTTTATGGGTTTTTATAAAGTGGATTAGCTGATTGTAGTGTAACCACAAATTAAATATGCCTGTGTGTATTTCTCTCAGCCTATCCTGGGGCAAAATGTTTCCGTTTTCTACTATGCCCTGCAGTGACCCCTCTCTAAGACTGTATGGCCTGGACTTGTGGAAGCCTAGTTTGTGAAAGGGGAGATCAGGATTCTCAACAATCGGGAGAAGAGGAGAGCATCTTGTAGATATGTGAGTAGTAGTAGCTACCATACAGTCCCACACTCGAAGAGTCTCTGTCAATAAGTGGTAATTCCAAATGTTCTTCTGTCTCTTTTGAGGGGAAATCCAAGCCAGTATGCCCATGTTATTTAGTTTGAGTATATTTCTGTCTAACTGCACCCATGCCTTCTGTTCTACATTGTGAGACCATTCGACTACCCTCTGCAAAATAACAGCATTTCTATATGTTTTTAAGTAGGGAAGGCCCAGCCCCCCTCTATCTCTGGGCAGATAAGCTGCAAAACCCTGGCGGTGTTGTCTTTGGCTTCCCTACCTGGGACAAAGCCCAATCTACAATACGTAAAACACTAAGCAAGAATGGATTTCATGGGAGGATACCACAGAGGAAGCCACTGCTGTCCAAACAAAACATTGCTGCACGTTTACAGTTTGCACAAGAGCACCTGGATGTTCCACAACAGTACTGGCAAAATATTCTGTGGACAGATGAAACCAAAGATGAGTTGTTTGGAAGAAACACACAACACTTTGTGTGGTGAAAAAGAGGCACAGCACACCAACATCAAAACCTCATCCCAACTGTGAAGTATGGTGGGGAGAGCATCATGGTTTGGGGCTGCTTTGCTGCGTCAGGGACTGGACGGATTGCTATCATCGAAGGAAAAATAAATTCCCAAGTTTATCAAGACATTTTGCAGGAGAACTTAAGGCCATCTGTCTATGAGCTGAATCTCAACAGAAGATAGATGTTGCAACAGGACAATGACCCAAAGCATAGAAGTAAATCAACAACAGAATGGCTTAAACATAAGAAAATACGCTTTCTGAAGTGTCCCAGTCAGAGTCCTGACCTCAACCCGATTGAGATGCTGTGGCATGACCTCAAGAAAGCGATTCACACCAGACATCCCAAGAATATTGCTGAACTGAAACAGTTCTGTAAAGAGGAATGGTCAAGAATTACTCCTGACCGTTGTGCACGTCTGATCTGCAACTACAGGAAACGTTTGGTTGAAGTTATTGCTGCCAAAGGACGTTCAACCAGTTATTAAATCCAAGGGTTCACATACTTTTTCCACCTGCACTATGAATGTTTACATGGTGTGTTCATTAAAAACATGGCAACATTTCATTCTTTGTGTGTTATTAGTTTAAGCAGACTGTGATTGTCTATTGTTGTGACTTAGATGATGATCAGATCACATTTTATGACCAATTTGTGCAGAAATCCATATCATTCCAAAGGGTTCAAATACTTTTTCTTGCAACTGTATGTTGTAGTGCAAAAAGACAAGCAGTTATAAGGATTTAAAAATGTTAACCCTTTTAAAATGTGGGCAGTTTGGAGGCAGAAATTCTGCTGATATCGATCTGCTCTATAGTATAATAGAGATTGTGTTTTTATGGCATGATATCCAATGTTACAAAACCTCAGTCACTGAGGGGGGAGTCCTGACAGTCTCACATAAGTTTCAGTGCCAAACTATGCCCATATGCACCAAAACAAAAGTTAGAAACGTTTTCACCTACAAATGCATTAACAAACAACAAGTCAAATAACTAAAAAAGATGCAGCCAGAACTGGTGCAACTAGTCAAATCTATTAACACTTGCATTGCTATAATTACTATATATACTATAGCATATGCATTATATTTAATCATCAGAAATACAGATTATATTAAACTTATATGTTATATAGCTTTAGTGCTTATATTTGTGTAAAATTTTACACAAAAGGACCCAAAAACTGCTTTGTAGATACTGTTTGGGTAAGTGTGTGCGATGAATGCCATTAGAATGTCAGCAGGTGAGAAATATAAGAAGCTGTTATTCATTTACATTTAGAATTAATTATAGCATTGAAGCAATAGACAGCAATCGCCATGTTAAATCACTGTTTACTTTCATAGGTTTTGTAGAACACAGTGACCTCTATCTAAATACATCATAATTCCCATGCAAATACAACATATGTGGATTCATATATTTAGCTTCTTTTTCTAAGCCATTTTGATCAATTACATTTTCACAAACTCTCATGAAGGCACAACATATGTGGATTAATTAATTTAAAGGAACATAAAACTCCAAAATGTTCATGATTCAGATAGAACAGAATATTATTTTTTTTTGCAAATGTACAATTTACTTCTGGTATCAGATTTGCTTCATTCTCTTGATATCCTTTTTCAAAGGAGCTGCAATGCACTACTGAGAGCTGAGCATATTGGGTGAGCAACATATGTGTGTAGCCACCAATCACCAGCTAGCTCCCAGTAGTGCATTGCTGCGACCCAGTCTAGCTAGGTATGCTTTTCAACAAATGATGCTAAGAGAACGGAGTGAACTAGATAAAAGAAGTAAACTGGTAGTTGTTTAAAATTGCATGCTCTATCTGAAACCTAATAATCCTGCATGCTGCAAAGTGATTGGGTGATTAGTGCAGGAGCTGTTAGCATGCACGATATAAGAATATCGCGGGCGTGTTAATTTGCGTATGTATTATTAGTTGAAAGTAAACGTGTTCACTTGAGCACAATTGAATTTAACGTGCGTTGGATTACCGCGGCTGAAGGCCTTGCGTATAGGGCACTGTTTTTCAAACCTGTCCTAATTCCTCCTTAACAGGACAGATTTTGAGTATATCTGAACTAGAGCACAGGTGAAATAATCAGCTGATTAGTAAACCTGGTTACTTTACCTGCTCTCATCTGAGGTAATCCAGAAAACCTGGCCTGTTGGGGAGGCTTGAGGACAAATTTGAAAAACAGTGGTATAGGGGTACGAATAAAATAAAAGTTTCACTAAATACAACATAAATATATTAAACTATATTGTTACACTCATATAAACACTATTTGATTAAAAATAATAATATAAATATTCATAAACAATATTTATAAGGGTTAAAAGGTATATGGTATATGGCCATGTATTTGACTACAAAGGGCATTAATGTATATATATATATATATATATATATATATATATATATATATATATATATATATATATATATATATATATATATATATATATATATATATACTGTATATGTGTGTGTGTGTGTGTGTCTAAATAATAATTCCATAATAATATTTAATGTGTTTAAATGTGAGTTTACTGTAAATATTTCACATTCTAATGTTCTTCACATACAAGATTACATTATTTTTATTGTAAATACATATTATAGATATATATCTGTATATACCTATACCTGTATATCTATTCCTATAGATATATAGGTATAGATATATATATTTTACATTAATAGTATCAGATATTTAGAAATATAATAAACATTAAAAAAATTCTATGTGAAGAACATAGGAATGTAAAATATATGTAATGTGCTTCGTGTTTCGCAACGTAGGTCAACATTATTATAGATACTGTAAAAATTCTCAATCATCCATAGAATATTCATATTTTACAGTATCTTTATTCATTTTCAATTGTTATTATATATGTTTTTATATTTAATATGTCAATATCGCGCCTTAAGATAAGTACGTTTTCATATGTGCTAATCCAACATGAGAGCTACATTGGGAATTAATACGCTTATTTTACATTCCTATGTTCTTCACATAGAAAAAAATAATTTTTTTAATAAAATATATATTTATATGTGAAATATTAATAACTCCACGCCACTTGTAATCTAGCCCATATTTTGTGAATTATAGTGATTCATTTCTGATGGATAGATAAAAAAATGACTTAAAAATGACTTAAAGGGACACTAAACCCAAAATGTTTCTGTTGTGATTCATGTAGAGAATACAATTTTAAACAACATTCCAATTTACTTCTATTGGCTAATTTGCTTCATTCTTTAGATATCCATTGTTGAAGATAAAGCAATGCACATGGGTGAGCCAATCACACAAAGCATTTATGTGCAGCCACCAATCAGCAGCTACTGATGCTATCTAGATATGTTTTTAAGCAAAGGATATCAAGAGAATGAAGCAAATTAGATAACAGAAGTAAATTAGACAGTTGTTTAAAATTATATGCTTTTTCTGAATCATGAAATAAAAAATGTGGGTTTCATGTCTCTTTAAAGGGCCATTATGCCCAAATGTTTAAACATTTGAAAGTGATGCAACATAGCTGTAAAAATCTGACTAGGAAATATCACCTGAGCATCTCTATGTAAAAAAGAAAGATATTTTACCTCAAAATGTCCTAAGTATTCAAACCCCATTGCAAAGGACTTCTAAGCAGCAAATCAGTATGTCTGTCCCGGGAAAGGCGAAGGGAGTGAGCTTTGTGCACACTCATATTATTTCCCTATTCAGTTTAAGGTAGTTTACTATGAAATCTTATGAGAGTTAAGTCAAATCTCATGAGATCACAGTAAAAGAGTTCATGACCTCAGCACTGTTGATGCTGATTGGCTGCTGTTCATTTCTGAATTATTATTTATTTTTTTTTTACGTGCAGTTGGGCTGCAGCTGAGTATAACTTTTTACACAGAACTTACTCTGCTGAGCTGAGGAGATTGTGAGGTAAAATATCTTCCTTTTTTACATAGAAATTCTCAGGTGATATTTTCCTTTCAGCTTTTTACAGTTATACTGCATCAGTTTCAAGTGATTTAGCATATGAGTATTATGTCTCTTTAACTCGTCCGCCACCTCTGAGGTGGTGGACAGCAATCATCCAGATCAGATACTATCGGGATGATTGACACCCCCTGCTAGCGGCCGATTGCCGGCGAATGTGCAGGGGGCGGCATTGCACACGCATTTCACCAGAAATGCTTGTGCAATGATAAATGCTGACAGCATATGCTGTCGACATTTAGCAATGTCGGGCGGACATGATCATTGCAGCGGATCATGTCCGTCCGACATTTAATAAATCAACCCCATGAACTCATTCTAAAGGATATTAATACAAGGAAAGAAGTGACACTTTTGGACCTTACATTATATAACTATAATCAGCTGTATGGAAACTCAAAAGACAAACCAAAATACATATATCCAAGTGTCACTGATAATATTAAAAAGGATTAAGCTTAGTCATTCCTATTAATATCAAAATCTTACAGGGGCAAGAATTTACTGTTCTACAGGTATATCCAGTAAAAATACATAAATATATGGGGTAAGAGGGAGGCAGCGCCCTAAATGAAAAATAAGAATAATCCTGACTCACATTGCAGTATATATTGGTCCCAAACAATCTGTTGGTTTACAGAGTTAAGTCAAAAAAGTTTGACCAAAAAGTATGCACATATGTAGCACTTCTGTCTCCCCTTATGTTGAATACATCATTGTGCAAGGGAAAACCTAGTCTATAATTAAAACTTAGCTTTTATTGCTTAAATTAAAATAGATGTGTGAAGTTAAAAACACAAATGAGATTCTAATATGCGTTATTAAGATATTGTTTTCGCATCATTGGTGATCAAATAATACCTATAGCGGATTACCAAGTAGTATATTTAAAGGTGTATGTACATATTTGTACTATGAGTGAAATGACCGTCAACACTAGGCCAATCAAATTCCTGTATTATGTCAGTAAACTATGTCTGATCCAATAAAGGGTTAATAAATGGATATGATTGTTTGACAATATTGTGCAGTTATTACAGAGTAAATTGCAGTAGGCAGATAAGTGTTCTCATAGAGTGAGTTTATAATATTGAAAAAATCCTGCAGAAATTGGCGGCTGGTGAATATATAGATCAGCCTTTTATTATTCACCTATTGCCCCAGTAGATCTCTGGGTATATTATGTTATAGATAGTTTCCAATGAAATTAGAAGCTGAAATATACAAAAATCAACGTTTTATTGATCCATTATAGGTTCTATACGCTTCTGATAGGGTTAATAATACTATGACTGCCTGCAGCAGGATGATCGCAATTCCAGTTAAATATGTATTAGACTTTGGTTTGTGGTTGTGCAACTGCAACTTCAGTCACTCAATTATCTATATTTTTTTAATATGTCTTAGATATTATTGTAATATTGTTGCACTGTAAATTGCAACAAACAGAGCGAGTGTTTTATCAGTGATGATTAGTAAGCAACGATGTGCAGACCCACAAACTAATGACAATAGGAGCTAATGAATGAGTAAATAGATCTATCATAGGTTAGTTTAGTGTTACTGTTATATACTTTCCACACTATTGTTATCCAATACTGGGTGCCTCGGTATAAGCTAACACAGATCTAGTGGTTGTTCGAATTGTTTTATATTCAGCTATTAAGAATAGGGTTATAGTATAACTTTATATATATATATATACAGTATATCTGCCCTATGCAGCAGATTGTTCTACAATTAACTGGTTACATACACCTTGGCTCAAATGGCTCCGTTCTATATATGTCTGCCCTATGCAGCAGATTGTTCCACAGTTAACTAGTTACATACACCTAGGCTTAAATAGCTCCGTTAGGATATATCGTGAGGTATATTTGCATATTGATGCACAGAGTGCATATCTTAAAAAAGAAGTTTATCTAAATCACAGTTAGCATCGAATCTCATTGCATTAATTAAAAAGTTAAAGAGTGTTGTCCATCTAACAACCCTCCCTTGACATGTTTTGCCGTGTAGGTTATGGCTTTCTCAAAAGGTGACGTGGCCGGCATCTGCAGGTGTATATAGCATAGGCCCCGCCCCTTCTACAATCCTAAGCGCATCAGAAGCATCCTTGGTCCGATTGATACAGGAGGTATGGTGATGTCATTTGGGTAACTAGAGGACCAATCAAGGATCTTTATTTAGTGTTTAAGTTTCAGCATCGAGATCTTAGGTGGATTTAATAGAGCTTGTGATAACAGCATATATTCACTTGGTTGAGTATCTGATTTTTTGGCAGATAAACATGTATACATATATATATGGTAATTGTATTATTCTGATATGTAAGGACAACTAAGAGAATATTTAATTAAATAAAATATATACCCCTGATTGTGTCTTTTCATCTATTTCTTTTTTTTTTTTTTTAAAAAAAGCTTTATTGATGTGAATAAACAGTGCACAGTGAAAGAACAAAGAAAAATAAAGCAAGGTTACATACATTGCACTGTATAGTCAAAGTTTTATACATCATAATCAAGTTGCAATTCACATCTATATGAAAAATAAAAAAGGTTCCGTCCATCAGGTCACTCCTTTGGGCGGAAACTAAGTGTCCAAATTTGATTTTAACTTAATCTTCAACGTTCTATGTTATGGGCTTAGGGTAAAACAGGTGTATGTACATATTTGTACTATGAGTGAAATGACCGTCAACACTAGGCCAATCAAATTCCTGTATTATGTCAGTAAACTATGTCTGATCCAATAAAGGGTTAATAAATGGATATGATTGTTTGACAATATTGTGCAGTTATTACAGAGTAAATTGCAGTAGGCAGATAAGTGTTCTCATAGAGTGAGTTTATAATATTGAAAAAATCCTGCAGAAATTGGCGGCTGGTGAATATATAGATCAGCCTTTTATTATTCACCTATTGCCCCAGTAGATCTCTGGGTATATTATGTTATAGATAGTTTCCAATGAAATTAGAAGCTGAAATATACAAAAATCAACGTTTTATTGATCCATTATAGGTTCTATACGCTTCTGATAGGGTTAATAATACTATGACTGCCTGCAGCAGGATGATCGCAATTCCAGTTAAATATGTATTAGACTTTGGTTTGTGGTTGTGCAACTGCAACTTCAGTCACTCAATTATCTATATTTTTTTAATATGTCTTAGATATTATTGTAATATTGTTGCACTGTAAATTGCAACAAACAGAGCGAGTGTTTTATCAGTGATGATTAGTAAGCAACGATGTGCAGACCCACAAACTAATGACAATAGGAGCTAATGAATGAGTAAATAGATCTATCATAGGTTAGTTTAGTGTTACTGTTATATACTTTCCACACTATTGTTATCCAATACTGGGTGCCTCGGTATAAGCTAACACAGATCTAGTGGTTGTTCGAATTGTTTTATATTCAGCTATTAAGAATAGGGTTATAGTATAACTTTATATATATATATACAGTATATCTGCCCTATGCAGCAGATTGTTCTACAATTAACTGGTTACATACACCTTGGCTCAAATGGCTCCGTTCTATATATGTCTGCCCTATGCAGCAGATTGTTCCACAGTTAACTAGTTACATACACCTAGGCTTAAATAGCTCCGTTAGGATATATCGTGAGGTATATTTGCATATTGATGCACAGAGTGCATATCTTAAAAAAGAAGTTTATCTAAATCACAGTTAGCATCGAATCTCATTGCATTAATTAAAAAGTTAAAGAGTGTTGTCCATCTAACAACCCTCCCTTGACATGTTTTGCCGTGTAGGTTATGGCTTTCTCAAAAGGTGACGTGGCCGGCATCTGCAGGTGTATATAGCATAGGCCCCGCCCCTTCTACAATCCTAAGCGCATCAGAAGCATCCTTGGTCCGATTGATACAGGAGGTATGGTGATGTCATTTGGGTAACTAGAGGACCAATCAAGGATCTTTATTTAGTGTTTAAGTTTCAGCATCGAGATCTTAGGTGGATTTAATAGAGCTTGTGATAACAGCATATATTCACTTGGTTGAGTATCTGATTTTTTGGCAAATAAACATGTATACATATATATATGGTAATTGTATTATTCTGATATGTAAGGACAACTAAGAGAATATTTAATTAAATAAAATATATACCCCTGATTGTGTCTTTTCATCTATTTCTTTTTTTTTTTTTTTTTTAAAAAGCTTTATTGATGTGAATAAACAGTGCACAGTGAAAGAACAAAGAAAAATAAAGCAAGGTTACATACATTGCACTGTATAGTCAAAGTTTTATACATCATAATCAAGTTGCAATTCACATCTATATGAAAGATAAAAAAGGTTCCGTCCATCAGGTCACTCCTTTGGGCGGAAACTAAGTGTCCAAATTTGATTTTAACTTAATCTTCAACGTTCTATGTTATGGGCTTAGGGTAAAACTTTGATTTAAATCTAGTAGAAGAGAGTGGGGGTGTTAGAGAGGAAGAGTAGAGAGGAGCAAGGGAGGGAAGGAGGGGGAGAAAAAAAAAATGAATGGTGAGGGAGGTATCAAGAAGGGAGGGGGGGAAACTATATTGTTTTGCGCTATAGGGCCAGCATCATCTCATAAACCGCCAGCCTGTGAGTTTTCAGGAAGTGGAATCTTTCCATAAGGAGGGTTTCATCAATCTGAGCACGCCATTCCTCCATGGTAGGAGAAACCTGCGTTTTCCATTTTCTGAGTATTAATATCTTGGCGCCTGTGATCATAATCAGCAGGAGTGCCAGATGTGCTTCACTTTGTGCTTTGGGTAGTTCCAGAAATAAGAGTATCTCTGGGGAATTAGGGACGTTAATATTGAGGATTCCAGACATTTCCCCTATGACTTTTGGCCAGAAGCTCCCGAGATTCTGACAGTGCCACCAAATATGGAGTAGTGACCCGTCTTCTCCACATCCCCTCCAACAAGTGGGGTTGAGAGTAGGGAACAGTTTATGCAACCTCTTCGGGGTAAGATACCACCTACTTAGAAGCTTTATATGGGGCTCTTGAATATATGCTGACACAGAGTATTTCTTAATCAAGCTAATAGCTTTCAACCATACCTTATAATCGAATTCTGATACCAGTTCTCTGTGCCACTGACCGACATATGTGGGGAGGGTGTCCGCCTCGGGAACGAGCAAAATTTTATAGATCATTGAAATCAAATGCTTTGGAACTTGTGCAGCAGTACAGAGGGCCTCAAAGGGTGTTAGATTCCTTCACAAGTCCTGTCTATTTTTATGGGTTTTTATAAAGTGGATTAGCTGATTGTAGTGTAACCACAAATTAAATATGCCTGTGTGTATTTCTCTCAGCCTATCCTGGGGCAAAATGTTTCCGTTTTCTACTATGCCCTGTGACCCCTCTCTAAGACTGTATGGCCTGGACTTGTGGAAGCCTAGTTTGTGAAAGGGGAGATCAGGATTCTCAACAATCGGGAGAAGAGGAGAGCATCTTGTAGATATGTGAGTAGTAGTAGCTACCATACAGTCCCACACTCGAAGAGTCTCTGTCAATAAGTGGTAATTCCAAATGTTCTTCGGTCTCTTTTGAGGGGAAATCCAAGCCAGTATGCCCATGTTATTTAGTTTGAGTATATTTCTGTCTAACTGCACCCATGCCTTCTGTTCTACATTGTGAGACCATTCGACTACCCTCTGCAAAATAACAGCATTTCTATATGTTTTTAAGTCAGGAAGGCCCAGCCCCCCTCTATCTCTGGGCAGATAAGCTGCAAAACCCTGGCGGTGTTGTTTTTGGCTTCCCTACCTGGGACAAAGCCCACCTGGTCATTAGAAACTAATTCTAGGAGATATTTGTTGAGGCGATTTGCCAGGATTTTTGCCAAGAGTTTCATGTCCGTATTGATTAGGGATATGGGTCTAAAGTTTTCTGGAACCTCTGGCGCTTTACCAGGCTTAGGGATGACAGTTACATGGGCTTCCAAGAGGATTTTAGATAGGTGCGGGTTGTCTCTGAGGCTGTTAAACAGCTGAAGAAGGGGGTTGGATACCTCATCTACAAATTTTTTATAATATGAAGACGTAAAACCGTCCGGGCCTGGGCTTTTTCCCGAAGGGGAATCTTTAATGGCTTGAATCAATTCCTCCCTAGTAATTGGGGAGTCTAGATATTCCGATGCTTCATTAGATAGAGTCGGTAACTCTAGGCCTTGGAGGTATGAATCAATAGTTTTGGTCCTCTGAAGCTGCTGGTTCTCGTCCTCAGACGGCGCCGTCACTTTCTTTATGTTATACAATGAGTGGTAATATTTGTGAAACTCAGAGGCAATCTGCGAAATACTATATAAGTGGCGACCGTCTTTGGACTTGAGCGAGTGGATATAGGACTGTAGCTGCTTTTTCTTAAGGGATCTAGCCAAAATTCTGCCAGGCTTGTTCCCCCCTTCATAATAAAACCACCTCAGGGAAAGTGCTTTCTTTTGTCTCAGCTCTTCCAAATATTTATTTAGCTCTAGTCTTGTGGAGGTTAGTTTATCTCTCACTTCTGCATTTAGGGGATCTGACTTATGTGATGTTTCAAGTGTTTGTAATGTGGAGGTTAATTCATTGTATCGAACTTGCCATTGTTTATTTAGTTTTGCTTTGTGCCTAATGATAACTCCACGTGACGTGGAGGGGGTTGTATTTATGTCGAAATACTCTTTAATCGCTTTACGTATGTCTTCTAGTATTAAGGGGTCATCGAGAAGGGTGTCGTCGAGTTTCCACGTGTAATTGGTGACCGGGATATCGGGCCAGTGCACCAGGCAAGTGACCGGTGCGTGGTCTGATCATGTGATATTACCTATTTCGCAATTTTGTGTGATTGAAAGGCCGTTGGAGTCTGTATAGATATAGTCTATCTATGAGTAGCTATTGTGGGGTATAGAATAGAAGGAATAATCCCTTGATTTCGGGTGCAGGGATCTCCAAGTGTCATGGAGGGCAACCTCTCTAAGGGAGGAATTAACATGGTGTATTGTAAATGAGGGGGAACATGTTGTGCCTTTCGAAGAGTCCATTACGGGATTGGCTACGAGATTAAAGTCCCCTGCCAAAAATGTAATCCCCTTGGAATGTTCCAAAAGGAGGTTAGTAACCCTCTTAATAAAACATCCCTGTGAGTGACTGGGTGAGTACACAGTTGCCAGTGTAATGTAGTGACCGTATAATGTTCCTATCGCTATTATAAATCTGCCTTCCGGGTCTTTTTCGAGTTGGGTTAAATGGAAAGGGACTGACTTATGAAAGATGATGACCACCCCCCTTTTTTGCTCGTCCCCGAGGCAAACACCGCAGTCGGGAATGTTGGGTTATGCCATTTAGGTTCTTTTCCCTTCTGGAAGTGAGTCTCTTGCACAAGAACAATATGACTCTGAAGTTTAGCCAATTCTCTAAAGGCAATAGACCGCTTGCCCGGGTTATTAAGGCCTTTTGTGTTTATTGTGGTGATGTTGATGCAATGGTCCTGAAACTTACTGGCCCTGGGCAGCATATTTGCTTTCTGTGTGGGCGGGAAAAAAAAATAAAAAAAACAAAAAACCTAAAGATTAGGGAAAAAAGGAGAGAGGAGGAAACCTAGATATACAAAACAAACAAAGTACTCTTCGAGCGATGACAGCGTATCACTCGTACACCGTTATATATTATAATTATGAGCAATCAAATATATATGTAATTCAATAAGCAAAGAAAGAAGAAAAAACAAAAAGTTTTCCTTTATAACACAACAATTTCAAAAAAAGAAAAACTCTATCAACAACAATAGGGGAAAAGCCCCGTAACTGACGTTAATTATTATTTAACTCAGCACCCCAATTACAGCATTGGGGTGCGATGTATTTTATTTTTTGGCACTTGATGGGGTGATAGGGCTTATGTGTTGGGCCGTGTGAAGGGGCCATGATCTCCTGTTAAGGTGCATATAGTATTAATAGAAATTTTGCTGGGATTGACTGCATACCCCAACTCAACAGCTACATGTCAAATAGTGCAGCCTGTCTTTTTTTTTTTTTTAATAATTCAACTGAGATGGAAACCATGAATTTAAATTATTAGGTGATCTGTAGTTAAAGCGGCTTCTATTATGAGCAGGGCTCAAGGGAGGGGCGGTCAAATATACCATAATGTTCCTCCTATGAGGGCATAGATTCAGAGCTCAACTACCCTTAATATTATTTAAACCGTTCTCTAAGTAGACAATGTAGTTGTGAGGGGGAACAAAAGGATCTACCAGAGTTAATAAGTGGGTATATCTCGTGGCACCTGCACCTTGAAATGTGTGTTCTAGATCTTTTAAGTACCCTGCTGCTGGCGCAAGGACGCCAACAGGTTTTAGTCTAGTGCCAGGAAAATAACTTAAATCTCTTTTAATTCCAGCAAAACACTCTAGATAATTTAACATATATGCTTTCAATGTATATAAACCAACCTAACAGAAAATACATAAACAATTCTGTATTATCAGGAGTCCAGATTCAAGTCCAACAACTCAGATCGGAGAGAAATTCTCTCATATCACAGCTTTATCAGAAAAATGATACAGTACTTTACCCAACAGATTCCGGTCCACAAAGTTCACCCAAAGGAAGATTGGGAGGAAGGTGTTTCATTTTCAGAACTTGCGCTCCGTGAAGTAGGTATCTGCAGAGACAAATTATCAAAGAACTCTTTTTCATCCGCTCCTGGCCTAAAAATAACGGTCTTATTGTTATTATTGGCTATGATGGAAACAGGAAATCCCCAGCAATATTGTATCTTGTGAGACCTTAAAGCAGATGTTATGTGGCTCAGTTCTCTCCTCTTCTGAAGGGTCACTGGCGACAAGTCAGTAAAAAGCTGTATCTCTTCCCCAGCGTGCATTATAGGATGTTTACGCCTTGCTTCCTGGATAATCTCCTCCTTGTCCTTAAAGCTAAGGAATTTGACAATTATGTCTCTTGGCGGGGCTTTGCTGGGAGGTCTGGGCCTAAGGGCTCTGTGCGCCCTTTCAAGAGGAACATCTGGAGCAGAAGGCTTTCCTTTAATAATTCTGAAAAGGGCTTGTAGATATCCCTCAATCCCTTGCTGAGAGACCGTTTCAGAAACTCCACGTATTCGCAGGTTGTTCCTGCGGCCTCTATTATCGAGGTCTTCGATTTTGTCATTCAAAAATTGTAGATTATCTGCGTGGTGTTGTAGTTCAGTTGAATTCTGTTTTATAGATGCAGACGTATTGCTAATGCTTGTCTCTACTCTAAGAATTCTAGAATCAAGCACTGCCATGTCCTTTCTGAGGTCTCCAAATAAAGATTTCATCTCCTGCAGGACACCCTTTATATCATCTTTGGAGGATAGATGCATAATGTCCTCCTTAGTGAGAAATGATGAATGAGGAGAGTCAATATTAGGAGAGGGGGTATGAATCAATTCCATTTCTTCCCTGCTCGCAGATTTGCCTGTATTTACTGGCTTTAAATATTGAGAGAGGGGCTTAGTGTGAGCTGCTTTATCGGCCCTGCTTTGCTTCTTATTAGGCATAACCTGCTTGTGAATTATCTGAGTGTTATGGTGTAGGTAATAAACTCTGAGAGTGTATTTATGTGGCGTGGGTGCCTGTATATGGGAAGTAGTAAAAGACCAGGCCTCTGTATATTATTTATTTCAGCAGTTCCCCCAGAACACCTGCACCACTAACCCTCAGTGCACACTGAAATCCAGCCTCTTCTACCTGCTTCAGACAAGGCCCTCTGTCTCCTTCTATATCGGTGTCTGCACGGACCTGTCGGGCTGGTGCTTTATTTATTACCTTCCGCCTGCTCCGGCAGACTGATGTGGCAGAGAACAAGTGGACCCTGCTGATGGCGGCAGCGAACCCTGGTGTCGGCCCACTCAGAGCGGGTATGTATCCGCCTCACCGGCTTCTCTTGATATAGGGAGCGCCGTAATACGCCCGAGATATGTTGTATGTCCTGGGATCTCAGGGGCTCCAGGGGCTGTAAACTGGCCATTTTCTCCACTGATTGATTCCTCACTCAGTGCAGATCACAAACACGGGCCGGGAGTTTCCGGTCCCCAGGCAGGCCTGTTAGAATCTAGGCACCGTGATAGTTGAGCTTTGCAGCGGTCAGGCTCACAATGGCCTCAGAAAGTTAGTGTCTCTATTCAGGGGTGCTATATAAGCCCATATGCCCTTATTAACAGTTAGTTAGTGACATGAAAAGCTTTCCTGTCAGTTAAGGAGGCAGGAGCCCTTCTAGTGCGTGGCCATCTTCCTGCGCGGCCAGACTCCGCCTCCCTTTTAATCTATTTCTATCACTTTGATTCTTAAAGGGACAATGAACCCAAATTTTTTCTTTTGTGGTTCAGGTAGAGCATGCGATTTTAAGAAACTTTCTAATTCTTTCTATTATAATTTTTTTTTTCATTCTCTTGCTATCTTTATTTTAAAAAAGAAGGCATCTAAGCTTTTTGTTTGGTTCAGACCTCTGGACAGCACTTTTTTATTGGTGGATGAATTTATCCACCTTTCAATAAGAACAACCCAGGTTGTTCACGAAAAATGGGCTGGCATCTAAACTTAAATTCTTGCATTTCAAATAAAGATACCAAGAGAATGAAGAAAATGTGATAATAGGAGTAAATTAGAAAGTTGCTTAAAATGTTATGCTCTATCTGAATCACTAAAGAAAAAAATTGGGTTCAGTGTCCCTTTAATATGAGAATAGGTAAATGTTGATGGTTAGTTAGAAACATAATCATAGGAGATATCATCATGGGAAATATCAAATGTCCTCTTCCAAATGAATTTCGTTGATTGAAAAGTTTTATTTGGCGTGTTCAAAGGAAAATTATGTATGTGTATAAGTATGAGAATGTGTGCATGAGAGAACCTAATTGTGCAGAGTGTATGTGACAGGAAATTATCGTTTGATGGCAAGAAATATATACATCAGTTTGTGGGCATATGAGCATAGAAGTCATCTGATGATCATAGTGATCAATATTGAGTTAATTGGAAATTGGTAAAAAAATAGAAACACTGACAAAATAAAAAAAAATTGTGTATAAGCGTTTGAAAGATTAATATTAATAGAAATATAATAATTAAATAAACTGTTAAACAGTGAATATTTTGAATGTGTGTTCACGTTTGTAAATCCTAACATTGTTGTAAACTTGTGAAAAATGTGTATTGACAAAAAACAATATGTGAACATGTGGGAATTTAAATTAAAAGTGAGTGAGACATAAAGTTATCAGCGTCATTTGTATAATCTAGGATTTTCTTTAAGTGATCCTGTGGCCTTGTAAAAGTGCTTGTGGTGTGGTGCTAGTATCTACTGGTGTGGTGCTAGTATCTACTGGTGTGGTGCTAGTATCTACTGGTGTGGTGCTAGTATCTACTGGTGTGGTGCTAGTATCTACTGGTGTGGAGAGGATTTGACCTATACAGTTGTCCTATATATGTAATTTTTTTCTAAAGTTGTTTTGTGTATTTGTGTGTCTGCCAAAAAAAGGAGGCATTGCATGATAGTGTCTATTCATAGGTCATTCTTATATGAACATAGAATAATAGTTTTTTTTCTCATTTAGACCTTTAGATTGAACACTATCCATTAAATATATCCATCTTGTCTTGGCTTTTAATAAAGCATATCTGTTGATTAAATCCCCCTGCAGATTTTATGCCAACCTTTAGAAATGTAAAAGGCTAAATCTAAAACCTAATTGTGGGGTTTGTGGTGATACATATTGTTCCATAAAAAGAATGAACTTTATTTAACGTTTATTAGACACCTATTTTGTAGCATGGGAGGAAATAGTGGCAGAGATAAGCACAGAGCATAAATACAGCAAATTGTTCAATAAACAATTTCAACAAAATACAAAACCAGAGTAAGTACATTTGTAGTCTCAGAGTCGCTCTCAAAAACGTTTATAGGAGATTTCCTCCAAAACATAGAAAATATAGTAAGGCCATATACAGAGATGCCAACCTGTAAATCAGCCACATAGCATCATGGATGCAACTCACTAGTAAAAATATATAGAGAGCTAATGGTGGGAATAAGTGTAAATGTAGAAAGCAAACATGAGAATGCAGCACACCAAATCCTCTGCCCATTCACATTTATCAGTTAGCAAATGGTGCAATTCAGACAACTCCCCTCTTTAATCTTAAAGGTATCTGCAGTCTGTATAGTTCATGTGCTCAGCCTCTCACGGGCTTCAGTACTGGCGCTGCTCTGTCACTATGTTGCTTACACTGGCTTTGGAGATTCATTAGCCTGAGGTTAGGGCATCAATCCCAATAGTAGTCGATAATGATCGACTAATTTCAATGGCACATTCTTCTCAATCCCTCAATGTACCTGTTAGGGACAGCTGCATCATGCTCAAAGGGTGCTTCTCCAGATTTTAGCCACTGCAACCCCTGGCCTATATGATACATGCACGTCTGGAACCTCAGTCAACACAACTCCTGACCCATCACTAGTCTCTGATAAAAAAACATTGTTGTGTTGGAGTAGCCAACATCACCAGACTGCTGCAAGTCCGTATGATCCCTTTTCTGTTCTCAAGGATGAGCACTAGCTGGCACAGGTACTGAAGGAATATTAGTTATCTCTGCCAGGGACTGTGTACGTTGCAGGAAATCAATGTAACTCAGATCTGTAATGGGGTCAGGTATCTCCTCACATGTGGTCTCATTCCCACTCAAGCCCAGATAATTGTACAGAGTTGGCATATCCTACTCTTCCCCAATAGCCAAGTCTCTCACTTGAGGACAGAAGGACTAGGGACATCTGTCTTTTGAGCTCAGAAAAATGTATTTGGAGTTGCTGGAGCACTGCCTCCTCCCACCTTTCAACTTCAGCCATGATACTGTTGGCTATGAAATGAGGCATACACTTCTTTCCCCTTCGCAATGACAATAATATATCTTGACTGCAAGAGCTATGATATAACATACTGTTCAACCGAAGCACAGATCCTTACTGTGTTTCTTATCCCGTCTTATGTTTACTGGAAAGGGGTGCTCCAGGCCCATCCACCAACCTGCTGCCATAGGTCCCAAAGGTCTAGATTGTGAATACTGATAAAGTTCAGAGGTGAATCTATCTGTGCAGCAGCAAAACTTGAAATGATCTATGAAGAAATAAAGGTGTAGTTTCCCCTAATGTGCCTGATAAGTGGCAGATTTAGCAGCTACCTTTGTCAGCTCTCAATATTGCTGCCTGCCATGACAGCCACTCAGAATTGTACCCATATTTAACATTTTGTAAAGCCCAAACACTTTATTGCAATCACAGATGAACATTCTGATATATTATTTTGCAGTATTATTTCCTTATTTATTTTGCCCCGTACTTTCTTTAAAGGACCATTATGCACTAATGGGACATATACACTAAATGTTATTTAGTGTATATGTCCCATAGTGATGAAAAACATTTTTAAATTGCGGTAAATTTAAAACTTTCACTTACAGGTTCACCCTTTGTCCGTCGCCGTAATGCTCTGCTTTCGTAGAAGGGCAGAGCTAACAGACGGTATGCTAACGCCTACGCATCAAATACTGACCAATAAAGTTGCATATGCAAGTTATCAGTTGAAGTTTCCCCTTTCAAATTGCTCATGCAACAGTCCTTACATGCCCATGCACGGCATTCTTTTCCGCATGCTCATTGAATGCCAGTCCGTCTGATGCGCTGTGACAGAGGGAGATAAAAAGAGAAGCTGTGGGTGTAATGCATGTGAATGAAGTGCAGCATTTTCCTGGAAATCACACTAATATGAC
Source organism: Bombina bombina (assembly GCF_027579735.1). NCBI lineage: Eukaryota > Metazoa > Chordata > Amphibia > Anura > Bombinatoridae > Bombina > Bombina bombina. Next base: position 702,589,366 of record NC_069500.1, on the reverse strand, counting down.
CACATTACATTTGTCTTTTTTTTTATGGGGATATGACATTATTTGTGTAGCGCCACATTCCTTATTACAATGACAGAAGCTTTGCAGTAATAGTGTAATTGGAGATGCTGTATAGTTCTGCAGTGACATATCTTCGAATCAAGGTGCTACATTTTATACCCATCTACCACATAAATATTACTTATCAGTATAGAAAAATGTGAGCTGCAAAGTCTGCAAGTTTTATGTTTCAGCTCTGGTGTATCCTGGATGGACCATGGCACTGAGAGGGAATCTGTATTTTTACACATGTTAAAGTAAGCTTTTTAGACATTTTAAAGTAATCTTTTTAGTTATGCATAGTTGGTTATTAGCGACCAAGGACGCACCCTGTCACATTGCCCTAAAGAAATCAGCTCTTTTGCTACAAAATAAAAACAAACACCCCCTAATGTTACAAACCCCCACCCCACCCCAAACCAAGAAAATAAAAAACCTTACTAAAAAAGGGCATTCAGCTCTTTTTCTTGCCCTTAAAAGGGTATTCAGCTCTTTTAAGACAAGCCCAAATCCTAATCTAAAAAAAAACACCCCAAAAAACCTTTAAAAAACCTAACACCATCCGTTGGTTAATCATAATATTATCCTTATTGATGAAAATTCCACTGGGTGTGTCATGGTCAGGAGGCACTCTTTTCTTACTCTTCTTCATCTTCCCCTCTTATCTTCTTCTCTTCCCCCTTTGTACTCCCTTTGTATTCAAGATCTTCATAAATTTTTTGGTTAAGATGGGAATGAGGGGGTGTCCTTACCCCACTCAGGTCCCCCAGACAAACTGACAGACAAGATGCATGGTGGCTGTTGTTCAAGGAGTAATCGACCAATTAATTAGATCTATATAGGAAATCTTAGTTACTGTCTACTAATATTGGTCTCATTGATCTATCTGTCATTAAGTGGCTATGTCTTCTGTGAAGATCTTGTTTATTCTTTTGTATTGTTTAAATATCAATAAAAAATTATTTCAAATAAAAAAACCTAACACTAACCCCTCTTTAGGTACGCACAGTTGCTGAAGTCCGGCTTGAACGATCTTCATCCCAGTGGCTCCATCTTCATCCCGGCGGATCCATCTTCATTCATCGAAGGACCGGCATCTTCTTCATCCCTGCGGAGCAGTCAATGCGTAGAAGCGGAGGTTCAGGTGGAGATCCATCTTCATCCAGACGGCTCCATCTTCATCCATCGAGGGACTGGCATCTTCTTCATCCCTGTGGAGACAGAGCGTTCGATGCGCGGAGGTCCAGGAGAAGGTCCAAGGCGGAGGTCCAGGCGGAGGTCCTCTTCATGCGATCGTCCACCGCACACTGAGGATTTTTATACTGGGGGTACCATTGCATTCCTATTTGCTGAAAAATTTAAATCAGCCAATAGGAATTAGAGCTGCTAAAATCCTATTGGCTGTACAAATCAGCCAATAGGATTTAAGCAGCTCTCATTCCTATTGGCTGATTGGATGAAGATGGAGCCATCTGGATCTCCGCCTCCACGCATCGACCGCTCCACCTCCGCAGGGATGAAGAAGATGCCGGTCCCTCGATTGATTGAAGATGGAGCCGCCTGGATGAAGACGGAGTCAAAATTAAACTTTAATGATTCAGATAGAGCAAGCAATTTTAAGCAACTTTCTCATTTACTCCTATTACGTTTTCTTCATACTCTTGGTATCTTTATATGACAAGGCAAGAATGTAAGAATAGGAGCTGGCCCATTTTTAATTCAGCACCTGGATAGCACTTTCTGATTGGTGTCTAAATGTAGCCACCAATCAGCAAGCACTGCCCAGGTGCTGAACCAAAAATGGGCCGGCTCCTAAGCTTACATTCAAATAAAGATACCAAGAGAACGAAGAACAATTGACAATAGGAGGACATTATAAAGTTGTTTAGAATTGCATGTTCTATCTGAATCATGAAAGTTTAATTTTGACTAGACTATTCCTTTAAATTGTGACTTCTTGTCACAAACAATTGCCTTGGAATAAAAAAGAGCTTCTTCCAAGCAGTGTTTAATGTTCCTTTAAAATATAACTTCTCTATATATTCCAATGCTAGTAAGAGAATTCTAGCAAAAGTAACTTAAATACAAGAACGTGTTGGTGCAAGGGAACAACTAAATATTTATATTCCAATTTGCATCTGTTATCTAGATGTTCTACACAAGCTTCAAAAGTTGCATATATTTCTATATCATTTGCAGACAGAGAATATATACTGTATATAAAGAACATATATGAGTTGAATATACATAGATCTCAGACTTCAAAAATAATATACGAGTATAGGAGGAAATGCACCAAACAGTCAATGACCAAAAATAGACTGTTCAATTAACGTCACAAAAAACTAAGTCATTTAACCAGTTTCAACTTCAATTCACTTGCTTCTGCATACATTCTTACCTATTGATGAAAAATACTGACTATTTATTATTATTTTCAGTCTTTGTAGAGTGCCAACATATTCCGTAGCGCTAAACTTACCAATTACTCTTTAGAGAATTCATAGTCCTCATGAAGGAACAAGTCTGTGACACGAAACGCATAGGGCGTTGTTACTTCTGGATTATCTTTTTGTGAATTTTGATCTAAACTAATGACAGATGTTACAAAACTTTCACTTCAACAGCATCACTTATTAAAATAGACCAAAGTCCTTTTTATTGAGGTTGTAATGCATAGCAAAAGGCAGCAACATTTTGGGCTTCAAGCCCTTAATCATGCTCCGCAACTACTGAAAAAATGCAAATGTAAGGCTTTGTTACATGTGCTAATTGTTAACAGCTGTGCAACCAAGTTACATTTTCGCCTGTTATAGCAACATTTTATGGCCTAATATATAATTGCACTACTATAATCACCAAATCCATATTTTATAATTCCTCAGCATTAAGCCAGCTGATTTACATTTAAAATCTAATTATTCAATTTCAATAACATTAAAAAATACAAAAAAATAAAAAATTCTATAAAAACAAAAGTAAATCAAAATCTCGATGCAGACCTTTGTGATATAGTGGGCCTAGTCTCTTAATCCACCAAACTTCTCTTCTTTTCAAGATTAAAGGGACAGTCAACACTAAAATTGTTATTGTTTAAAAAGATAGATAATGCCTTTACTACCCATTCCCCAGCTTTGAACAACTAAAATTGATATATTGATATATTGATATATATTTGCAGAAGGAACTAAGCTCCCTCTGGACAGAGAACAGAAACGTTTCAGTAAACACTACTGCTGCTAGAGGGAGGAGCTGGAGCGCAGTTTTGTTAGAGGTATAGTGAGATTCTCTAGTAATGGGCAATAACTATTGCACCTTAAGTGGGTGAGACTCTGTGACAGTGGAGGATTTTCAGGCCCAAAGGCAACCATCCAACCCTTCAAAAGGGTTTAATTTGCTTTCATTTAACAAAGTGTATAGATTATATAAATACAAATACAGTGTGTGCATATAAAACAATATTAATTGTAGGGGGGTGGAAGTCTTGGGGAGTTCCCAAACTTTTTTGAAGGACTTGACCCCTGCTTTATAACATGAAATCCTCTAAATTTCTGCCTTTTTCTAAGCTAGCCTCTTATCACATGCTTTTTTTAATTTACTTTTCACAACAGGAGATTGCTAGTTCATGTGGTCCATATAGATATCATTGTGTTCACGCCCAAGGAGTTATTTAAGATTTAGCACAACACGGTACTAAATGCAAGTCAAAAGATAATAAATAAAAAGTCATGTGCTCAGGGGGCTGTCAGAACATGCTTAGATACAAGGTAATCACAGAGATAAAAAGTGTATTAATATAACTGTGTTGGTTATGAAAAACTGGGGAATGGGTAATAAAGGGATTATCTATCTTTTAAAACAATAAAAATTATATTGTAGACTGTCCCTTTAACTCTCCATCACCCCCTCTCCTGAGTACTGTTATGATAAATTATTTGGAAATGCAATTGGCTTATACTATGATTGAACTCTCCAAAGAATTTAAAGACACTGGTTGGGTTTTATCCCTCTCACGATGGAAACTAGTGAAATGAAGTAAGGTGTTCCTATCTGTTTCTTTGACAAAAAGAAAGATCCACAAATATTGTTGAAGTCCAATGTATTGTGAGCCACTTGTTTATTATTATTATTATTATTATTTGTATTATTATTATTATTATTAATAACAATAATCATCATCAAAATAATTATAATTCTATGCACATGCTTGTTTCTTTGTGCTTTGATTGGACTCTATATTTGTTTTTGCCTTATATTACTGAATAACTGCCCATTTAAAATGTATATATTTGAAGCATTGACTCTACTATAAATATTGTATCTAAAAATTTGACCTCTGACTCTGCAAGTAAAAAAAAATATACAGTTTGGCCCGTCATCTGAAAGTGTTGGACACCTCTATTTTAATATAAAAATAGTAATAAATAAAAAATTCAAGTTTTATATATATATATATATATATATATATATATATATATATATATATATATATATAAATATATATATATATATATATATATAGTAGATAGATAGATAGATAGATAGATAGATAGATAGATAGATAGATACTGTATATATATATATAGTAGATAGATAGATAGATAGATAGATAGATAGATAGATAGATAGATAGATAGATAGATAGATAGATAGATAGATAGATAGATAGATAGATAGATAGATAGATAGATAGATACTGTATATATATATATATATATATATATATAGTAGATAGATAGATAGATAGATAGATAGATAGATAGATAGATAGATAGATAGATAGATAGATAGATACTGTGTGTATATATATATATATATATATATATATATATATATATACATATATATATATATATATATATATATATATATATATATATATATATATATATATATATATATATATATATATATATATATATACCTCTTACTAAAACAACTGTAATTTCACAAAATGCATGTTTTGCTTCCCGTGTGTATGGATGATTTAAGCTATATATTTTAAGGCATAATAGTTGCATTGTTTCAGTGAGGGAAACAAACTATCTGATTACAAGCATGAGGCATAAACACATTCTAACCCGTCTGTATTTGTAACCATATTAAAAGCTGATCTGTCTAATATGTGACAATCCTCCATTTCCCCAGCACAGAGGTCCTATTGTTCTCATGTGTGAGGTGGAGTCACTGCCGCTCGTTCATGGAGCACCAGTTTGTAGAGACACAAAGCACTATTCATTGTAAATACTAATTATGGGACTTCACTATAGGAAGTTAACTTCTGCTTTTAATTATTTAGTGGGTATAATTTTAGCAATTCCGCATTCCCTCATCAGCAAATTTAACATGCAATCTTGCGTTTAAAAATAGGAAAATCAAAGTAGAATTGTGTTTGGTTTCATATTGTACAGAACAAGGAACGCTGGGTATACCAATGTATTTTTTCTTTTGCTACATTATTTATATTATTTATCAGTATTAATATTGTCACTTTTTCTCTTTTTTTTTAAAGAGAAAAATAACAATTTAATAAATGAATATACAAAAATGTTCTTGTATAAGGGTGAAATTATTCTTCCTCCAAAGCTATGTACGAATAAATAAAACAAAGAAAATTATTGATAGAATTGAAATAGAATGTTCAGCTTATTTTACATTTCTAATTTAAATCATCATGATATTAATAGGTGATAATAGTTTAAAAATGACAAGCACTAATTCATAGGAGCATGTCATTTTAAGACTATCGACCCTGCACTACTGAAGAAGTATCATTTGGGACCCACAGAGCACTGCTGGCCCCAAGTGGAAACCCCAGCTGATCCAGTAGTAGTAGATACACATCTGAGTTGTGCAGCTAGACCTGTTGATAGGATCAGCAGTGATTTGCGGGGTCCCAAGCCGTACTTCTACTATGTGTTTAACCCCTTTAAAAATAGGAAAATCAAAGTAGAATTGTGTTTGGTTTCATATTGTACAGAACAAGGAACGCTGGGTATACCAATGTATTTTTTCTTTTGCTACATTATTTATATTATTTATCAGTATTAATATTGTCACTTTTTCTCTTTTTTTTTAAAGAGAAAAATAACAATTTAATAAATGAATATACAAAAATGTTCTTGTATAAGGGTGAAATTATTCTTCCTCCAAAGCTATGTACGAATAAATAAAACAAAGAAAATTATTGATAGAATTGAAATAGAATGTTCAGCTTATTTTACATTTCTAATTTAAATCATCATGATATTAATAGGTGATAATAGTTTAAAAATGACAAGCACTAATTCATAGGAGCATGTCATTTTAAGACTATCGACCCTGCACTACTGAAGAAGTATCATTTGGGACCCACAGAGCACTGCTGGCCCCAAGTGGAAACCCCAGCTGATCCAGTAGTAGTAGATACACATCTGAGTTGTGCACCTAGACCTGTTGATAGGATCAGCAGTGATTTGCGGGGTCCCAAGCCGTACTTCTACTATGTGTTTAACCCCTTTTTCAGGGGATAAACACACAGTAGTGTAGGGTCTATAGTCTTAAAATGACATGCTCTAACATGTCATTTATGGCTCCATTTGCTTTTTTACTTGCAGGTCACCAAAGTGGCTCATCTGACAAATCAGCAGCTAATTCAGGGCACCTCTGGTCTGTGAGTTCCGTTGACAACATTTATAAAGAGTTTACAAAAGAACAAAATCCCAGTGAAAAATAACTGATTACAGCTTATTAGAATGTGCGAGTACTTTGTTTTAAAGGGACATGAAACCCAAAATGTTTCTTTTGTGATAGATCATACAATTTTTAAAACAACTTTTCAATTTACTTCTATTATTAAATTTTCTTCATTTTCTTAGTATTCTACATTGAAGGAGCAGTAATTCACTACTGGGAGCAAGCTGAACACATTGAGTGAGCCAATGATAAGATGCATATATGTTCAGTCACCAATCAGCAGCTAGTTCCTAGTAGTGCATTGCTGCTTCTGAGTCTGCCTAGGTATGTTTTTCAATAAAGTATACTAAGAGAACAAAGCAAAGATATTAGAAGTAATATGGAAAGTCATATATCATGCTCTATCTGAGTCATTTTAAAAGTTTAATATTGACTTTACTGTCCCTTTAACTTGTATTTTTCACCAAGGCTGAATGTTTGATTGTAACCATTTAAAGGACTATTAAATGCAGTAGAATTCCCTAATCAACAAATGTATAATAGCAAGACAATGGCACTTACTCTGAATTTCAAAGGAGGAATAGATTTGTTTTTTCTGACAAATTTCAAAATTCTCTTACATTTCCCACGCCCTTTGTCATGTAGCAGCCATCAGCCAATCATAAAATGTATATACCTATACAGAGAACTCTTGCACATGCTGAGTAAAAGCCAATGTCTCAGAAAGTGTTAATACAAAAAGGCTGTGAACAATTTTATAAATTATATTTTTTTTATTGTGCATGCTCTTTCTGAGATATAAAAGTTTAAATTTGACTTCAGTATTTCAAAACAAATCAGGGATACTACAAATTCTAAAGTGAATAAAAATCAGACTTAAAGGGACAGGAAACCTTATGATTCAAATGAAGAATACGTTTTAAACAACTTTCCAATTTAATTCTATTATCAATTTTTCCTTCATTCTTCTATTATCCTTTATTGAAGCAGCAGAAATGCACTAATGGGAGCTAGCTGAACACAAGCCAATAACAAGCAGCAGCTAGTTCTCAGCTTGTGAACCTACCTAGATATGATTTAAAATTAAGGATACAAAGAGAACTAAGCAGGTTAGCTAATAGAATCATATTGGAAAATTGTTCAAAATTGTATGCTCTATCTGAATCATAAAGGGAAAAGTATGGGTTTCGTGTCCCTTTATTTTCAAACTTTATTTCAATTTCTTTAATTCAATTACATTTTGATATTTTATTTGCTAATATTGTAATTAATTTCATTGATGGGTCTTTTATTTAATTAGCATGCCCATTTTTATTACAGTGATGCCAGTTGCCCTTGGGTTGGTAGCAACAGTGAGTTCCATATTAAGTGTATGAAGCCATTTAAGGGTTGATTTATGAAGCAGTGGATGCTGCTTCTGACCCACTCTGCTTCAGTTCCGGCTGAAGCGGAAGTTAAAAAGCAGCGGTCCTAAGACCGCTGCTCCTTAACTCGTCCGCCACCTCTGAGGTGGCGGACAGCAATCAGCCCAATCGAATACGATCGGGTTGATTGACACCCCCTGCTAGTGGCCGATTGGCCGCGAATCTGCAGGGGATGGTATTGTAGTGGTGCAATGATAAATGCCGACAGCGAATGCTGTCGACATTTATCGATGTTCAGCGGGCATGATTTGCTATAGAGGATCATATCTGTCTGCAAAATGATAAATTTACCCCTTAGCCTTTATAGGGCTAATTGCTCAAAATCACATATCTCTCCATCTTATCCATCATCAGCTTATCTTATGTTGTTCTATGCAGCCGATTTACTAAATCTTCTTACACATATCTTTATTCTTTTGTTTTTTCATTTAAAAAAAGATTTCCTTTGAGTCACTGAAGCAGACATACATTCTTTCAGTATAGCCTGGTGAGTATCAAAATTCAACTTTCAGCATTTTTATTGATCAGAGGCAATTTATTTTCTTTGTTGGACTGAATCTATTGCCAGACTCAGACCCTGTTATAAACTTGTCAGGTGGTTGATGGTCAACAGGTTTCACAAAATTACCCATCCTAACAGCATTTCAGACACTGTAGAATATCTCAGGATATGTTGTAATCACTTTCATGTTACTGGGTGATCAATAATGAAAGATATATTATGTTTGGTATTAAAATAATCCTCAGTTTTGCAATGGGTTTGATTATGTGTATGGGTACTAGGTATAACTAAATAAAATTATACTGCATCCTATCATTTCAGCCAGATTCAAGAACTGCCATAAAAAGGCGGTGGCTACATTCTTGCCCTGACCTCAGCCCCAGAACATATTTCATTTTTAATTCACTAAAATAATTTTGTCACATGGGAAGCTACAGGCAATAATGTCTTTGACCTTTTACCTCCAATTTCCTTTGGAACAGAGATCTAACTTTTTTATGTGTGATTTTTTTTACTTTTTTGTTTTATAAATGCACTGTGACAAATTTTTGTTCATAATAAATATTCTTTAAGCTTGGCCTTCCTCTAATATTCGAACCACGTTACCGAAGAGACTATTAATAACAGAATTGTGTTTTTTTTTCAAATTGTATTTTGGGGTTTTAATCTATTAGTCTGGAATTTCCTTAGGATTTCCCAAATAATAGTCCTAAGTGGTGGCAGCAAAAATATTTTAGTGTGCGTGGTAATAAAGGGGGAGTTTTGGGCATTGTTCTAGGTAGTACAGTTTTGTTACTCCTTGCACCTAATGAACCAAGTCAAACTTACAGGCTAGCTTGAAGTTGTTTGGTTGTGTCAGTCTGATTAAGCTGGGAAGGAATGGTTAACCCTCTACGTTACAAACTGGTAACAGCTGCAGGGTTATTTAACCCTTTTTGTGACACATAGGTTTTGAATGATCTTAGTGAATTTGGATTCAGTAAGAAACAGACCTCTATATAATTGCAAACAGCAAACACTAACAGGAGAACATCATATACTGTATGAGGATGTAGTGTATAAGATACTTACTTAGCATTTTCATTGAAATTAGCGCTGTTAGTAACCAGAGAAACTTAATATAAATATAAAGCAATGTAATATGAGACTGAATAGCTTACAAAAAATAGTTTCTAAAACAAACATACATTTTCTTACATTATGCATAACTATGAACAAAAAAACAGTATTAAAACGAGTCCATCTTGATCTTGTCTCAGGGACTATTGCTCTCACCCTATACCGCACAGATAAAAAAAGTCCTATAATGGCAATCTGCTGTGCAGAAGCAAATAACAATTACTTGTACAGTTCAATGCTGTCAGCCTGCTTTAAGTCCTGAGAAACATTCTTGCCATGCTGAAGGGTTCAAATTTGACCATATTTTTAAATAATAAATTTAATTTGTTTATTTGTAAAGACCATCGCATCAATCAATACTGAAGGGTCATTAAAGTCCTTATTTTTATAAAAATTAAAGAGAAAATCAAACTTAAACATAGTTCATAGTTCAGCTAGAGCATGTAATTTTCAGAGACTTTTCAACTTATTTCAATTAGCAATATTACTTAGTTCTCTTGGTATCCTTTGTTGAAACGCATACTTAGTTAGGCTCAGGAGCAGTAAATGCACTACCAGGAGCTAGTTGGTGATTAGTTGCTAGGAAGAGATGACTCTGGTCATTGGCTCACTAACTAATAAAGTATATTAACCCCTAATCCGTCATTAACCCACATCACAATAAACCTAATAAATGTATTAACCCCTAATCCGCCATTAACCCACATCACAATAAACCTAATAATTGTATTAACCCCTAATCCCCCATTAACCCAAATTGCAATAAACCTTATAAATTTATTAACCCCTAATCCGCCATTAACCACATTGCAATAAACCTAATAAAACTATTAACCCCTAATTTGCCAAATCCACACAACGCAAATAAGTAATTAAATTACTAAGCCCCCTAACTTAACACCCCCTAAATTTAACCCCAATTACCTAAATTAAAAAATACAGTTACAATTAAAATAAAAAGCTAACATTACTTAAAAATAAAAAAAAACTTAGATTAAACTAATCTAAGTTTACAAAAAATAAAAAAGTCTAACATTACATAAAATAATAAACCAAATGATCAAAAATAAAAAATTAAACCTAATCCCTATGAAAATAAAAATCCCCCAAAATAAAAACACCCCCTAATTGTATACTAAACTGCCAATAACCCTTAAAAGGGCCATTTGTAGGGCATTACCCTAAGTTAAACAGCTCTTTTACCTTAAAAAATACTAAGTCCCCCCTCTAACAGTTAAACCCCCCCACCCACCAAACCACCCAAAATAAAAAAACTAACACTAAAAAATCCTAAACTACCCATTGCCCCTAAAGGGGCATTTGTATAGGCATTGCCTTAAAAGGGCATTCAGCTCCTTTACTGCCCTTAAAACGGCATTCAGCTCTTTTAAGAGTGCCAAATAAATCCCTAATCTAAAAAAAAAAACAACCCAAATAATAAAAAAAATCCTAAAGCTAAGCCCCAAATAGGTACTCACTGTTCCTGATGTCCGGCGGAGAAGGTCCTGTTCCAGGGGGTGAAGTCTTCCTCCAAGCGGCCGACATCTTCTTCTTATAAGCGGGGACCACTTCCTTCTTCACTCAGGACCAAGCCGGCGCGGAGTGATGAGCGTGGAGCAGGACTGGTGACCGCGGAGCCATGGAGCGTGGAGGATCCTCTTCGTACAATCGCTGCCGTACACTGAATAGTGAATTCATGGTACGCATTTAAATATGTCGTCCCTTGCATTCCGATTACTACTTAACAAACTCTGAACTTTATTATAAATAAAGTATACTTTTGGTTATCATCACTCTCTAATTATTACAATAGCATCTTACTCAGAACTTTATAACTATTCTCTGCTACAAGTTGTCATAGCTCAAATATCATTCTACAAATATGTTAACATATTCAGAACTCTGCATCTATGTGTTCAGTTAAAAGCTTTCATGTGATTCTCCAATATATGCACAAACAGTAATTGATGACTAAAACTTGCAACTTGACTATCACCTGTGCTGCTCTGCTTATTACTGACATACAGCTCTATATAATATTATGTACTGTGAACCTGCAACAAACCTTAGTTTGCATATATATGCACAAACAGTAATTAATGCCTAAAACTTGCAACTTGACTATCACCTGTGCTGCTCTGCTTAATTCTGACATACAGCTCTATATAATATTATATACTGTGAACCTGCAACAAACCTTAGTTTGCATCTCTGAGTCAATCTTCTACCAGTTTACTCTGAAGCCTGAACATTCCACATTGCTATATTTTTCTCTCATTGAATCCTGCAGCTACTCCTATTAACTAACTATAAGTCACAGTGAAGCCAGAATATATTGTATACATATGTTGCACACTCCATGAATTCTATAATAACTTCTAGCAACTATGAATCACAGAATATCATCTATCCACGTCTAGGATACTCTTCCCCGGGTCAGGGGTCGGTGTCTTCAAATCCCTACCACTGCCCCGAGGGTCTGTGTTCTGAGCGCATGTACACCGGAACATGACAGAAGAAGACTTTACCGCCTGGAACAGGACCTTCTGTTAGTACTGTTAGGATTTTGTATTTTAATTATAATTTAGTATTCTATTATTTTATGTAATTTGGGGTTAATTTAGTGGGTGTTAGGTTAGGGGGCTTAGTAATTAAATTAGTTATTTGCATTGTGGGGGTTTGGCGGATTAGTGGTTAATAGGTTTATTAGGGTACTTGCATTGTGGAGGTTTGGCGGATTAGAGGTTAATAGTTTTATTAGGATTATTGTGTTGTGTGGGTTTGGCGGTTTAGGGGTTAATAGTCTTATAAGGTTTGTTGTGATGTGGGTTAATGGCGGATTAGGGGTTAATAATTTTAGTAGGTACTTTGCGATGTGGGTTAATGGCAGATTAGGAGTAAATAGTTTTAATAGGGACTTTGCGATGTGGATCAATGGCGGATTAGGGGTTGATACATTTATTAGGTAATTTGCGATGTTGGGGTTGGCGGATTTAGGTGTTTATACTTTTATTAGGTAGATCTCAATGTTTGGGAATGGCGAATTAGGGGTTAATAGTTTAATTAGGCATATTGCGCTGTGGGGGGTTGTCGTTTTAGGGTTTAATACTTTTATTATTAGTTCCGATGTGGGTTTGATGGTGGATATAGGGGTTTTTACGTGTCGGGTTTATTTTTGGGAGGCGGGTTAGACTTTTTCTGGAGATTTGATTTTTTTTTTATTATTTTCTTAGGCGTCGGTAGTTTCTAAAGTGCCATAAGTCACTGGCGACTCCAGAAATTTGTATTTACGCTCATTTCTGGACATCGCTAGTTTATCAGACTTACGGCACTTTATGAACTGTCGGCGGGGTTTATGTGATACCCCGATGTGCGAGGTAAAATGTGCGGGTTTCAGCAGTTGCGCTGAAGCTTGCGCCGCATATGTAATCTCGCCCCAGATGTGATCCTCTACGTCCCAGTAGTGAACTGCTTCCCTGGAGCTGACTTTAACTATGTGTTTAACTCATTTGCAGGGGTTAAACTTGTAGTTATATGCAAGCAACAGAACAATAATACATTTTTTTAACATATTAGAGCATTTTTTTTTTTGCATTTTTATGTCCATCTAAAACTATAATTTGGTTATCACAATGCAGTAAGATGTCAAAGGCATTGGTGCAGTTAGTTTTGGTGGCTCTGGGGTTATTGATGTGTGTTAGCAGTTAGGGACAGAGAATAATGCAGTGGATGGGCCAGGAGGAGGATTGTATGCTGGGGAACTACTGCAATAGGTAATATGAGGAAATGGGAGGAAATTGAAGGTATCCATATCAATCCAATTAAATATATCCTCAGACTCTTGTGCTTTTTGCAAGCCCCGTGGATTCATACTGTGGCAGGGGAGGTTTATATTGTCATTAGGTTGTGAAATCAAAGGATCCCCATTCCCCAGATATGTAGGTGTTGGTATTTTACTGCACCTGTCTCTCCTTTATTATATTATGGTTATGGAATCTCCCAATATGTCTCAAATTAATGCTGTGAATTATAGTTTCCTTAAAGGGACATGAAACCCAAATTTTTTATTTCATGATTTAGACAGAGCATACCATTTTAAACAACTTTCCAATTTACTTCTATTATTTAATCTGCTTCCTTCTTTTGTTATCCGTTGCTGAAAGGTTTATCTAGGGAAGCTCAGGAGCAGCAGAGAGCCTAGGTTCTACCTGCTGATTGGTGGCTGCAGATATATAACGATTGTTATTACTAGCTCACGCATGTGTTCAGTTAGAAACCAGTAATGCATTGCTGCACCTTCAACAAATGATACCAAGAGAATTAAACAAATTAGATAATAGAAGTAAATTGGAAAATTGTTTAAAATTGTATTCTCTATCTGAATCATGAAATAAAAATGTTGGGTTTTATGTCCCTTTAATAAAGTTAATGAGAGGCCTAAAGGGTCTATTCATTGCATCTTTCTAACAAACACCCTTTAACAATTTAAAGAAAAAAATATTATTATACAAAAAAAACCTATTATTTTTTTAAAGCAATACATAGAAAAACCTTTACCTTTATGTTACCAAATAGCAGGCTGTATTAATCATTTAGCATTTTGGCATTATAAAGATTCCAAAATTGTATGATTTTCTGTAGGGACACTCCCTCATTTCCTACCTAAGTATGCACTACAGAAAAAGCATACAATTATGAAAATCAGACTACCAGGAAATTTAAAAATTACTGATACAAAATGCTATTTGGAAACATGAAGGTAAAAGCTTTTACTATGTTTTACTTTTTTATTCCATGTCCCTTTAATTTATATGTTTTGTGTGCTTTTTAAACTGTACAATGCCTGCCTCTATTCAAGCCAAGGTTTCTCTTTGCTGTTGTCACCAGCGCTAAAAGTAAAGTTAGTTGGAAAGATCTGACATTTTGATTGGATGATAAAGTGCAGTTGTTATGATGAGGATTCTGACTTTGCAGACACAGAAAGATCTGCAGACAGCTCACTTCCTTTGTCTTTACCAGGCCTCACCGTTTTTTAGGAATATATGCTACTAAATAACCACACTTGAAAATAAAACATTACAAGGCCTATTATGTTTTGGCTGTCAGAGAGGTCACAATGCTTTATCAGGGTTGCCAGATATCGACCACAAAAATGCTAGAAATTCTCTATGCTCCGAAAAATATGCCCTCCACCATTAATATTTTTCACAATTGAGCAGTCATTTTACCCCATGGCTGCAGTAACAAACAAATCAACCATTTTACGTCTTCAGCTGCTGTACCACACATATAAACAGTAGTGATTTGACCCCCTTGATTGTCATTTATTTCCTTCTTCTCCATATCTGTAATGCATTGAGGTATAGGAAGTCGTTTACATTTAACTAGAACCTATGTACTAAAAAACTGAACATTTAAAGGGACAGTCTAGTCAAAATTAAACTTTCATGATTCAGATAGGGGATGCAATCTTAAACAACTTTCCAATATACTTTTAGCATTACATTTGCTTTGTTCTCTTGTTATTCTTTGTTGAAAGCTAAACCTAGGTAGGCTCATATGCTAATTTCTAGGACCCTGAAGGCTGCCTCTTATCTCAGTGCAATTTGACAGTTTTTCACAGCTAGACATCGCTAGTTCATGTGTGCCATATCGATAACATTGCGCTCACTCCCGTGGAGTTAACTAGGATTGGGTAAAATGCAAGTCTGCCAAAAGAACTGAAATAAAGGGGGGAGTCTGCAGAGGCTTAGATACAAGGTAATCACAGGGGTAAAAAGTGTATTAGTATAACTGTGTTGGTTATGCAAAACTGGGGAATGGGCAATAAATAGACATGTGCGATTCGTTTCGGTTCGATTCGGAAATTCGGAAAAATCGGAAAATTTGGCGATTCGGATTGAACCGAATTTCCAAATTAAAATTCTGCCGAATTTTCCGAATCGAACCGAATCGAACCGAATCGATTCGGAAATTCGGATGGCCATTGGGATTACACTAGTATTGTACAGTATGTTAGGTTAACACCTAATATACAGTATAATACTAGTCTAATCCCACCTAACACTTACCGAAATGCCGAATTTACGAACCGAATCGAACCGAATCCAGCCGAATTTCTTCGAATCCGAATGAATCCGAAACGAATCCGAAACAATTCGATTCAGAATTCTCCGAATTCGAATTGATCCGAACCGAACATCGAAAAATTCCGAATCGATCCGAACCGAACCGAACTGAATTTTTTCGCCATGCACATGTCTAGCAATAAAGAGATTATCTTTTGAAACAATATCATTCCGGAGTAGACTGTCTCTTTAAGTGGCCAGTATTTTTGTGAAAATTTTGTTTGACAGCTTGCTAAAATACTGGACTGTCCAGTTGAATACTAGAAAACTGGCAGCCCTAATTATGATTCCTCAATGTTTACAAAAAATGGCACAAAGTGATAATATTGCATTCAATGAGGCTCTTTTACAGCACAATGACATGAAAAAGGGCTACAGTCATGGACAGCGTGTGCAGTGTTAGCAGGCACAAAATAACAATTTTCTGTGTCAACCATAGATATTATAATTGTAAAGGTGTAGTCAAGAAAAAAATGTGAATGATCCATAACAAGTCTAGAGGAGAATGACATGAATGGGAGGAGATGATACAAAAAGCAGTGATTTCCAAAGCAGTAACAGGAATAGATTCGGATGATCCATGCACACTCAGGAGACCTTGAAAAACACAACAAAACTGTTAATTATAATCACAACATATAACATCTTACAAACATGATTAAAACACACAATTCACCCATGCACACAAAGCAATACAGAAACATGAACGAAGCATCACACACACAATATACTGTGTTAATGTCTTCTCCCTACGTACTTTAAAGTTGCACACTTTAAAAAATAAAAAGTAACACTTATCGCTTGCGCGTTATCCCAGCACAGCGCTAAACCCAAAGGAATTTATGCAGATTTTACACTCCAATGTTTTTTGTTTTTCACATAGAATAATATATATATATATATATATATATATATATATATATATATATATATATATATATACACCTAAATATCTATATGAATATATACAGGTATAGATATATACAGATTTATATAGGTTTAGAATTTTAAAAATACTAACAACAATTTCTACTATGTGAAGGACATTGGAATGTAAATTATTTAGTTACATTAAATACATAATAAAACACATTATAAAGTATTAAAATTATGTAAAAAAGATTTTTGTATGTTTTAAGGTATTGATGACTAGAAATGTATATACACATGCGTATATATGTGCTCATATGTTTATAAATGTATGTATATATATATATATATATATATATATATATTATACATATACATACATACATACATACACATGTATATAAACAAATAGGCAGATATATATATATACATACATATTTAGACATATATCTATCCATTATAGTCCTTTCCGTTCAAATGCCTTGTCACATACCATATACCTTTTATTTTGTGTTTGGTGCACATTTTTTTTAACTCTTACACTTTACGCTAGATCTCCACTGGTGCAAACAAGATGCACGCTAATTTTGTTTGTGCTCAAGTGAACATGTTTACTTTCAACTTATAATATGCTCGCAAGTAAGCAATAGCGCCCACTATCTACATAAACAAGCTTAAAAGCAAAATTACATGTCTGCCTAATAGATCACACAAGAATAGGCAAAACAGTACATCTTACCCTCAAAGGTAAAGAAATACAATGTGCAGAAGATAACGTACATTCTTTCCGGGGGCCTAAGTACAGAATGGTAAAATGATCACAAGAAGCAGAAATTCAGAACAATAGACATAAAAAACATTAGGGCATTTCACTTGACTAGTTATATGTTTGAGTTGCAACATGTGTCACTCAAAGCCATTGTAGTATAATATCCCTTTAAACAACAAATCTCACAATGCTAAAAGAAGTCTCCATGCCAACATGTCATATTTACATTTTCCTTCCTCTTTCTTGTGTTTCAGACTCCAAAATCTCAGAGAGGTACAGATCACCCAGACTACAGTCACCAATATATTGTACCTACAGAAAAAATAAATGTCCAATGTTGCTATGTGTGATGAGAGTGGGAGGTGACGTCACCGGATGGGTGGCGTGGCATATAGCCGTCATAGTCTATGTCACAGTTACTAAATTAGTTGTGTTGTACAAGCTGTTTACTTTTATGCTCTGCAATAAAATAGCTTTGTACCTTCTATGCTGTGTCCTGCATCTCATGACATAGTGTCAGAAGTACTTGCCTGTGCTTCTGTTTCCTGAGTAATGACGATGTCGAAGTTTACCCCACCTGAGCCTTTTGATTTCACTCAGCCTGCAGCATGGCCACATGGCGTCAGCGGTTTCAACGCTTCAGGATTGCTTCCAAGCTGGACAAGGAGAGTGATAAAGTACTAGTTAATTCTCTTGTATACTCTATGGAGAAAGATGTGGAGCCAGTGTTTAACGCCTTTACATTTCAAGAAGTGGAATAATTTGACTTTGAAATAGTTGTGAACAAATTGAGTGCTTACTTTATGCCCAAAAGAAATGTGATTCATGAGAGGGCTTGTTTTCACAAACCTGCTCAGTGTGTGGGAGAATCTGTAGAGTCATTTGTGTGCAGCCCGTATGGACTAGCTGAATTTTGTGAGTTTGGTGTTGCTAAAGAGGAGCAAATCAGAGACAGAATAGTCATAGGAATTGCAGATGCTGAGGTCTCACTGAAGCTACAGTTGGAGGTTGAATTGACGTTAGATGGGGCTATTAGGATGGCCCGCCAGAGTGAACTGGTGAAAAAGCAAAGTGTTGATCTGAGGTCTGAGAGTATTGTGGATGAAGTGCAGCAGTTCAGGAGAGCTGCAGGTGAAAGGCACAGTGTGAGCGGTAGACCAAGGGCAACAGATAGGCCCAGCATTACCACTCTTTGTAGAATTCCGTTCCCGCTCATGCCACAAGATGAGAAGGAACTTCTGCGTATGAAGAATATGGGAGTTATTGAAGAGGTTGTTAAAGCAACTGACTGGTGTGCTCCTATTGTGCCTGTTGCAAAGAAAAACGGGAAGGTACACATCTGTGTAGATTTGAAAAGGCTGAATAAGGCAGTGAAGAGAGAGAGATATGTGCTGCCGACGCTTGAAGACATAGCTCCGAAAAGCTGGGGCGAAGTTTTTCTCTACACTGGATGCTTTTAGGGGCTTCTGGCAGATACCTCTAGATTCACGGTGCCGCAAACTGACTACCTTCATCACACAAATTAAATAAAAAGAAATGCCATTTTAGAAAATCTGAGTTATGTTACTTTGGGCATATTATCAATGGAGATTGCATCAAGTCGGACCCTTATAAAATCCTTGCTATTGAACAGATGAAAAGTCCTTCTGATTTAAACAAGCTGAGACAAATATTGGGCCTTGTGGATTATTTGGGCAGGTTCCTTCCAGATTTATCCACAGTACAACACCCTATCACAGAGTTGTTGAAGAAAGATGTTGCTTGGATCCGGGGTCCTCCACAGGAGCAAGCTTTTGTACAGATCAAATCCTTGCTGGGGTCTGCCCCAGTGTTATAGTTATACAACCCTTCTAAAAAGACTGTGGTTAGTGCTGATGCAAGCAATTATGGACTAGAGGCTGCCCTCCTGCAGCTGAATGAGAACAAACTACAGCCCATTGCCTACTGTTCCCATATACTGATGGCTGCAATGTCCCTTGCAGCATTCATAAAACTGCCTCAACAGCCTCAGCTGGCGAAAGTTACAACGAAAGTTCATAGTCCTGGTGGCCGCATTGATTGTGCAGGAAAATTTCTTGCCAGCTGCGAGTACAAGCAGAAGAAATTCACCATGTGGGTAAATATAATTAGAGGTCAGTGTGTTAACAACCTATTGAGCAGGAAAGCAGCCTGTGGTTTGGGCCTTGTCACCAGACTGAATGAGATTTCAGGAAACATGTTTGGTGAATTGGGCCTACTGAATTGCAACCCATTCCGAATATCACTTAAAAGTGAAGCGTTCCCATTCAGCATTACCACTCTTTGTAGAATTCCGCTCCCACTCATGCCACAAGTTGAGAAGGAACTTCTGCGTATGAAGAATATGGGAGTTATTGAAGAGGTTGTTGAAGCAACTGACTAGTGTGCTCCTATTGTGCCTGTTGCGAAGAAAAACGGGAAGGAACACATCTGTGTAGATTTGAAAAGGCTGAATAAGGCGGTGAAGAGAGAGAGATATGTGCTGCCGACGCTTGAAGACATAGCTCCGAAAAGCTGGGGCAAAGTTTTTCTCAACACTGGATGCTTTTCTCTACACTGGATGCTTCCAGGGGCTTCTGGCAGATACCTCTAGATTCACGGTGCCGCAAACTGACTACCTTCATCACACAAATTAAATAAAAAGAAATGCCATTTTAGAAAATCTGAGTTATGTTACTTTGGGCATATTATCAATGGAGACTGCATCAAGCCGGACCCTGATAAAATCCTTGCTATTGAACAGATGAAAAGTCCTTCTGATTTAAACAAGCTGAGACAAATATTGGGCCTTGTGGATTATTTGGGCAAGTTTCTTCCAGATTTATCCACAGTACAACACCCTATCACAGAGTTGTTGAAGAAAGATGTTGCCTGGATCCGGGGTCCTCCACAGGAGCAAGCTTTTGTACAGATCAAATCCTTGCTGGGGTCTGCCCCAGTGTTATAGTTCTACGACCCTTCTAAAAAGACTGTGGTTAGTGCTGATGCAAGCAATTATGGACTAGGGGCTGCCCTCCTGCAGCTGAATGAGAACAAACTACAGCCCATTGCCTACTGTTCCTGTATACTGATGGCTGCTGAGTCCAAATATGCCTAAATTGAGAAAGAGTGCCTGGCTGCAGTTTGGGCCTGTGAGCGCTTCCAGTGTTACCTAGTGGGTTTAGAGAAATTTAGTCTGGAGACCATAAGCTTCTAGTTCCGCTAATCAACTCCTATGATATTGACAAAACACCCCTAAGATGCCAGAGAATTCTGATGAGGCTGCTCAGGTTCGACGTTCAGGCAGTGCATGTGCCAGGGAAACAACTGGTATTGACAGATACACTTTCCAGGCTCCCGCTGACTGCTGCTGAAGAATCTTCAATGGAATCAGATGTGAAGGTGTATGTGGATTCAGTTCTGGCATCCAAATCCATTTTGTCAGGAAAGCTAGAGTAAATAAGAAAGGAGACACGTTTAGACACAGACCTTCAAGAAGTTATTAAGTACACAAAAGAAGGATGGCCCGAGGGCCGGGCAGCCTGGATGTCTTTAAGTTCTTACCAGTCAGAGAGGTCGCAGCTCATGAAGCTGGATAGGTTAGTGCTGTTCCAAGACCACATTGTCATTCCTATTAGCATGCGGCAGGAGATGTTAAGCAGGGTTCGTGATGGCCACTTGGGCATTACAAAGTGTAGAGAAAGGGCAGCTACGGCGGTATGGTGGCCTGGGATCAGTTCCGACTTTGCGTGTCAAAATGTGCCTTTTACCGGGAACGCCCGGCCTCATCAGAGAAGGGAGCCCTTGATTTCTACCCCGTTGCCTGCAGGCCCATGGCAGAAAATAGCTGCAGATTATGGGAAAAAGTACCTAGTTGTGATTGACTACTATTCCAGGTATTTGAAGATTGCACCCTTGAATTAGATCACCAGTCAAGCTGTTCACCCAGTGGGGCATACCAATGGAGTTAGTGAGTGATAACGGAATGCAGTTTGCTTCCATGTAGTTCAGTTCTCTCAGCAGTGAATATGATTTTGCCCATTCTACGTCAAGTCCACATTACCCGCAGGCCAATGGAATGGCTGAAAGGGCAGTTCAAACAACAAAGTTCATTTTGAAGCAATCTGAGTAGTACCTAGCTCTCTTGGCCTATAGGGTGACTCCCATCCAAGCCACAGGCTTTAGCCCGGCACAATTGATGCTAGGACAACAGATCCACACTACACTACCCTCTGTGGGTGTTTTCCATCCAGCCTGCTCTGTTCCTCGGGACGAGGTCCTTAGGAGGGATGAAGAGGCGAAAAGGGGCTACACATTCTTCTATGACAGAAAACACTCTGTGAGGCCCTTGCAGGAGCTGAATGTGGGCCAAAATGTCAGAGTTAAGCTGAATGATGAGAAGAAATGGAAGACGCCAGCTACGGTAATAGGACGCTCTCCAGAACCAAGGTCTTATGTAGTCCTTACTGAAGAAGGGACAGTCACACGTCGAAATAGAAGACATCTTCAGCCAGTACCTGAGAGTTTGGGACTAGATGCCCCAGAGTCACAGCCGGTGGGATCCCCTTTTTTAAGAGGGGTGCCTTCCCCTCAGCAAGACCACAGCGGGATACTTTTTGCTTCCAGCAGACTCTAAATCACCTTCTTCTGTATCAGAGGACAGTTCATGTAAAATGACGTCAAGTAGAAGAGTTGTGAAACTTCTAGCCAGCTACCGGGATTTGCACTGAAGTTAGAGGAGTGACCTGAAGAATGGGCAGAATAATCCCATGGTCACTGTGGACTAGGGTAGTCTACCACGATGTTCAAGTCAGGATTGTATTTCTTGTTGTTCATATATATTCTCTTTAACTTGTTATTTGTTGTACACTAAACAAAAAAATGTTTGTATGCTTCTTGTATACCTTGTTAGTTGTACACTTAAAAAATAAATGTATGCTTTGTCCTTTGAAAAAGGGGAAGATGTGATGAGAGTGGGAGTTAACGTCACTGGATGGGGGCTGGGCATATAACCGTTATAGTCTATGTCGCAGTTACTAAATTAGATGTGTTGTACAAGCTGTTTACTTCTATGCCCTGCAATAAAATAGCGTTGTACCTTCTATGCTGTGTCCTGCATCTCATGACACTATGTTTAAAAACTAATGTATATACACATACCAACATTTCATTATCACCATGTGTTTTAGATCATCATTCAACAGAAAGGGACATATCTACAAAGCCACAGTCCCCAAATCAATGTAAGTACCTAATATAATGGAAAAAAAACATTGTTAAAGGGACAGTCTACTCCAGAATTTGTATTGTTTAAAAGATGGATTATTATTATTATTATTATTATTATTATTATTATTATTATTATTATCGGTTATTTGTAGAGCGCCAACAGATTCAGCAGCACTAACTTATAACTTTATTACCCATTCCCAGTTTTGCATAACCAACACTGTTATAGTAATATACTTTTTACCTCTCTAACCTTGTATCTAAGCCTCTGCAGACTGCCTCCTAATTTTAGTTCTTTTGAAAGACATGCATTTTAGCCAATCAATGCTGACTCCTAGGTAACTCCAGGTGCATAAGCACAATGTTATCTATATGGCACACATTAACTAATGCCCTATAGCTGTGAAAAACTGTCAAAATACTCTGAGATAAGAGGCGGCCTTCAAAGGCTTAGAAATTAGCATATGAGCCTAACTATGGTTAGCTTTCAACAAAGAATACCAAAAGAACAAAGAATATTTGATGATAAAATTAATTTGAAAGTTGTTTAAAATTGCATGCCCTATCTGAATCATGAAAGTTTAATTCTGACTAGACTGTCCCTTTAAAGACTAGTGATGCTATGGCCCCGATGATCAAAGATTCTCCATCTTGGAGAGAAATTAAAGACAGTGGAGGGCAGCATAGCCCAGAAAGAACATAATAATTAAGGCCCTTAGGAGTGTGCTGCTGTGAAGTGGCAACAATGTTGCAGTAGTGAGGGTGGGGTTTAGCTTACCCTTTAAGTAGTTAGCTCCCAGGCCCCAAACCCTCTTTTCCAGCTCGTCTTCACAGCTTCAGGATCGTCTGTCAGTCAGGATTCCTGTGGAAAAGAATGTCTGAATTAGATGAGCTGTTGATTGGGGACTTCAACTCAGAAGAGGATGTGGTGCAGCCTTCTCCCCCTCATCCGGTGAGTCGTGCCCCTGGGTCTTCTAATCTATACCCTAACGTCCTTGTTGTCTCCCCTGCTCCCGCTCCCTCATTGATTCCCCCTCCTTTGGCGGTTTCGGTTGGGGCCCCAGTGGTGCCTGATGTTTGCCCCCAGGTAGCAGGGGGGGTCTCTGTGGGTGAGCAGGTAGTTGGGCCTAGCGAGAGTGGCGTCGGGAGAGAGGCCTTACCTGAACCGGTTACTCTTACCGGTGAAGCGGTATCCATGGCGGTGGCGCTTCTTCAGTCCCTCGCGGCAGTCTTTTCCGGTGGGGGGTCGGCATCCCAAGGCGTCGGTACTGCGTCTCCAGCGCGTTCGTCGGGTCCGTCGCCCACGCGGGTATCCATGCCGGTGTCGGGTCCCGTCACTTCCGGTGACGTCCGGGAACGCCATTCCGGATAGTCGCAGCAAGGGGGCAGCATCGTCGTCACCTCCGGGGTACACAGGTAAGAGAGGGGTACCCGGGGGGGGCGAAGCCCGCGGGGGGGGGGCGCAGCGAGCCTCAAGTACACAGCGCTCGCGTGGGGGCACTGTTTTGGCGGCCATGGAGAGAGGTAGACGGCCACAAGAAGGCTATCATGAGCAGGCCGCAAGCCTGACCGGGGGTACGATGGCACTTGAGGGTGCACTGACCGGGGGCAATTGTGTTACTGAGGGGCAAGTTGCAGGGGCACCGTCGTCCATAAGGGCGCAGAGTAGGGAATCTGGCGTATATGAGCAGGCCGCAGGCCTGACGGGGAACACGCCATCTGCGCAACAGGTCGCAGGGCCTCAGGCCGCAATTAGGCAGGCTGGGGGCAAGCGGCGAACCGCGAATACATCACGGCCTAGTAAACGCCGCAGTACCGGCCTCAGCGGGGTCCCCCCGGGCGTAGATACTAGGGCCTCTGCAAGAAAGGCACCAGTTCTCACGCCCAGTTTATGTCAGGGCGCGCAGGTTGTTTCAGAGCAAGGTAGACAAGTGCAGTATGCAGATGCAGTTGTGAATGTTCATGTGGATGATATGGCTGACAATATTATTTCTGAGTGTGGCATAGAGCGTAGGAGCACCAGTACATTGGGGTTTCATGATGATGTTGTTTGTGGGCCTTCATCCCCTTCCCTGGGTACTCCTCTCTCCCATTTTTCTTCACAGATTGTTATGAAGCCCAGAAATGCTTTGATGCCACTCCTGGCCATCCCCAGTGTTGGTGAAAGGGAGAACCATCCCAGGAACAGTCATCCACATCCTCAGGTCCCGTGCCGGTGCAGCGCCTCTTGGGAGCTGGTAAGCACACTGTTACTTTTGAACATAGGGGTTTGAGTTCATCCTCGGATGATTCGGGTTCAGAAAGTGATAGATCCCTGGGGTTGGAAGCTAAAGGGCAAAAGAGGATGTATAGGATGGTAAAATGGTTAGTCGAGGAAAGAAAGGCTATGGGTTTACCCCTCCCCCCTGGTTCATCCCGCATGGAACCCCCTGTTCCTCTGCCGACACCTCCGGCGTCAACAGGCTTGGTTAGCCCGGTAGTGGCGGTAGCTGTACATGGGGACACTGACACGTGGCCCACATTTAGTTTACACGAACATCTTAAATCCAAGATGGTTCGGCGCATTCAGGGCGGGAAGTATGTACATATGTTCGAACTTTCCGCGGAAGCATACCGTCAAAAGGAAATGGCGGATGATGGCACGGGCTCGAAGAAATTCAAACGGCCTGATTCATATGAAGAATGGCGCAAGTGCTTCCGTGTTTATGCGTCCTGTTACATTTCCAAATTCCCTGACCAAGCGTTGAATATCCTGAAATATCAGGATTCCATAGAAACCGTGTATCAAAAGTACAGAGAGGGAGCTTGGTGGGACTATGACGCAGCCTTTCATAGGAAGATGGTTGGGAACCCTCTCCTTACCTTTGGCGATGTTGACTCACGATTGTGGGCTCAATTGGGGCCTGAGAAACAGGTGGCCTGTTCCGACCTTTGGGGGGTCGGGAGGTGCCAAAGCCTCGCAGAGCTCTCGACGGCGGCCCACGGGGTGTGCTGGCGTTTCCAGGACAAACTTTGCTCCATGGGAACGGCATGTGCATTTTGTCACACCTGTAAACACTGAGGTGGCGGCCACTCGGGGTCCGAGTGTACCAGGCCCCAGGATGCAAGTCGTCCCCAAGAGAGATCAGCAGCTGGTCCAAAACCTTTCCCTGGGGGAAAGGGCGGCCACCCCGCTGAGGGTAGCCGTAATTGAAAAATGGCTGCTTCTTTACCCGTTTAAAGAGGCCGCCTTGCTACTTAGGGACGGTCTGCGATCTGGATTTGTTATTCCGGTCGGATCGCATGTGGTAGGTTCCTCAACACATAGGAACCTAAAATCCGCATATCAGTTCCCTGAGGTGTTAAGGGATAAGCTGAATAAGGAAATTCTGCTGGGTCACATGGCGGGCCCATTTGGGGAGATCCCGCTTCCCGGGTTGGTTGTTTCTCCTTTGGGAGTTGTACCAAAGAAGGAGCCGGGTAAATTTCGGCTCATCCAACACCCATCTTTTCCAAAGGGTCGTTCGGTTAACGACGCTATACCTCCTGAGCTTAGCTCAGTTTTCTATCAGTCCTTTGATGAAGCGTTAGGGCTGGTTCGCCGGGCGGGGGCTGGAGCCCTGATGGCGAAGCTAGATGTGGAATCTGCTTTCCGGCTCCTACCAAATCACCCCTCCTCTTTTAGGCTCATGGGGTGTTGTTTTGAAGGAAAGTACTACGTGGACAAATGCTTGCCCATGGGGTGCTCAATTTTGTGTGCCTACTTCGAGGCTTTCAGTAGTTTCCTACACTGTGCCATTGCAGAGGTTGCCGGATTCGATGGCCTGGCATACTATTTGGATGATTTCCTGCTTGTCGGGCGGGCGGGTTCATCCGAGTGCGCTTTCTTGATGAAAGTCACTAGGGTGCTGATGGACAGAATGGGAGTTCCTTTGGCGGAGGACAAGTCCCAGGGCCCTTGTAGGTGCCTTACTTTTTTGGGCATCGAGGTTGATTCTGCAGCAGGGCAATGCCGTCTGCCCCAGGATAAAATACAGCGTATGCTGGAGTCAGTACGCGCCATGAGAACGGAGCGTTATCGCTCTGTGAGGGACCTTCAAACCTTGTTGGGTTTGCTTAATTTTGCCGGGAGGATTATTCCTATGGGAAGGATATTCCTCCGCAGTCTGGAGCGGCAGTTATGCGGCGAGAGGTCGCAGACTCGGCGGTTCCGGGTGTCTTCTGAGATGTTGGATGACCTCAAGGTTTGGGAGGAATTTCTTATCCACTTTAATGGGATTTGCCTGTGGCAGGAGGTTGTTCCTTCTAACGCAGTGATTCAGTTGTTCACTGATGCGGCCGGGTCCCACGGGTACGGGGCTTTCTTGGCCGGGCAATGGAGCGCTGGCCTGTGGCCTAGCGCGTGGGTGGAAAGAGGCCTGGTTAGGAACCTGTGCCTTCTTGAACTGTTTCCCATCCTTGTCGCTCTTGACATTTGGGGTGATCAGCTTTGGGACCGTGAGGTGATATTCTGGACTGATAACATGAGCGTTGTTTATGCTGTTAACAAGCTCTCGTCTAGTTCCCCTCCGGTTGTGCAATATTTGAGGCTCTTGGTGCTGAGGTGTCTGCACCTGAATATCGTGTTCCGTGCTAGGCGTTCAGAATAGGATTGCGGATGCGCTTTCCCGTTTTCAATGGGAAGCCTTTTATGGGTTGGTTCCTGATGTGGACACTAACGGATTGCCTTGTCCTAATTACTTATGGCAGGTGGCGCTGGATGGGGACCCTTGATCACAATGGTTCGGTCTTCTCTCGCCCCGTCCACCTGGACTACCTACGTGAAACACTGGACAGAATGGATCGCTTTCTGTGACTCAAAGGGCCGTCCTTCCTGTGACGGTGACCAGTGGGGCTTGCTTGAATGGATTACCGAACTTAAAGGTAATGGGGTTTCAAAGAGTGCAGTTGGGTCACGCCTAGCGGTGGTGTCCTTTTTCTGCAAACTGTATGGACTCTCAGACTCATCGAGAACCTTCCTGGTTAGGCAGGTACTTCGAGGCTGGGGGCGTATGGTGCCCAGAACTAGGGATTTTAAGGAACCAGTTACCATTGAGCGTTTGGTAACATTGTGCCAGGCTTTGCCGGCGGTTTGTTCATCCGCCTACGAAGCTACCCTGTTTTCAGCCGCCTTTGGGCTGGCTTTTCACGGGGCACTCAGGGTGGGGGAAATTGTCCCGCCCTCTATAAATAAGATGGGAGGCCTTCTACATCCCCATGTCAGGGACGATGAGTCATCAATTCTGGTTTTCATCCCCAGATCTAAAACCGACCAAGAGGGGAGAGGAGCTTGGTTATCTTTGCCGGCCCACGAAGGGTCTGTGTGTTGCCCGGTCAGACTGATCAAAGCCTATATGGACGTGCGTCCTGAGGGCTCCTCACAGTTCCTAGTTCACGAGGACGGATCCCCGTTGACGAGGTTCCAGTTTCGGAAGGTATTGGCCTGGGCAGCATCCAGAGCCGGTCTTGACCCAAGGGTCATTGCTCCCCATTCATTCAGAGTGGGTGCTGCTACCACTGCCGCTAGTTTAGGTTGGTCGGCTGACCATATTAGAGCTCTGGGGAGATGAAGGTCAAAAAGGTATCTGTTATATGTTAGGCCTTTGACTGTTTAAATGATGTTATGTTTTCAGTGTTCCACGGTTAACCTTTGTTTCTTTTCTTAGGACCAAGGAGCGGTCCACTGAGGGTATGGATTACGGGGCATTCATACATCCACTGGGTGGAGCTGCGGACGATTGCAAGACCTGATGGGCGTCAGCTAGGGTTTCCCTCCTCCCGGGTCACTGTTAGGTGGTTAGGGCGCAGGGGGCTTACGTGGCAAGCTCTGCCTGATTTACTGCAAGGGGCCTTGCGCAGGTGGGAGAAACCCCATGTACTAATCATCCACGCCGGGGGGAATGATATGGGGCTCCTGCCGTGCAAGCAGCTCAGTGCAGTGATTCAATCGGACCTGCGCACATTTCAGGCTTGGATTCCCCAGGTTAGGATAGGATGGTCCAATATCATTCCTAGGATAGAGTGGCGTCACATGCAATCCCATCGTGCAGCTTTCCAGGTCTGTAAGAAAATCAACAGGGAGCTCAGGATTTTCTTAGGTCAGTCAGGAGGGTTTGTTGTAGAGCATGGGAACATTTCAATGGCTGAGAGGTGCCTCTACAGAAGGGACGGGGTGCACCTCTCTGAGAGAGGCATTGACCTGTTCCTCTGTAATTTGAGGCGTGCTATATTATTACATCTATAGGTGTGGCGACAAGAGGTATGCCTGTTGGGCTATCTCTTGTGGCGGCTGCCCAGGGGAGGGTGATCTCTGCAGGCGCGCGCCTGGGGTCCCTCCCATTCTAAAATGCCGAGAACTCCCTAAGCTTCTGCGTGCAGCTGAGCTCCGCTTGTGTGGGCATTCACGGGCGCGGTCCTTCTTCCTAGCAGGGGGTTCCTTACTCCTAACTAGATTGCCGCCACATGTTTTATCTGGCCCCATTGAGTCCAGCCGGTTCTCAGGTTCTGCAATAAATGTGACCCACGGGTCTTTTCCCATACACCTGTGTCTGTGTATTTATTTCAAGTTATTACAGTTATATGTAAAGTTATTTAAGTTTATTACAGTTTTGTACATAGTTATGGTTGAGTCAGTTTTATGGCTCTTGTTATTAAAGTTTTTTCCAGCAAGCCAGGAGGATAGGGCATTTAATTAATTAAGACAGTGGAGGGCAGCATAGCCCAGAACGAACATAATAATTAAGGCCCTTAGGAGTGTGCTGCTGTGAAGTGGCAACAATGTTGCAGTAGTGAGGGTGGGGTTTAGCTTACCCTTTAAGTAGTTAGCTCCCAGGCCCCAAACCCTCTTTTCCAGCTCGTCTACACAGCTTCCCTCCCTCCCTGCCTTTGGTTCATGCGGCAATCTTTAGGCTGTTACATCACCAGGGTGTTTCACTAGGTGTCCGAGGCTGGATGAGGGCTACGCGGCTTGTTTCCTTAAGTCCAAGGAAGGTAGTTTTTTGACTCCCCAGGTAGTGGCATGGATACGCGTCTAGTCACACCTGGTCCTACTGGTCTGGAGATCTTTAATTTACACCCTGGTTAGGCGGTTGGTCCGTGCCCCGGTTTGCCATCAGAGGTAGAGTGACAGCTGCCCAGGGGAGGGTGATCTCTGCAGGCGCGCGCCTGGGGTCCCTCCCATTCTAAGATGCCGAGAACTCCCTAAGCTTCTGCGTGCAGCTGAGCTCCGCTTGTGTGGGCATTCACGGGCGCGGTCCTTCTTCCTAGTAGGGGGTTCCTTATTCCTAACTAGATTGCTGCCACATGTTTTAGCTGGCCCCGTTGAGTCCAGCCGGTTCTCAGGTTCTGCAATAAATGTGACCCACGGGTATTTTCCCATACACCTGTGTCTGTGTATTTATTTCAAGTTATTACAGTTATATGTAAAGTTATTTAAGTTTATTACAGTTTTGTACATAGTTATGGTCAGTTTTATGGCTCTTGTTATTAAAGTTTTTTCCAGCAAGCCAGGAGGATAGGGAATTTAATTAATTAAGTGCAGAGTTCACATGGCTGAACTCACTGAGCCAGATGCACTCTAAAGCTGCATTTGCAGCTACTTAAATAGAGCCCATAGTGTTTTATACATTGAATGTGATTATACATAAAATAACTTGTAATTACCAGACATTTGTGTAATATTAAAATACATTATTAATAATAATAATTATAATGTTGCAATAAGAAGCAGAGTGTGAAACCTTTCTGAATATGTTAACACCTTATTTGCTGATTTTTATTTATTTATTTGATTTTTGCAGTGGTCAAACTTCAACCACTAATTGCCTTACAAGACGTGTTACTGTCATTTTGCTGTAATTTGCATTGTACTGTAATATCTCATATAAGTTTCCCTGCTGAGATCAGTAAGGGACAGATGTGTGGAAGGCTTAGGCTGGGAAGTCTTATTGTTCACTTCCAATTCTCAGATTTGGAAAACCCACAATTTACATTACATGAAAAGGGGACTGAATAAATAATGAACATTTATTGCAATTAATTTTTAGCTAAACATAAATAAGCATTTTATACTTCAATCTCAGTGTTTTTTGTCCCTTTAACCATGACCCATCTGTTCTTTAACCTTAAATGCAACACCATAAATAAACCTTACTATACTGACCTTACCAACCATGACACTGATCCAAATGTCCCAGTCAATTACCCACTAACCCAATTGCAACTGACTCTTCTAAATGGCTAATGAAGTAAATGATGGTAAGATTAAGGATCTTTTTATTTTTAATTATGGTTTCATTTTTGGTAATTTAAGGGGTTAATTGGGGGATTGAATAGGAAGGGGTTTTCAATGGGTGGGGGGTTAGCTTTAGTGAGGTGCTTTCAATTAGGGTTTTGTAAAGAGGAGGAATGCAATGGGGTTAGAACTAAGTGGGGGTTGTGATGAGGCAAGGTTGAGGTTGATGGCAATGGAAGGGGCCAACCATTAATGCTAATTTGACTTTTTATTCTGTTCTGTGTTCTTTATTGTTACATGTCAATAGCATAATAATATAACAATAATGTATTTTCATCCTAAATACTTTGTAGTAAATACATTTCTCATGGTGATATTGTACATCTTTGGAGGCTTGTCTGCAAGCCTCTATATTGACCCAGTTTTTTAAAGTGCACCAAATAAACCAAACATCACTCTCACAACTGGAATTTAAAATAACAATTTATGTCCTACAAAAATATTACAAACTGCAGAACGAAAAAGAAAGAAAGTCCCAAAACTTGAGCTAAGATAAAAAAGCAAAACTTTATTCCAAAAGTTTAAAAGTAAACAGGAAAACAGAAGATATATTCAGACCTAGTTACTTGTCTGACCGGTTTCGGTCTGTTGACCGCAATCATAGACATACATAGCAACACATGTGTGCCCTATGTAAAAGGGAAGCAAACATCTAATTGGTTAAAAACACAAAAAGGTCTGGAGCCACTCATGCAATTAAAGAGATATTCACATTAAGCAATACATGTTAACACATAGAAAGACAACTTCAGAACTTCATATAAAAATGATGTAAGCTGCTATTTGTGTGATTCATTTACAGATTAATAGTTTGTTTTAAAGCAAGAATATAGGTACCTGGCGTAAAATGCTAAACTAGTATTGAATGATTATACAGAACAGAGATAGTGTGCAATAAAAAAACTTCATTAACTTCTATTATCAAATTTAATTAATTTTCTTATTTGTGGAAACGTAGCTCCTTTCCAAGAAAGTAAAGGATACTGAGGTAGGTTTAGGAACATGCACATGTCTTAAGCACTATGTGGCAGAAGTGTTTGCTCGTCCACAGTTCTTCATAATATAATATTTAATATCCACAATAAACTCCCCAGTAAATGTCTATCAAAAGTGTAATAAAAATCCAATCTTTATTAATCCATCATGAAAGCAATGAATCCAAATAGACACATTATCAACATTAATGACACGGTTCTGGTAAAGCTTACACAAACGCGTTTCGGCTCTCTGCTTTTCTCAATGACATGAATGAAGTATCCTACCTAAAAAATGTAACATATTTATAGTAAAACATCCTCATTGTAATTATTTGATTAACCAGTCATATGTACTCATTTTGTACAATTAGTCAACATACTACTACTGTGTAATTTATCATATAGTTTCATAATAAACTTATTAAACATGGTACATGAAACCATATATTGATCCAACCTCCTGATCCAACTACCACCCTATTTCCCTACTCCCTCTTGTCTCAACGCTTCTTGAAAAGCTAGTACATGCACGCCTATCCCATTTCCTT
The DNA here is from genome assembly GCF_027579735.1 of Bombina bombina. Taxonomy (NCBI): domain Eukaryota; kingdom Metazoa; phylum Chordata; class Amphibia; order Anura; family Bombinatoridae; genus Bombina; species Bombina bombina. The sequence continues at coordinate 702,556,778 of NC_069500.1, read as the reverse complement.
ACATTACACTTCCTCCTTGACCCACTGCAATCTGGATTTCGCCCCCATCACTCCATCGAGACAGCAATCGTTAAGGTTACCAACAACCTACTTACAGCAAAATCCAAAGGCCACTTCTCTCTGCTTATCCTCCTTGATCTGTCTGCAGCCTTTGATACTGTTGACCACCCTCTTTTGCTACAAACCTTCCAATCCTTTGGCATTTGTGAAACAGCCTTTCATGGTTCTCTTCCTACCTGTCTAACCATAACTTTTGTGTAGCCTTCTCTGGGGCTTACTCTGCCCTGTTACGACTTTCTGTTGGGGAACAGCAAGACTCTGTACTCAGTCCCCTTCTCTTCTCAATCTACACGTCATCATTAGGTTCCCTAATAAAGTCTCACGACATTCAACCTCTCCCTCAGCACCAGTATATTTCCCTCATCACTGAAACATGCACTGGTCACACCTATCCTCAAAAATCCTTCCCTTGATCCAATTTCCCCATCCAACTACCGCCCTATTTTCCTCCTCCCTCTTGCCTCAAAGCTTCTCAAAAAACTAGTATATGCACACCTATACCATTTCCGTACGTTAAACTCCCTTCTTGACCCACTGCAATCTGGATTTTGTCCCCATCACTCCACAGAGACAGCTATTGACCTACTTACAGCAAAATCAAAAGGCTCTGACAAACAAAGCCCTCAACTGCACTGCTCCCCACTATATCTCAGACCTTGTCTCCAGATACTCTCCCTCCCGTCCCCTTCGCTCTGCTCATGACCTCCTCCTCTCCTCCTCTCTAGTTACCTCATCGCACTCCCATTTACACAACTTCTCCAGACTGGCTCCCATCTTGTGGAACTCTCTGCCTCGCTCCACAAGACTCTCCCCTAGTTTTGAAAGCATGCATACAACCTATGTTAACCTTACTTTATACCAGTTCCACTCCTCCATTGCTATCCCCTGAACCCCATTAGCATGTATGCCTAAGAGTCCAGCTGTTTGTAGATCACCTTCTTAAGAGCTGACTACAACAGTGCAACTCTCTTGGCAGGGCCCTCTACCCATTTGATCCCTATAATTGTTTTGTTATACTCCCCCTTTGTTTATAGTTCTGCAGAATCTGTTGGCGCTCTACAAATAACCGATAATAATAATAATAATTTAAAAAGTCAAGACAACACTCAAATCCACATCACTGCTCCAGACCTATCTCCTTCCTTGCTAACTCATGTCACTAACTGTCTTTCTTACTACCTTAAGCTAAATCTCTCCAAAACTGAGCTCCTTATTTTCCCCCTTCTTCTAAAATCTCCATCATTACTCCTACCCCACATGCCCAATGTCTTGGGGTCACACTTGACTCAGATATTTTTTCCACTCCTCACATTAAGTCCTTGGCTAAATCCTATCGCTTCCATCTTAAAAACATCTCTAAAGTTAGACATTTCCTTACACAAGAAACAACTAAGATTTGAATCCACTCTCTCATCCTTTTCCGCCTTGACTATTGCAACTCCATCCTCTCTTGTCTCCCTAGCTGCCGTCTAGCTCCCTTACAATTCATAATGAATGCCTCTACACATCTCTCTTCATCTGCTGCACCTCTCTGCCAATCCCTTCACTGGCTTCCTCTTGCCTCTAGGATTAAACAAAAACTTCTGACTCTGACACACAAAGCCCTCAACTGCACTGCTCCTCTCTATATCTCAGACGTTGGGGCCTAATTATTAATGCGCGAGCGGACATGATGTGATGCGACATCGATAAATGGTGACAGCATACGCTGTCAGCATTTATAATTGCACAAGCAGTTCTTGTGAACTGCTTTTGTAATGCCGCCCCCTGCAGATTTGCGGCCAATCGGCCGCTAACAGGGGTGTCAATCAGCCCAATCATATAGGATCAGGTGGATTGATGTCTGCAGCCTCAGAGGCAGCGGACAAGTTATGGAGCAGCGGTCTTTAGACTGCTGCTTCATAACTGCTGTTTCCAGGGAGCCTGAAGGCTCGCCCGGAAACAGGGGAATCAAGCTCCATTCAAATCTTGATAATTTGGCCCCCTTGTCTCCAGTTACTCTCCCTCCTGTCCCCTTCACTTTGCTTATGGCCTCCTACTCTCCTCCTCTCTTGTTACCTCCTCATTCCCATTTCCAGGACTTCTCCAGACTGGCTCCCATCTTGTGGAACTCTCTGCCTTTCTCCACAAGACTTTCCTTCAGTTTTTAAAGCTGCAAGCACTCCCTAAAGACTCTTCTGTTCAGGGATGCATACAACCTACACTAACCTTTCCTAATACCAGTTCCTCTCCTCCATTGCTATCCGTCATGAACCCCCTTAGAATGTAAGCCTAAGAGCCCATCTGCTTGTAGATCACCTTCACAAGTGCTGACTAAAACCGTGCTACTCTAGGCAGGGACCTCTACCCATTTGATCCCTACAATTGCTACCTTGTATACTGCCTATGTTTATAGTGCTGTTGGCACTCTACAAATAACTGATAATAATAATACATGTTAGTATATTCTTTTAGTACAAAATTAATTTATCCATAAAGGCATTGTTACATTTTCTCAATCCAAATGTAAAAATATAAGCTCACATCATATTTTTTATTCATTTAGTGTAGGTGACGTGTTTATAGAGAGAAACCCAAAACACTTCTCTCTGATTTATTTTCTGCTCTCTGTCTCCCCCTCTTGGATGTTTTAAAACATGTTCAATTGCTTGAAATTCAAAGTTAGAAATGCAACCGTTTTAAGAATGTTTACCCACAGAAATTTTTATAAATGGATCCTCAATGTCCCTCAAATGTTTTAATCATATTTTTAAAAAATTGTGTAGTGCGACCAATATACTGCTGATGGCATGATCCTGTAACAGTAGACCTGAAATTTTGACTGACTCCTGCAAATGTACATGATTGGCACACTCTTCCATTTAACTTCTATTATCAATTTTGCTTAGTTCACTTGATATCCTATGTTAAAGAGTAATACTAGGTGATCTTATAAGCGTGCATATGTCTTTAGCCACCTGGCAGCATTTTTTGCAGAAATGTTTATAACAATATAACAATGCATGCACCTAAGTTCCTGTCAGTCTTGCTAGGTTTACTCTTTAAGAAAGGATACCAAGAGAATGAAGCAAAGTTGATAATTGTAGTAAATTGTTTAAAACTGCATGCTCTATTTAAATCAAGAACATTTCATCTTGACTTTACCAACTTACATTTTTAAAACTAAAATGTTATATTTTAAACTGAGGTAAACTTACTTTTAAATTTGTTTTGATTTTTAATATATATTGTGGACCTCTAATCCAATAGGTGCTATTATTCTTATTGCTTGATTGTCTCCTTAAAGGGATAGTAAATGTTGGGTAACGTTACATAATTCTGCACTAAGGATAGCCTTTGGTTTGAAAACTTTTTAATAAATAAATAATTTTGCCACTAATACTATACATGCCTCTTGTGCGCAGCCGTCCTCTTCTGCATGGCATTTTTTTCAACTAGCTCACCACGGACTCACTGTCTGTAATCACAGCAAGCCCAATCACGCCATTTAATAGCGAGCCGCCAGCTTTACCTATTGCGGAAGCCCACTCATAAAGTTGAATGGCGCAATTGGGTTTTGTTGAGATTAGACAGTAAGCCTGTGATGCACTCAAGGTAAGTACAGTATCAGTGGCCAAATTACTTATGTATTAAAAGGTTTTCAAACAAAAAGCTATCCTTATGTTACATAATTCTGCACATAGTGCAGAAATATGTATCATGTAACCCAACGTTTACTGTCCCTTTATTGTGTTATAGCAGAATCTACTGTACTATGATGGTGAGGGTGCCTTAATGTGCAAGGAGAGATCACTGTTGCATCCTATGAATAATGAGTGTGTCTTCAATCTCTAATGAAGTTTGTACTCTTAAAGGGACAGTCTAGTCAAAATTAAACTTGCATGATTCAGATTGGGCATGCAATTTTAAACAACTTTCTAATTTACTTTTATCAATTTAGCTTTTTTTCTCTTGATATATGTTTTTTTGAAAGCTAAACGTAGGTAGGCTCAAACTGATTTCTAAACTGTTGAAAGCCACCTCCTATGCATTTTGACAGTAAGACAGTGCTAGTTTATGTGTTCCATATAGATAACATTGTGCTCGTTTAGTTATTTAGGTGTCGGCACTGATTGGCTAAAATGCATTTCTGTCAAAAGCACTGAGATAAGGGGGGCAGTCTGCAGAGGCTTAGATACAAGATAATAACAGAGATAATAAGTGTATTAATATCTTAGTTTTGGTTATGCAAAACTGGGGAATGGGTAACAAAGGGATTATCTATCTAACAATAACAATTTTCAATAGACTATCCCTTTAAGTCCAATTATAGCAGTTATAGCAATACTTGTATTTCCTGTGGTTCCTGAAATATTATTTCCTTCTTGTGGTCATAGATTCAGTTTCTTATACTTTTATGCGCTAATTTAGTTGCATAATGCAAGGAGCTTGCTTCAGCATGACCTGTGTCTAAATAAGCAGTTTGTAAAGATAAATATTAGAATCTTTAATTAATTTTCTCTCAAACTATTCCATGTTGTTTCTGTTATTTTCTGGGGGTGGTAATAGACAAGAGGAAGTAAATGTCACTACATTTTCTAGGCTTGTTTTGAAACTGTGACCCAGTGTAATATCATTTACTTCAATATATTCCAACATAGGGCCAGATTATGACCAGTGCTCTGCTTCGCACAAGCGATATCAGATTTATCAGGGCTGTTTACACGCGTCGGAAAAAGCGCTCGCAGTACAGGTTGAAAGTAAATGGGAAATGGGAAAGCATGACCACAATCTCGATTTACGCTAGAATGATTACCGTGACCTCAGAGCTCTGGTTAACTGTTCTGTGAGACAAAAAAGTCACAAAACACATCAAAATACATTACAAAGTTATACTCATAATAACACTATATAATAAAAAATTATTGCACAAAAAAGTTATAAGGGCTCAAAGATATGAGGTCTCAGGTGAAAATAAAGGCAGGCAAAGGGCTTTAACATAGAGATTCATACATATACATGTCTAAATATGTATATGTATTAGGGCTGGGCGATATGGGGGGGGGGATCGCAGGGTTTTTTTATCACGATTTTCACGTCAGCACTGTTAGGAATTATCCCGGGGCAATATTGGAAGATGAGTCTTGGAGGAAAGCAGTGACCTTCTCGGACGTCCGGGAAACAATTACCAAAATAACACACACAGGCAGGTTATCATTAGCAAATGTTCCGTTTATTCTGGGACCAAAAGCACAATATATAGACATGGATACACGTAGGCATCTCTGGTGCGTAACATCATCTTATTGGCTAAGCAAAATACATTAATATATTTCCTAATGGCCTTATTTGGCATACAGCATAACATATTATAATAGAAAATAATATATGAAAAAAGTACAGACAGAAACATGTATATTTTGCAGCTACAGGAAATAATGTAGGTGGGTGCTGCTCTGTGACATTTGCGGTTTTAGCTTACAAGAAGCACCTGGGTTTGTTTGGCTTTGAAAAAAGTACCTTATTTCCTGTTCAGACACAGACAGATCAGCAACTGAAATTTGCAAATATAACTGATATTACAAGTGTCTTAGAAGAAATGATATTACGAATGGAGTGCAGAAAAAATGCATCAGTGCATAACATTATAGATAATGTAAAATAAGTACATAGGTAAAGTGTGCAACACAAATAAGTGATGTTCCCTGACAATTCCCCTCTTTAGTCATAACAATGACTACTACTGGACTAACGTCTGGAGTGGAATGGGACATTTTTGTATGTGGTATTAGCAGGATGGTATCGACGATGTTGTCGATTTCGATTAGGTTGGTGTGGTAGAACCTGTAGGTATTCTGCACACTGGGAGATAGGGGTTGGGGGTGGCAGGCGTGTATGTTTAGCAATGCAGAAAACAACTATCTTAAAACAACAATAACAGAATAGTATAAACAAAGCAATGAAAACAATAAAGGTACCAATATTTTTTAGCCACTCTAGAAAGCCTAAGCCAGTGAAGAATTTATCCCAGGGGTTATCAATGCCTGAGTTTTTCTTTAATTCAATGGATAATTCTTCCAATTTCTTAATAGCAAGCGTTACTTTTCCAGTGGGACCTGTATTATCTGGTATGAATGTACAGCAAAACCCACCAGTTTGATCATCAATGACTGTACACACCCCTCCTTTCTCTGCTAAAAGCATGTCTAAGGCCATGCGGTTTTGGAATGTCATGGAAGAGGTTGGGCCGAGTTGCTCAGCAATGCCTTTAAGGGTATCTCTGGTATAATTAACAAAACGTTGTTGATTATAAAATATATAGTTTATCCAGTCTACATTTTTATTGGCAGTTATGATGGGGAAGATGGATTCAAATCCAGATTTAACCTGGTCACGGGCCTTAAATTCATCTGGGACCCCCCTTGGGACCCCTATAGCGTCTATGTATACATGGGGGTCAAAACTACCTGGGATAGCCTTAGTCTGTCTCCGTGTACGATGAGAGGAGGTGCGGTGAGTGTGTATGTGTATGTCATCTACACCTAAAATGTGGAGAGGCATGATAACTTTTGCTAGAGCACATTCCCCAGACCATTGTCCCTCTAGCCTAATGCGGATTTTCATATCCCCGCAAATCCAATATATGTCACCTAACGACTGAATGTGGTTATAGGTGTTGAGGTTACTATACTTATAACAGTACCCAGATGTAAAGTTACCTAAGAATCTACCTTTTCCTGTGCCCCTATAACAAGTGTAGTTACCAGGATATATAGTAATTCCCTCACTGAGGTGTGGGGTTTTAGTAATAATGGGGTATTTTTCCTTCCATGCAATACAGGTTGACTGATTAACAATGGTATTAGTATACAGGCTGAGAAAGCAGGACTCAGCGTTACTAGGGATGTTAAGGGGGACAGTACCTAAATGGGGACGGGCATTACCACAAACATAACAATTTGATCTATTATATTGTTTGGCTGAAAAGGCCATCCATTCTAACCAAAGGTTCTTATCTGAGTAACCTGTTTCTGCGTCCATAATGTCTCTTGGTGAGGGATCAGCCATAGCAATCATGCCCTGAGATGGGGACTGGGTATTAATTAGGTTTTGACCAAGGTTTTGATAAATTTTAGTGACAATTTTGTTCCATTCAGAGGAATTAACCATATCTTGAAGCTGGAAACTACCCTTATCTTCGGATAAGGCCCCTCTTTGGATTGGCAGTCGAGAATGCTACAGGTGTTACAGAAGGGACTTTATGAACACTTCACCCCTCTTTAGGTACAACTGTTTTCTGAGATGTCCTGGACTGGTGGTACAGATGTTTCAGAAGGGACTAGACAGCCAGCTTCACCCCTCTTTGGACAGAGCTTTACCCTAGATGCGTGGATCCAGATGGGCTCCTGGGCTGTCAGGATGGCAGTACGAGTGATGGCCACAACTTCGGTAGGTGGACCGTATGGGAAGCCTCCCTTCTTTGCTTTATTCAGCTGTCTGATGCACACTGTGTCTCCGACCTTGAAGCTGTGGGTTGGTTCCTGTGAGGGAAGAGGAAAACGAGAGGCCACATCACCATAGTTGCCATTCAAAACAGAGATTAATTCATGTACATATCGTTCCCTGATTAAATCTAAATCACCAGTGACTATGTGTGGGTTCCTGACCCAAGGGCTGGGGAACGGTCTACCCATCAAAATCTCAAAAGGAGACAGCTGAGTGGATTTGCTGGGGGACATCCGTACCTCAGCTAAGACTGCAGGTAAATGATCCTGCCATTTCACCCAATTCCCTCCCGTGGCCTTAAGGAGTTTTTCCTTAATGGTCCGGTTCATCCTTTCTACCACCCCTGAGCTCTGGGGGTGATATGGTATGTGAAACTTCCATTTTATCTGTAAGTGAGCTACCAATTCCTGCAATACTTTACTAACAAAAGCTGGGCTATTGTCTGAGTTAATCTGCAGGGGGCAACCAAATCTGGGAATGACATCAGTGCAAAGGTGTTTCACCACTGTTTTTGCGTCTTCCCTAGTGGTAGGAAAGGCCTCAGGCCAGCGAGAAAATTGGTCAACTATGACGAGCAGGTAAAACTGTTTGGTTCCTGTTTTAGGTATGTGTGTGAAATCTATCTGCAGGTGAGTGAAAGGTGCGGATGGTGGTGTTAGGTGGTCATGTTTTGCAGGTTTATTGTTGTGTTTGGTTTGCAGACAAGTGATGCAACGGTTAATGTAAGATTGTACATGTAACTGTAGATTTTGTATGCAGAAGTAAGGTTTGATTAACTGTAGAGTGTTATGGATACTCAGGTGACTGACACCATGGGCTTGTGAAATAAAAATGGGTGCACTAGTTTCAGGGATACCAATGATTGTCCCACCTTTCCCCTCTTTCGAATAAAACCCTTGAGGGTTTAATTCGAGCTTCTGAGAGACCCAGTATTTGATATCAGTGACAGTGGCAAACTGCTGTAGTGACGATGTGAGTACATCATCGACCAGAGAGGGTGCCACAAGCATGGGATAAACACTGTCTTGCAATGGAGAGATCTTAGCTGCTTGTTTGGCTACTGTGTCAGCTAATGCATTACCCCTAGCAATAGGATTGTTAAGGTTAGTATGTGCTCGGCAGTGTATGACAGCTATTTCTTTTGGGAGCAGGATGGCTTGTAAGAGTTCTGTGATAAGTGTGGTGTGACTGATGCTTTTACCGTCGGCAGACTTGAAACCTCTTTGTTTCCAAATCATGCCGAAATCATGTACCACTCCAAAGGCATATCTGGAGTCGGTATAGATATTTACGGAGGCATCAGCAAAAAGTTCACAGGCTCGAGTGAGAGCTATTAATTCAGCTGCCTGAGCCGAATTATGCATGACACAGGAAGATTCAATAACAATGTCGGGAAGCTGGACCACTGCATATCCTGCAAGGTACGTGTGGTCATCTGGGCGGCGACATGAGCCATCCACAAAGACGTCAGGGACCCCCGGAATAGGGGTGTCCCGGAGGTCAGGGCGTGGTGTTGTGCTGGAGTGAATGAGTGCAATGCAGTCGTGAAGGGGGAGGTCAGATTGTGGTACGTCAGAGGATAACAAGGCCTTGAGAATAGACGAAGGGCCTGAGTTAGTTGCACAGTACTTAATGGTTAACTCAGAAGTACTGGTAAGCAGTTTTTCATAACCACTAAGTCTCTGGGCAGTCATGTGTTGTGTTTGCAGATTGTTAAGGAGGTGCAAAACCTGATGGGAGGTATGTAAAACAAGTGAATGTCCCAGTGTGATAGGTTCGCACATCTCAACGGCCATGGAAGTGTTCTGGTTGTATTGTAAGCCACGATTATATCATCATTATTATAATTAGTAACACTTGGATATATTCCCGCATATGGCGGTGGCGCAGCCATAGGGGCAGTGGCTATTGTATCTGGGACATTTTTCGAATAGACTATTGGAGGAGGACGTAAAATAATTCTAGAAAGTTTAGATTTATCTATTTTACTGTGTCTATTATTACCACTGGATTTATATCCGTCACAATATTTTAACCAATACTCAGCAGCTTGTCTCATGTATTGCATGTCCCAATCGGGATCTCCTGTATACAAATCAAATGCTTTTTCATTTCCCAAGCATAAACCTCTTAACATGTCTTTATGAAATTTACAATTACAACCGCCCCTAGGAAATGCATTTCTTGGGTCTATATACTCTGTCCATCCAGTGACGTCATCTAAAAATGGGATGACCATTGCCCACCCTACATCCTCCTGTCTAGCCACAAATTGTTTAAGTGTTTCTCCCTCAGTTTGGCTTTGTTTACTTTGACCGGTCCCCATGACCCCTGACCAGTAATAACTTTACACACACACACACACAATCAAAAGGATTTAGCGTCTAATGGAGGCAAGTTCCGACTAGTCCGTCACCAACAACAGCTGTTTCATACACTGTTACATGTAGTCTTCAAAACTGCTAGCCAGGACGGAGTATCTTAGTACTTAAAGTCAGTTGTTGTCTCCACTAACTCATGCAATAGTAGACACAAGATGAACCTTATGTCCTTATAATAAAATAGCAGCAATGAAATATACAATGAAAATACAATAAGAAATGGTGAGCGATAGTAAACACAGGACACGAGTTGTGTCTATGTCCTCATAATAGAATCGCAATATTAAAATACAAACAGTATACAATATGAGTAGTACACAACATATAAGACAAATAATTTCATGATACATATGACTCAAATAACAGAACAATTACAATATGAAGCAAAAGTGCACATTCTATACAGGTGTCACCGTGCTATCGTTTATCCGTGTATCATTAGGCGATGACTTTCGACACGGTAAACGGTGCGTCTTACACCTGCGTATATGTACTTATAATAGAGTTGCAATGACAAGACAAAACATAAATAGCAGCAATAAGGTACTGGTCTCAACCAAGACTACAGAGGGCCAAATTAAACCTTAAACCTAAACCTTAAATTCCGCGGAGGTCTCCCTAGACACTTTTTACCCACCCGGGTTCTACCAAAGACAAAAAAAATTCCCCAAATAACTGGATATCGATCTTAATGGGCCTTCTACAGGGCACAGAAATCAAGTCACAATATATAGACAAAATTACTCACCCTGTTGAAGGCTCCCGATTGATCGATCCCACTTCTGATCACCAGACTGTTAGGAATTATCCCGGGGCAATATTGGAAGATGAGTCTTGGAGGAAAGCAGTGACCTTCTCGGACGTCCGGGAAACAATTACCAAAATAACACACACAGGCAGGTTATCATTAGCAAATGTTCCGTTTATTCTGGGACCAAAAGCACAATATATAGACATGGATACATGTAGGCATCTCTGGTGCGTAACATCATCTTATTGGCTAAGCAAAATACAGTAATATATTTCCTAATGGCCTTATTTGGCATACAGCATAACATATTATAATAGAAAATAATATATGAAAAAAGTACAGACAGAAACATGTATATTTTGCAGCTACAGGAAATAATGTAGGTGGGTGCTGCTCTGTGACATTTGCGGTTTTAGCTTACAAGAAGCACCTGGGTTTGTTTGGCTTTGAAAAAAGTACATTATTTCCTGTTCAGACACAGACAGATCAGCAACTGAAATTTGCAAATGTAACTGATATTACAAGTGTCTTAGAAGAAATGATATTACGAATGGAGTGCAGAAAAAATACATCAGTGCATAACATTATAGATAATGTAAAATAAGTACATAGGTAAAGTGTGCAACACAAATAAGTGATGTTCCCTGACAAGCACCCCCTGTATCCCCCATAATCCCCCCACTGTAACCTACATAAGCCCCATCAGCTCCTACTGTAACCCCGCACCCCTTGTAACCCCCATGAGCCCCCTCTGTAACCTACATAAGTCCCATCAGCTTCCACTGTAACCCCCCAATAAGCACCCCTTTAACATCATAAGCACCGCCTGTAACCACCATCAGCCCCAACCCATATAAGTCCCAGCGCACCCCCCTCCCTGTAACCCGCATCAGCCACATCGCACTCCCTCCCTATAACCCGCATCAGCCACAGCGCTCCCTGGTAAGTCGCCCCCCCTCCCTGTAACCCGCATCAGCCACAGCATACCCCGGTAAGTCGGCCCCCCTCCCTGTAACCTGCATCAGCCAAAGCGCACCCACCTCCCTGTAACCCGCATCAGCCACAGCGCTCCCCGGTAAGTTGGCTCAATGTCGTAAGGCAGGCACGGCAAGTCGGTGGCCCTCCTGTACGTCATAAGTGCATTGGAGCCCTTTGCAGTCAAGTAGATGAAAACATATTAAAGCATATTTATGCAATATTCATATTTAATAAAGTGTCATACTTTGTATTTACTGTAAATATTTCACATCCCAATGTTCTGCACACAGCAGAATATGTTCTAAGTATTTATAAATACATATTCATATATATTTATATATGTATATATATATATATATATAAATATATAAATATATAAATATATATATATATATATAAATATATATATATATACCAATAAATAATCATCTATAATACCATCAGATATCTTTGAAATATATATTTATGAATAAATAGAACATATTGCTATGTCAAGAACATTGTAATGTAAAATATTCATATTTTCATATTGGGTTAGGGCACTTAAGAATATGTGATCGGGGTTCCGTGCGAGTAGGGTGTTAGTATTTTATTCCACTTTTCTTCAATTGACTTCTATAAGGGAATACATTAATGCGGTCACGATATTCTAACTTAGGCTTTTTGCTTGCATTGGGTTATTGCTTGCACAAACACTTTTTAGTTTCAACTTGTAATATGAGCCCTACCCGACGCAAGCAAAAAGCTTACTCTAGCACAGTAATCGCGCGAGAATGATAAATAGCGCTCCACTCATAATCTAGCCAATACTTACGATCTCTGATGAAGCGCATGTACTCATGCGCGAAACGCGTCAGTAGGGAGCTTACCCTGTGTCCTTTTTTTGAAGCCTCAATAAAGCCTCAATAAACTTTTATGGATTCACCATGAGACCCAGTGTCTTCCTTTCCTCATCGCATACTTACAGTATTTAAAATAAAATAACTTGTTTTCCTTATTTTTACAATTAGTTTTTATACAGTTTAACAAAAAAATCCTTCTTGAATACACCGTGACTGTTCTTTATTAAAGGAACAACAAAGTGCAATTAGGAAATGTTCTAATTTGTTAGAGCATTTTACAGCACTATTGCCTGTATATAACTGATATCCATTTAATCCCTGCAATGCAACACAAGACTCCCCCACCTAAACTGACCGCTATCCTAAGGCCTCTTAAACTACACTAATCCCTACCTTAGTACCCCAAAACCTAAGCTAAATCCTACCCCAAGATCTACAAACCCAAAATGACTGCTACTATAAGACCACTCACCTAAAAATGACCCCAAACCTAAACTGGCCACTACCTGAGCTGAACCATTCCTAACACTCTTCAATGTGGACCTTCTTCTAAACTCACCACTAGCCTAAGACCCTTCTAAAGTTATATATTAAAAAGCCACCAAGAAAAAACTCCTGCATCTACATACTGTTCAAAGATTTTTGTCAAGAGTCCAAAATCTTAATCCAACAGAGAACAGCATCCTCTTCTTACTGATCCTTGCTGCTTCAACTTCTCCATGATTTTGCAGCTTGTATACAGATGTTCAATTCATTTTTTTTTACTACTGGCTGATTTATTTGAAGTCATCCAATGGGAATGGTCAATCATACTATTGGTAGATTTGAACCTTCAAATCAGCCAATAGAAATAGCAAGCATCCTTTTGGTTGATTAGAGTACATTCAGGTGAGGTTGTCTTAGGTTAGGTGTCAGTTTATGTTGAGGGTTCACTGTGGGGGTAGTTAGCAGTAATTAATTGGAGGATGTTTAGTGATGGCATATGGCAGTAAACAGGGAGGGTTAATAGTGGAGTTTTTGTTTTTGCTTTGAAGGTTATGGTGCCTTGGGTGGTGATAGCAGAGGGAGTTTATCATTGAGACTTTTTATTCTTTTTTTACTGTTGGAGGTTTAGTGGTTAGAGGACTTATTTGGTTTAGGGGGATTACTGGTTAGGGTTGTTGGGCGATGGGGAGTTAACTGAGTTGGGGAGTCTGGCAATTAAGAGTTAATAGCAGTTAGGGGTTTTAGTGATGGGGGCTTAATTGCAATGGAAGTTATGCTTGTTAGGGGCTATTGCACTGGGGTTATGGTGGCTTAGAGGTTAATAGCAGTTAATGGGTTTTAGCAGTTGGAGGGTTATTGTAATTATCATCATCAGGTATTTGTAGAGCATTTTACAGCACTATTGCCTGTATATAACTGATATCCATTTAATCCCTGCAATGCAACACAAGACTCCCCCACCTAAACTGACCGCTACCCTGCTTCAATTGCCATCTAACTTACTACAGACACATTCTCATTTAAGGGTTAAATGCATTAGGGGGTCCAGTGTTTAGGGTTTATTATGTCAGAGCAAGAAAGACTGTAGTGTTGGTGGATCTGTTAACACTAACAGTATTCACCAGTTTTTAGATAGTGCCATAAAATGTTTATTATTATAAACTGGGATTATAATAATCAACTTGTAATATTAAGGTACATGCTATTATAAGTATGGTATGACTTCTGAATAGGGATGGGCGAATGTGTTTAACACAGTTGTAGGCTAGAAATACTATTTCGAATTTGAATGTCACACTAGAATTTGAATGTCACATTCAAATTCGAATATTACATTTATAAAACACAGTATTAGACTAGAAATACTATTTCGAATTTGAATGTTACATTCAAATTCGAATGTAGCATTCGAATTTGAATGTTACATTTATTAAACATTTTAATTCGAATGTCACATTCAAATTCGAATATTACATTTATAAAACACAGTATTAGACTAGAAATACTATTTTGAATTTGAATGTTACATTCGAATTCGAATGTTACATTTATTAAACAGTTGTAGACTAGAAATACTATTTTGAATTCTAATGTTACATTCAAATTCGAATGTAGCATTCAAATTCAAATATTACATTTATTAAACACAGTTGTAGAATAGAAATACTATTTCGAATTTGAATGTAACTGTAATGCTCGTGGGATACTCCTCTATCAGACCGAATTCGGCCAGTAGTCTTGTTATCCCGGCGTCGAGCCGGAATGATAGGGAATATCCCAGAGCAGAGAAAGTTAGTAAGATGAGGAAGGCGGCACTCACCACAGGAAGGACAGTCCCCAGCGGCAACGGCAGAGCAGTCCAAGGACAAACCACTAGAATGGTCAGGCAGGCAGCGTTTGGCAACAGCAAATCAGTCCAAGGGCACACCACTAGATTGATCAGGCAGGCAGGATTTGGTAACAGTAAAGCAGTCCAAGGGCACACCACTAGAATGGTCAGGCAGGCAGGGTTCGGCAACAAAGAGGCAATCCAGAACAACAGGGGTTAATAAACAGAGTAGTCAGACAGGCAGGGTTCAGCAGCAGTATATCAATCCAGTAATTAGGGGTATAGCAGGTAGAGTAGTCAGACAGGCATGGTTCAGCAGCAGTATATCAATCTAGTAGTTAAGGGGTATAGCAAGCAGAGTAGTCAAACAGGCAGGGATCATACACAAAATAGGCAAATAAATACAACGATCTGTCACACCCAGGAGCACACAAAGTAACACCTATACTTGGGCAGTGACAGATCATTGTAGTCAAACTTACATAGGCGCAGGATTCGCACCACAGAAGTCCGGAACGTGCAGTGATGACGTCAGCGCCGCACGCATCTGGACCCGACACAACCCCTGGCAACGAGCAGGGAAGGAGACGCCGCAGTCCTAGCAAAGGATAGAGTGGCGCGGTGTGACAGTTACATTCGAATTCGAAAATTACATTTAAAAAACACAGTATTAGGCTAGAAATACTATTTTGAATTTGAATGTGACATATAAATTCGAATGTAGCATTCAAATTCAAATATTACATTTATTATACAGTTGTAGACTAGAAATGCTATTTCGAATTCGAATGTCACATTCAAATATTACATTTTGAAATTGAATGAATACATAGCTAAACATTCTATTATTCGAACAAATATTTTAAATTTTTATTGAAAAATTTGAAAACGAAAATTCAAAAATAGAATGTTAGAATGTTATATAAACATTTAAAAAACGGCGTTACAGCCTAAAACGACAAGATCTGTAACGCCATCTAAAATCAGTAGTTATGAGTGTTACTCTACAAATCTGTAACATAAAACTCATAACTAAACTGTTACAAAGTACGCTAAACACCCATAAACTACCTCTTAACACCTAAAATGAGGCCCTCCCGCATTGCAAACACTATATTAAACATTATTAACCCCTAATCTGCCGCTCCCGACATCGCCGCCACTAAAATTTTTTATTAACCCCTATTCCGCTGCTCCCGACATCGTCACCACTATAATAAACGTATTAACCCCTAAACCGCCGCCCTCCCGCATTGCAAACACTATTTAAATATAAATAAAAAGAGAGAAGCGCTCAACCTGAGAACGAACAATAGCATAATAGCTTGTTCTATGGCTAGTTACCACCCAAGAAGCAGCCACTTTTTGCTCAACATGTGCCTTTCACAGAGAACTTTCCAGAAGCACATCAGTCTGATCCTGACTTCACAGTACAGTCCAGCCCCGAAATACCAGGCAATCCCTCTCTGAACAAGAGAAACAGCAAAACCCCAGATGTACGTTTCGGCCTATTGTGGGCCTCGTCAGTGAGGTGCAGCCATATCCCTCTAGGAAAACTGAGCAACGGGTCCACGTCTGGATTCCCGCATCTCACTTAGGGAGACTTCCCTAAGTGTCATAATTTGCATAAATAAAAAGAGAGAAGCGCTCAACCTGAGAATGAACAATAGCATAATAGCTTGTTCTATGGCTAGTTACCACCCAAGAAGCAGCCTCTTTTAATTTATGCAAATTATGACTCTTAGGGAAGTCTCCCTAAGTGGGATGCAGGAACCCAGACGTGGACCCTTTGCCCAGTGTGCCTAGAGGGATATGACTTAATCCTCACTGACGAGGCCCACACTAGGCCGAAACGTACATCTGGGGTTTTGTGGTTTCCCTTGTCCAGAGAGAGATTGCCTGGTATTTCGGGGCTGGACTGGACTGTACTGTTAAGTCAGGATCAGACTGATAGGCTACAGGAAAGTTTTTCTCTGTGAAAGGCACATGTTGAGCAAAAAGAGGCTGCTTCTTGGGTGGTAACAAGCCATAGAACAAGCTATTATGCTATTGTTCATTCCCAGGTTGAGCACTTCTCTCTTTTAATTTACTATTTTAATATAATTAACCCCTAATCTGCTGTCCGCCCAAATCGCACCCACTATACTAAAGTTATTAAGCCCTACACCGCCGCCACTATAATAAACCTATTAACCCCTAAACCGAAAGCCCCCCACAACGAGATTTACTAAATTAAACTAGTAACCCCTAAACCTAACGCCCCCTAACTTTATATTAAAATTACAATTTGCCTATCTTAAATTAAATGAAAACTTACTTGTAAAATTAAAAAAACTAAGTTTAAACTAAAAATTAAGCTAATATAATTATTAAACTAAAATTAAACTAACTACCAATTAAATAAAACTAAACTACACATTATAAAAATCCTAACACTACTCTAAAAATTACAAACGATCTAAATCCAAAAAATAAAAAAGACTAAATTACAAAAAATAACAAATACTAAATTACGAAAAATAACAAACGAAATGATCAAAAATAAAAAAGAATTACACCTAACCTAATAGCCCTATCAACATAAAAAAGCCCACCCAAAATAAATAAAACCCTAGCCTACAATAAACTACCAATAGCCCTTAAAAGGGCCCTTTGTGGGGCATTTCCCCAAAGATATTAGCTCTTTTCCCTGAAAAAAAAATCACAAAGACCCAACCCAACAGTAAAACCCACCACCCAACCAACCCCCCAAAATAATAAAACCTAACTCTAAAAAAAACCTAAGCTACCCATTGCCCTGAAAAGGGCATTTGGATGGGCATTGCCCTTAAAAGGGCATTTAGCTCTTTTACATGCCCAAACCCTAAACTAAAAATAAAATCCACCCAAAAAACCCTTAAATAAACAAAACACTAACCTTTGAAGATCCACTTACAGTCCCGCTTGAACAATCATCCAGGCGGCGAGAAGTCTTTATCCAGGCAGCCTCTTCAATCTTCATCCCGGCGGCAAAGTCCTCATCCAAGCGGCGAGAAGTCTTTATCCAGGAGGCCTCTTCAATCTTCATACAGGCAGCATCTTCTATCTTGATCCCAGCGACGCGGAGCGGGTCCATCCTGAAGTCATTCGGGCGCGGAGCATCCTCTTCATACGGTCCCGCCGTACACTAAATCTTCAATGCAAGGTACGCGATTTAAGATGGCGTCCCTTGCATTCCTATTGGCTGGAAAATTTGAATCAGCCAATAGGATTTAAGCAGCTCTCATTCTATTGGCTGATTCATCAACCAATAGAATGAGAGCTGCTAAAATCCTATTGGCTGTTCAAATCAGTCAATAGGATTTAAGCAGCTTTCATTCTATTGGCTGATGAATCTTTTGGGCAGCAAAAGAGCTAAATGCCCTATTAAGGGCAATGCCCATCCAAATGCCCTTTTCAGGGCAATGAGTAGCTTAGGTTTTTTAGATAGTTTTTTTTATTTTGTGGGTTTAGGGGGTTGGGGTTTGTAATGTTAGTGGGTATTTGTAATTTTTTTTCACAAAAAGAGCTGATATCTTTAGGTCAATGCCCTACAAAAGGCCCTTTTAAGGGCCATTGGTAGTTTATTCTAGATTAGGTTTTTTATTTTGGGGTGTTTTTTTTTTTTTAAATGGGTATTAGAATAGGAATCATTTTTATTATTTTTTATAATTTGTTTGTTATTTTGTGTAATGTATTTTTTTAGGGGTGTTTTTTTTTGTAGCAAAAGAGCTGTTTAACTTAGGGCAATGCACTACAAAAGGCCCTTTTAAGGGCCCCCAAAAAGGCCTTTTTAAGGGCCCTTGGTAGTTTAGGGGGTGGGGGTTTGTATACAGTTAGGGGATGTTTGTTTGTTTTTGTAGCAAAAGAGCTGTTTAACTTAGGGCAATGCCCTACAAAAGGCCATTTTAAGGGCCACCCAAAAGGCCCTTTTAAGGGCCCTTGGTAGTTTGGGGGTTGGGGGTTTGTATACTGTTAGGGGGTGTTTGTTTGTTTTTGTAGCAAAAGAGCTATTTAACTTAGGGCAATGCCCTACAAAAGGCCCTTTTAAGGGCTCCCAAAAGACCCTTTTAAGGGCCCTTGGTAGTTTATTCTAGATTAGGCTTTTTTATTTTGGGGTGTTTTTTTTTATAAAGGGTATTAGAATAGGAATAATTTTTATTTTTTTGGATAATTTAGTTTTTTTTTTGTAATGGTAGGTTTTTTTATTTTTTGTAATTTTAGGTTTTAGTGTAAGGTAGCTTAGGTTTTATTTCACAGGTAATAAAATTGTATTTATTTTAACTAGGTAGTTATTAAATAGTTAATTATTTACTAACTAGTCTACCTAGTTAAAATAAATACAAACTTACCTGTGAAATAAAAATAAAACCTAAGCTAGCTACAATATAACTATTAGTTATATTGTAGCTAGCTTAGGTTTAATTTTACAGGTAAGTATGTATTTAATTTTAAATAGTTATTATTTAGTTAATAATTGTAATTTAATTTATCTCTATTTTAATTATGTTAAAGTTAGGGGGTGTAAGGGTAAGGGTTACGTTAGGGTTAGGTTTAGGGGTGGGTGTAGGGGTTGTTTAATTTCGATTGTTGCAATGTGGGGGGCTGTTGGTTTAGGGGTTAATAGATTGATTTAGTGGTAGTGATGTGGGAGGCCAGAGGTTTAGGGGTTAATAACTTTATTTAGTTGTAGTGATGTCGGGGAGCAGCGGAATAAGGGTTAATAACTTTAATATAGTGGCAGCGTTATTGGGGTGTGGCGGAATAGGGGTTAATAACTTTAGTATAGTGGCGGCGATATCGGGAGCGGCAGATTAGGGGGTAATACCTTTATTTAGGTGGCGGTGATATCGGGAGCAACAGATTAGTTGTTAATAACTGTAGGCAGGTGTCGGCGATGTTGGGGGCAGCAGATTAAGGGTGTTAAGACTTGGGGTTTATGTTAGGGTGTTAGGTTTAAACATTAGTTTCTTTTTCCCCATAGACATCAATGGGGCTGTGTTATGGAGCTTTTCTTTCCGCAATTGCAGGTGTTAGACTTTTTCTGACCCACTCTCCCCATTGATGTCAATGGGGAAAGCGTGCACGAGCACGTCAAAACAGCACTTGCTTTTGGTGCAGTATGGAGCTTAAATACCCCATATCGCCCGCACAAGCCAGGTTTTTTAAAACTTGCAATGGCAGCGCTATAGGGGATTAAATAACGACACTTTTGTTGTGTTCGTTAATTTCCCTATATCGCTCAAAACTCATAATCTAGGCGATTGTTTTTCAGTCCCTGATCATGCTCTTTTAAAGCTACTTTTCTTATCCCCTTTTTACTATGCATAATTACTCTTAGTACGTTGGTTTCATTTGCTTGAAAAAGTTACGCAAAGTTATACGTTTTTATGCTTTATATTAATATTTTATGTGATATGGAATAATGAAATGGAGCTGAAAATACAATTATTTGGATTTTAAGGCTGGGTTTTTCTATTTGCCAATGTGATTGGTGGGAATGCCCCATGGGAATGGAACAAAAATGAGCAATCCCCACAAAAATAAATAAAATAAAATAGATATTAATAATTAACTTCTGCTGGGAGACTGACTGGAGCCAGATCTTTCTATGAACAGACATCCTTTATTGTAGACTAACAAATGAGCCCACAGAATTGTAAATAAATACACAGCCCTTCATTAAAGCTATTCATTAAAAAGTGTGTTTCAATATTTGATTTGAACTGTAAGTCTGTGGTCTATGCAGAATGTCTATCTCCACATTGCCTTTAATAAACCAGGTCTAGGTGCAGTCCATAAATGCAACATTATGAAGTATCAGTCACTGGTTCTGATTCTGTTGACTGCAAAACATATGTGTTTCCAGCTTAAGTCAGTCTGTCCCAAGCCCATTGTGTAAGTACAGTTCAGTAGATAAATCATTGACTATAACTGCCAGTTATTATATATCTTCACAACATCCAGGAAATTTAGTGAATCTGGGTGGCATTTACAATATTTGACCAAGACTGTGAAGTTGGAGTCTGTGGCCGGGTCTAAAAATCTATAAACTAAATGTAAATGTTCTTACCATTTATAACTCGCTCCTTGCCAATCATTATGTTAATTAGATATCCATTGTAGATATGAATAGCTATGCATTCCTCTATAATATTATTGTCTGTTTCTTGACTAGGGCCTCATTCCTTAAAGTTCTCCGGCACCAATGTGACTATATCTGCCAGACCTCTCTTAACAGGCAAGTAGTCAATACAGGTACAAATCCCCAAATCCAGAATCCCAAAAAATTATTTTGAAATGCACATTTTTACATAATTATTTTTTTGATAAATAAAATGACTAACAATGACCATTTCCCCCACCAGTAAATCACAATCTTCCTGTCTGCATCCTTGGTTTGTTTTTTTGGTTACAAAATGCAAATGCTAAGCTATATTTATTTGAAACAACTTTAACTTTTCTGATTTCAATACTGTACTATCTTTCTGATGGTACTATGTATACAAAAAGTATATCAAACTACCTTTAAGGATATTAAACCCTGCATTTTCCTTTCAAATTTTCTTTGTTCTCTTGGTATCCTATTTAGAGGAGCATCAACTGAGAGCTAGCTGAACACATCAGGTAATCCAATGACAAGCAGCATATATGTAAAACTACCAATCAGCACCTAGCTCTCAGTAGTGCTTTGCTGCTCCTAGGCCTACTGAGGTATTCTTTTTAATAAAGTATAGAGCAAGAGAATGAAGTAAATTCGCTATAGAAGTCAATTAGAAAGTTGTTTAAAATGGCATGCTCTATCTCAATCATAAAATAATACATTTGGGTTTCATGTCCATTAAAAGTAATGGTAAATTTCACAGTATAAGGATGTTGCAATGTAAATTATATTAGTTTGCAAGTAAAACCACATACTTATTCTTTTTTTAAAGTGTATATATATTTTATAATAAAAGATTTATAATCCTAATTGGTATTGTCTCTTCCTCCGCCCCCCCCCCCCCTTCATTTCCTCTTTTGGCTGGACTGTGATGTATAGAGCACTCCCACCTACCCTCTACATAGGCTTTCTAAGGGCTTTAAAGGGGCTGGACTTCAAGATTGTCAAATGACACACATGTTGATTGGATGTTCACTGGAATTGTCATAAAAAAAAAAAAGAGTTCATCCAAGTGGGCCGGCATAACATTGCAATAGAAGCATTACTATATAAACTAATTTAACCCTTTCACAGATGGATTAAAAACAAAAAAGGTACACATATACTTTTTTAATTGCAAAGAATACATATATGGCATTTGATTAGTTAAGGTTTACCATCACTTTAAGGTTGCATTTATAAGCTGTATTATGATGTGTAAATATTTCCTAAATGACATAAGATATACCCTCTCAAGGCTGTGCCACTTTACAGATGCAAGTATGCAAATATTCAAAAATCTAAACCTATTCAAAGTTACTGAACACTTCTATGTCCCTGAGTAGCAGTTAAATGTAAAAGTCTCCTATGCCTCTATGCATTATCAATATGGCCCAGAAAGAAACAACACTGTACATGCACTACTATGTGATACTGGCAGCCAATGAGGGTAAAAAAGAAACACCCCTCTGTGTGCCCACCTTGAAAACAGAGCTAACAGTTTAAGCATAGTGTATGGATTTGCCTCTGTAATATGGTGCCAGGGTTTACAAGATGGCTACTGCAGTGTTATTATACAGAAAAGCCTGCCACCATATTTGTACTAAAAGGCTGCATATCCTCTGGTACAGACTAACTATAAGGAAAGGATGACTCTCAGTTAGGGACAATGATGAGAAGCTTGCTGGCATGGAAAGCAAGCAATAATATTTTTGTGGGGGGGGGGGGGTAGCATTGTATTGGTATATAGGTGTCTCTCCACATCCAGGATACTGCATAGATAGATAAACAAGGTTTACTTATGCCCTTAAATGTATCACATATTTTTTTTTATTGTTTGGGAAGTTATACAGGTTTAACCACACTTTACATTTGACATTACATTTTTTTAGTGAGTTTCAATGCATGTCATAAATTCCAAAAGCAAGTATATGTAACATTCAGTCCCACCCTATTAGATTCAGAGAGGGTGACAAAAAGTGTAGTTAGACATTCAACATTGTAATATATATCTCTCCCCTTGCTACAAAACTTAATGAATGCAGGCTATTTACTACTTAAAATGAATACTATCTCACTTAAAACATTTACAAGTTATGTTAGAAATTAAATACACAATCATTTGCTTAGTTGATAAACATTGATATATAGAAAGAGGGAGTTCTGTAGGATTAGTCCAATAAAAGTTTTGATATATAGATAGATAGATAAATAGATAGATAGATAGATAGATAGATAGATTGATTGATAGATCGATAGATAGATAGATAGATAGATAGATAGATAGATAGATAATGTACTGTATGTATAATATTATTATGTAATATTAAGCTATGAAAATGTTTGATAGATAGATAGATATAGATAGATAGAGATAGATAGATTGATTTGTATATATGTATAATATTATTATGTAATATTCAGTTATGAAAATGTTAACGTCATTTTAATTTATGTATATTAAGATTGATGTATGATTTTAATTCTGCCATTTCTTTTGTATGTACTTTTCTATATTTATAATAACAGTACACAGACTAAACTAATCTAGTAATGGTGACTGGATGACACATTTAAGCAGTCTCACATAAACTAGTAGTGATAACAGCCGGGAACACACATGAGCAGTCTCACATAAACTAGTAGTGATAACAGCCGGGAACACACATGAGCAGTCTCACATAAACTAGTAGTGATAACAGCCGGGAACACACATGAGCAGTCTCACATAAACTAGTAGTGATAACAGCCGGGAACACACATGAGCAGTCTCACATAAACTAGTAGTGATAACAGCCGGGAACACACATGAGCAGTCTCACATAAACTAGTAGTGATAACAGCCGGGAACACACATGAGCAGTCTCACATAAACTAGTAGTGATAACAGCCGGGAACACACATGAGCAGTCTCACATAAACTAGTAGTGATAACAGCCGGGAACACACATGAGCAGTCTCACATAAACTAGTAGTGATAACAGCTGGGAACACACATGAGCAGTCTCACATAAACTAGTAGTGATAACAGCCGGGAACACACATGAGCAGTCTCACATAAACTAGTAGTGATAACAGCCGGGAACACACATGAGCAGTCTCACATAAACTAGTAGAGATAACAGACGGGAACACACATGAGCAGTCTCACATAAACTAGTAGTGATAACAGCCGGGAACACACATGAGCAGTCTCACATAAACTAGTAGTGATAACAGCCGGGAACACACATGAGCAGTCTCACATAAACTAGTAGTGATAACAGCCGGGAACACACATGAGCAGTCTCACAAAACCTGGTATATCAGGAATAGATAGAAAGAAGCAAAACTTAACTGAAGCTGACAATGATTAATTGATCATAGTTAAACAGAGTTTGACAGAAGCTGGCAGAAATGACAGGAACACAAGCAAGCTGCCTGGGACATAGAGAGTTATTAAACCAATCAATCAAAACAGAAAAGTCAGAAGGTTGGAATGTGTAGCTGAGGAAAATATAAGGTCACCCTGAGAGGAGCTGAATCAGCTGATTAAAACACCATATTCAAAATAGATACACAAACAAACATTAGAAAATAGGATAAAAAGTCCAAAAAAAGGATTTGCATAGCTGGTTACATCTACTTTACTCTGTACCTCTTACTTACGTTTTCTATCCAAATGTCACCTCCTTTCTATGTGTGACATTCACTCTGTCACCTTTTATCACTCTCCTATTCTTTCCCTCCCTCACTTTTTCTCACCACCCCCTCTGTTCCATTCAGATTATTAGGGTCATTTGCAGAGTTAGAGTGAGTCAGCCATTACAGTTATTTGTAGTAGGAGGGTTATGGATAGTGTTTATTGCAGTGGAGGTGTACTGAGACTGCCCAATTATAGCCCAAATTGGGCTACCCCTTTGGTTCAAATCTCAGTCCCAATTTAGGGCCAGAATACAAATGGAGTGGTATTTAATGCTCTAACTCAGCTAGAAGTAAGGTTTTTGCATGTTGGGTAGCGCCCGTATTACATGTTAAAAGCATACAAAGAGAGAAGAGCTCTACCAGGAATGAACAACAGCTCAATAGCTTGTTCTATGGTAAATCACCACCTATGAGCAGCCTCTTTTAGTCCAGTTCTGCTTTTCACGAAGGAAAACTTTCCTGAAGTATATCAGTCTGATCCCGTCAAGTAAGGTCTGTCCAGCCCCAAAATACCAGGCAATTCCTCTTTGAACAAGGAACATGACAACCCCAGACGATTGTTTTGGCCTCCTATGGGCTTCATAAGTGAGGTGCAGCAATATTCCTCTATGCACACACTGGGCAAGGAGTCCACATCTGGTTTCCCCCATCATCTTTAGGGAGATCTCCCCAGGGTCATTATTCAAATGCATACAAAGGGAGAAGCGCTCTTCCAGGAACGAACAACAGCTCAATAGCTTGTTTTATGGAGAGTCACCACCTAGGAGCAGCCTCTTTTAGCCCAGTTCTGCTCTTCACAAAGGAAAACTTTCCTGAAGCATATCAGTTTGATTCTGCCAAGTAAGGTCAGTCCAGCCCTGAAATACCAGGCGATTCACCTTTAAACAGAGAACATGACAACCTCAGTTGATGGTTTCGGCCTTCTATGGGCCTCGTCAGTGAGGTGCAGCCATAGTCCTCTAAGCAGACACTGGGCAAGGAGTCCATGTCTGGTTTCCCCATCACCCTTAGGGAGACCTCCCCAGGGTCTTTATTCAAATTTATACAAAAAGAGAAGCGCTCTACCAAGAACGAACAACAGCTCAATAGTTGGTTCTATGGCGAGTCACCACCTAGGAGCAGCCTCTTTTAGAAGAAGCAGCCTGCTTCTCACAAAGGAAAACTTTTCTAAAGTATATCAGTCTGATCGGTCTGAATATATTTTGTGACACTTTTTTGTTTCATGAAACAGTTAACCAGAGCTCTGAGGAAGCGGTAATCATTCTAGCATAAATCGCGATTGCGCTTGTGTTTACTTTCAACTTGTTATATGAGCGCTAAACCCGACACATGCAAACACCCATGATAAACCCCTTTTTTGCTTGCTTGTAACTGTTAGTGTTGTAATCTGGTCGTTAATATATTATCTATAATGGTTATTTTTTTATTAACAAAATACAGTTACTCATAATTATTTTGTTATAAAGTTCCATGCCCACCCATTTTCTCTTACCTTGAAACCATTTACATTACATTTTGCTCTGTTTTGATCTTCCCCTCAAATATGCTTTCCTCTTGTAATCAATCAAATGTTTGTCCTACACATGGATAATGATAGCAACAGCAAAATTAAGGGTGTAAGTTTTAAATAAAATTGTGTGAATACATTTAAAGAGAGGTCAGTTTGTCCTTCTGACTATTTTAGCACTAGGCATAATGTAATGCTGAGGTGGTCAGTAAGCATAATTATAGTGAGGAACATATATGGATATTTCGGGGTGACTGAGTTACAGAAGCTTACAATAATTCACAATACCTTGTTTGGGATGCTGCCAGGATGGTTCAGCAGTTTTAAGGGTATATAGCTCAGTATTAGCATAGGGTATATTTGAGCTGCCTCTCCAGAGAAAGAGAAACATCAGGTTATACGCCATAACTTTAGGTCTCCCACAGATGAACAAACGGGATAATATAATTTTATTTACTATTTCTCTTGTTACTTTGTTTTCTCTCACCTAGATTACAAGTTTTGCGTCACAGGTTTTAAAGCTGAAAAAAATGGCAATTTCAACATAAAAGCAGTAACGCAACTATTGCGAGTTGTGTCTGTATAGCTATACCGCAAGCATTTTAGCCTGTAACGCAACATCCATTCCGCACTCAACAAAATAACGTTTTTGCGTGGGATTTTCATAGAGCCAGTTTTACAGGTTGTACGGTGAGGCTAAAAAGCTTGCTTTACAATCTATACCGACACACGCCATACCGCCATCTAAGACCAGTAGTTATGAGTTTTGCGGCCACAAAAATGTTTCACAAAACTCATAACTAAAGTGTTGCAAAGTAAACTAACACCCATAAACTACATATTAACCCCAAAAACAACCCTCCCGCATCGCAATTCGCAAACACTATATTAAAGCTATTAACCCCTAATCTGCCGCCCACCCACATTGCGACTATTAAATAAATGTATTACCCCTTATCTGCCACTAGCGAAATCACCGCCAATATAAGAAAGTTATTAACCTCTATTCCGCTGCTCCCCAACATCGCCGCCACTATAATAAAGTTATTAACCCCTAAACCTCCGGCCTCCCACATCTCTGCAACTAAATACACCTATTAACCCCTAAACCGCTGGCCCCCCGGAATAGGGGTTAATAGCTTTATTTAGGTGACAGCGATGTCGGGGCGGCGGATTAGGGGTGTTTAGACTTGGGGTTTATGTTAGGGTGTTAGGTTTAAAAGTAATTTTTTCCCCTGATAAATTTCAATGGGGTTGTGTTACAGAGATTTTTCATTCCGCACTTCAGGTGTTATTTTTTTTTCTAACACTCTCTCCCCTGCATTGATGTCTATAGGGGAAAGCATGCACGAGAATGTTAAATCAGCCGTTGGCTTTTGTGTGGTATGGAGCTTAACGCCACCATATGATATCGCACGCACAAGGAGGCTTTTTAGTAACTCGTAATGGCAGCGCTATGGGGGGTGAAATAACGCAACTTTTTTGGCATTAGTTTCGCACCCTGTTTAGCACAAAACTCGTAATCTAGGTGTCTGTTTCTTAACCTTGTAAAGCAATAAGTTAATCTTATTTATCTTTCTTTAACCCCTTAATGACCGAGGACGTGCAGGGTACGTCCTCAAAAAAAAGGCAGTTAACGCCTGAGGACGTACCCTGCACGTCCTCGGTTTGGAAAGCAGCTGGAAGCGATCCTGCTCGCTTCCAGCTGCTTTCCGGTTATTGCAGTGATGCCTCGATATCGAGGCATCCTGCAATAACCATTTGTAGCCATCCGGTGCAGAGAGAGCCACTCTGTGGCCCTCTCTGCACCGGACATTAACGGCTACGTTCGTTGGTGGGTGGGAGCCGGTATGGGAGGTGGGTGGCGGCCATCGATGGCCTTTGTGATGCGGAGGGGGGCGGGATCGGGGGCGGGGACGACCGGGGGGACGCGCACGGACGCGCGCGCGTGCACGGGGAGGCCGGGCGGGCGCGTGCACGGGGAGGGAGCGGGTGGGAACCACTACCTACAGAAAATGTTTATGTTAGAAGTGGGGATCAAAGGGGTTAATATGGTTTTTTTGGTGATCGGTTTGGCTGGTGGGGTATTGGACTGTGGGGGGGAAGCTACACTACAGAAACAAAAAGTAAAACATAAAAAATAAAACATTTTTATTTGCAAACTGGGTACTGGCAGACAGCTGCCAGTACCCAAGATGGCCCCAATAAGGCAGAGGGGGAGGGTTAGGGAGCTATTTTGGGGGGATCAGGGAGGTTGGGGGCTAAGGGGGGACCCTACATAGCAGCATATGTAAATATGCTTAAAAAAATTTTTTTTTTTTTTTTTTTATACCTTTTATTTTAGTACTGGCAGACTTTCTGCCAGTACTTAAGATGGCGGGGACAATTGTGGGGTGGGGGAGGGAAGAGTGCTGTTTGGGAGGGATCAGGGGGTGGGATGTGTCAGGTGGGAGTCTGATCTCTACACTAAAGCTAAAATTAACCCTGCAAGCTCCCTACAAACTACCTAATTAACCCCTTCACTGCTGGCCATAATACACATGTGATGCGCAGCAGCATTTAGCGGCCTTATAATTACCAAAAAGCAACGCCAAAGCCATATATGTCTGCTATTTATGAACAAAGGGGATCCCAGAGAAGCATTTAAAACCATTTGTGCCATAATTGCACAAGCTGTTTGTAAATAATTTTAGTGAAAAACCTAAAGTTTGAAAAAGTGAACAATTTTTTTTTATTTGATTGCTTTTGGCGGTGAAATGGTGGCATGAAATATACCAAAATGGGCCTAGATCAATACTTGGGGTTGTCTACTACACTACACTAGAGCTAAAATTAACCCTAGAAGCTCCCTACATGCTCCCTAATTAACCCATTCACTGCTGGGCATAATACACGGTTGGTGCGCAGTGGCATTTAGCAGCCTTCTAATTACCAAAAAGCAAAGCCAAAGCCATATATGTCTGCTATTTATGAACAAAGGGGATCCCAGAGAAGCATTTACAACCATTTATTCCATAATTTCATGAGTTGTTTGTAAATAATTTCAGTGAGAAACCTAAAGTTTGTGAAAAAATTTGTGAAAAAGTAAAATAATTTTTTTATTTGATCGCATTCGGCGGTGAAATGGTGCCATGAAATATACCAAAATGGGCCTAGATCAATACTTTGGGATGTCTTCTAAAAAAAAATATATACATGTCAATGGATATTCAGAGATTCCTGAAAGATATTAGTGTCCCAATGTAACTAGCGCTAATTTTGAAAAAAAGTGGTTTGGAAATGGCAAAGTGCTACTTGTACTTATAGCCCTATAACTTGCAAAAAAAGTAAAGAACATGTAAACATTGGGTATTTCTAAACTCAGGACAAAATTTAGAAACTATTTAGCATGGGTGTTTTTTGGTGGTTGTAGATGTGTAACAGATTTTGGGGGTCAAAGTTAGAAAAAGTGTGTTTTTTTTCCATTTTTTCCTCATATTTTATAATATTTTTTATAGTAAATTATAAGATATGATGAAAATAATGGTATATTTTGAAAGTCCATTTAATGGCAAGAAAAACGGTATATAATATGTGTGGGTACAGTAAATGAGTAAGAGGAAAATTACAGCTAAACACAAACACCACAAAAATGTAAAAATAGCCTTGGTCCCAAACGGACAGAAAATGGAAAAGTGCTGTGGTCATTAAGGGGTTAATAAATATGTGACTGATTATTTATGAAAGTATTGTCATTTGTTCTTGGAGGGTTTTATCAATAAATACAAAGATGTATATAAATCTGTTTGCACAAGGCTCATTATTAATATAATTATTAATTTTGCGTCATGAGTAGCTTATTACAATAGGATCATGTTGCATTTAAGTGTATTTTGTTACAAAGGGAGAAAGAATAAAATATGTCCTATGGCTTATGATATAAGCCAGAAGTGTGTATAGGGAAACAAAACAAATACCTAGATATACTAAACTACAAAGAATAAACTTGTTTAAGGAAGCCCATTACACAAACAGCAATATTGTTACAGTAATTGCAATAAAATTGTTTTGTAATACAATTTAACTTTCATTCTTAATAAGTTAAAATCAATCCCAACTTTTATTGCCAAAACCTTATGCTTACTACTCAAGTTAAAACATATCACAAGAAATGAAAAGGATACGAAGCACTAAATTTATTTTACATTAATTCCCTACATCAATATATAATGAAAAATTTTTGTTTTTTCTGTGTGTGTTGTGAGGTGTGTTATACTGTGTTTGTCCTGTTGTCAGCTGAGACACAGCATGTTGTGAGGTGTGTTATACTGTGTGTGTCCTTTTGTCAGCTGAGACACAGCATGTTGTAAAGTGTGTTATACTGTGTGTGTCCTTTTGTCAGCAGAGATACAGCATGTTGTGAGGTGTGTTATACTGTGTGTGTCCTTTTGTCAGCTGAGACACAGCATGTTGTGAGGTGTGTTATAATGTGTGTGCCCTTTTGTCAGCTGAGACACAGCATGTTGTGAGGTGTGTTATACTGTGTGTGTCCTTTTGTCAGCTGAGACACAGCATGTTGTGAGGTGTGTTATACTGTGTGTGTCCTTTTGTCAGCTGAGACACAGCATGTTGTGAGGTGTGTTATACTGTGTGTGTCCTTTTGTCAGCAGAGATACAGCATGTTGTGAGGTGTGTTATACTGTGTGTGTCCTTTTGTCAGCTGAGACACAGCATGTTGTGAGGTGTGTTATACTGTGTGTGTCCTTTTGTCAGCTGAGACACAGCATGTTGTGAGGTGTGTTATACTGTGTGTGTCCTTTTATCAGCTGAGACGCGGCATGTTGTGAGGTGTGTTATACTATGTGTGTCCTTTTGTCAGCTGAGACACAGCATGTTGTTAAGTGTGTTATACTGTGTGTGTCCTTTTGTCAGCTGAGACACAGCATGTTGTGAGGTGTGTTATACTGTGTGTGTCTTTTTGTCAGCAGAGATACAGCATGTTGTGAGGTGTGTTGTACTGTGTGTGTCCTTTTGTCAGCAGAGATACAGCATGTTGTGAGGTGTGTTGTACTGTGTGTGTCCTTTTAGAAGCTGAGACGTGGCATGTTGTGAGGTGTGTTATACTGTGTGTGTCCTTTTGTTAGCTGAGACGCGGCATGTTGTGAGGTGTGTTATACTGTGTGTGTCCTTTTGTCAGCAGAGATACAGCATGTTGTGAGGTGTGTTATACTGTGTGTGTCCTTTTATCAGCTGAGAAGCGACATGTTGTGAGGTGTGTTATACTGTGTGTGTCCTTTTGTCAGCAGAGATACAGCATGTTGTGAGGTGTGTTGTACTGTGTTTGTCCTTTTGTCAGCAGAGATACAGCATGTTGTGAGGTGTGTTGTACTGTGTTTGTCCTTTTAGCAGCTGAGACGTGGCATGTTGTGAGGTGTGTTATACTGTGTGTGTCCTTTTGTCAGCAGAGATACAGCATGTTGTGAGGTGTGTTGTACTGTGTGTGTCCTTTTAGCAGCTGAGAAGCGGCATGTTGTGAGGTGTGTTATACTGTGTGTGTCCTTTTGTCAGCAGAGATACAGCATGTTGTGAGGTGTGTTGTACTGTGTGTGTCCTTTTAGCAGCTGAGACGTGGCATGTTGTGAGGTGTGTTATACTGTGTGTGTCCTTTTGTCAGCTGAGACACAGCATGTTGTGAGGTGTGTTATATTGTGTGTGTCCTTTTAGCAGCTGAGACGCGGCATGTTGTGAGGTGTGTTATACTGTGTGTGTCCTTTTGTCAGCTGAGACGCGGCATGTTGTGAGGTGTGTTATACTGTGTGTGTCCTTTTGTCAGCTGAGACGCGGCATGTTGTGAGGTGTGTTATACTGTGTGTGCCCTTTTGTCAGCTGAGTTCCGGCATGTTGTGAGGTGTGTTATACTGTGTGTGTCCTTTTGTCAGCTGAGACACAGCATGTTGTAAGGTGTGTTATTACATGTTAAAAGCATACAAAGAGAGAAGAGCTCTACCAGGAATGAACAACAGCTCAATAGCTTGTTCTATGGTAAATCACCACCTATGAGCAGCCTCTTTTAGTCCAGTTCTGCTTTTCACGAAGGAAAACTTTCCTGAAGTATATCAGTCTGATCCCGTCAAGTAAGGTCTGTCCAGCCCCAAAATACCAGGCAATTCCTCTTTGAACAAGGAACATGACAACCCCAGACGATTGTTTTGGCCTCCTATGGACTTCATAAGTGAGGTGCAGCAATATTCCTCTATGCACACACTGGGCAAGGAGTCCACATCTGGTTTCCCCCATCATCTTTAGGGAGATCTCCCCAGGGTCATTATTCAAATGCATACAAAGGGAGAAGCGCTCTTCCATGAACGAACAACAGCTCAATAGCTTGTTTTATGGAGAGTCACCACCTAGGAGCAGCCTCTTTTAGCCCAGTTCTGCTCTTCACAAAGGAAAACTTTCCTGAAGCATATCAGTTTGATTCTGCCAAGTAAGGTCAGTCCATCCCCGAAATACCAGGCGATTCACCTTTAAACAGAGAACATGACAACCTCAGATGATGGTTTCGGCCTTCTATGGGCCTCGTCAGTGAGGTGCAGCCATAGTCCTCTAAGCAGACACTGGGCAAGGAGTCCATGTCTGGTTTCCCCATCACCCTTAGGGAGACCTCCCCAGGGTCTTTATTCAAATTTATACAAAAAGAGAAGCGCTCTACCAAGAACGAACAACAGCTCAATAGTTGGTTCTATGGCGAGTCACCACCTAGGAGCAGCCTCTTTTAGAAGAAGCAGCCTGCTTCTCACAAAGGAAAACTTTTCTAAAGTATATCAGTCTGATCGGTCTGAATATATTTTGTGACACTTTTTTGTTTCATGAAACAGTTAACCAGAGCTCTGAGAAAGCGGTAATCATTCTAGCATAAATCACAATTGCGCTTGTGTTTACTTTCAACTTGTTATATGAGCGCTAAACCCGACACATGCAAACACCCATGATAAACCCCTTTTTTGCTTGCTTGTAACTGTTAGTGTTGTAATCTGGTCGTTAATATATTATCTATAATGGTTATTTTTTTATTAACAAAATACAGTTACTCATAATTATTTTGTTATAAAGTTCCATGCCCACCCATTTTCTCTTACCTTGAAACCATTTACATTACATTTTGCTCTGTTTTGATCTTCCCCTCAAATATGCTTTCCTCTTGTAATCAATCAAATGTTTGTCCTACACATGGATAATGATAGCAACAGCAAAATTAAGGGTGTAAGTTTTAAATAAAATTGTGTGAATACATTTAAAGAGAGGTCAGTTTGTCCTTCTGACTATTTTAGCACTAGGCATAATGTAATGCTGAGGTGGTCAGTAAGCATAATTATAGTGAGGAACATATATGGATATTTCGGGGTGACTGAGTTACAGAAGCTTACAATAATTCACAATACCTTGTTTGGGATGCTGCCAGGATGGTTCAGCAGTTTTAAGGGTATATAGCTCAGTATTAGCATAGGGTATATTTGAGCTGCCTCTCCAGAGAAAGAGAAACATCAGGTTATACGCCATAACGTTAGGTCTCCCACAGATGAACAAACGGGATAATATAATTTTATTTACTATTTCTCTTGTTACTTTGTTTTCTCTCACCTAGATTACAAGTTTTGCGTCACGGGTTTTAACGCTGAAAAAAATGGCAATTTCAACATAAAAGCAGTAACGCAACTATTGCGAGTTGTGTCTGTATAGCTATACCGCAAGCATTTTAGCCTGTAACGCAACATCCATTCCGCACTCAACAAAATAACGTTTTTGCGTGGGATTTTCATAGAGCCAGTTTTACAGGTTGTACGGTGAGGCTAAAAAGCTTGCTTTACAATCTATACCGACACACGCCATACCGCCATCTAAGACCAGTAGTTATGAGTTTTGCGGCCACAAAAATGTTTCACAAAACTCATAACTAAAGTGTTACAAAGTAAACTAACACCCATAAACTACCTATTAACCCCAAAAACAACCCTCCCGCATCGCAATTCGCAAACACTATATTAAAGCTATTAACCCCTAATCTGCCGCCCACCCACATTGCGACTATTAAATAAATGTATTACCCCTTATCTGCCACTAGCGAAATCACCGCCAAAATCACCGCCAATATAAGAAAGTTATTAACCTCTATTCCGCTGCTCCCCAACATCGCCGCCACTATAATAAAGTTATTAACCCCTAAACCTCCGGCCTCCCACATCTCTGCAACTAAATACACCTATTAACCCCTAAACCGCTGGCCCCCCGGAATAGGGGTTAATAGCTTTATTTAGGTGACAGCGATGTCGGGGCGGCGGATTAGGGGTGTTTAGACTTGGGGTTTATGTTAGGGTGTTAGGTTTAAAAGTCATTTTTTCCCCTGATAAATTTCAATGGGGTTGTGTTACAGAGATTTTTCATTCCGCACTTCAGGTGTTATAGGGGAAAGCATGCACGAGAATGTTAAATCAGCCGTTGGCTTTTGTGTGGTATGGAGCTTAACGCCACCATATGATATCGCACGCACAAGGAGGCTTTTTAGTAACTCGTAATGGCAGCGCTATGGGGGGTGAAATAACGCAACTTTTTTGGCATTAGTTTCGCACCCTGTTTAGCACAAAACTCGTAATCTAGGTGTCTGTTTCTTAACCTTGTAAAGCAATAAGTTAATCTTATTTATCTTTCTTTAATAAATATGTGACTGATTATTTATGAAAGTATTGTCATTTGTTCTTGGAGGGTTTTATCAATAAATACAAAGATGTATATAAATCTGTTTGCACAAGGCTCATTATTAATATAATTATTAATTTTGCGTCATGAGTAGCTTATTACAATAGGATCATGTTGCATTTAAGTGTATTTTGTTACAAAGGGAGAAAGAATAAAATATGTCCTATGGCTTATGATATAAGCCAGAAGTGTGTATAGGGAAACAAAACAAATACCTAGATATACAAAACTAAAAAGAATAAACTTGTTTAAGGAAGCCCATTACACAAACAGCAATATTGTTACAGTAATTGCAATAAAATTGTTTTGTAATACAATTTAACTTTCATTCTTAATAAGTTAAAATCAATCCCAACTTTTATTGCCAAAACCTTATGCTTACTACTCAAGTTAAAACATATCACAAGAAATGAAAAGGATACGAAGCACTAAATTTATTTTACATTAATTCCCTACATCAATATATAATGAAAAAATTTTGTTTTTTTCTGTGTGTGTTGTGAGGTGTGTTATACTGTGTTTGTCCTGTTGTCAGCTGAGACACAGCATGTTGTGAGGTGTGTTATACTGTGTTTGTCCTGTTGTCAGCTGAGACACAGCATGTTGTGAGGTGTGTTATACTGTGTGTGTCCTTTTGTCAGCTGAGACACAGCATGTTGTGAGGTGTGTTATACTGTGTGTGTCCTTTTGTCAGCTGAGACACAGCATGTTGTGAGGTGTGTTATACTGTGTGTATCCTTTTGTCAGCTGAGACACAGCATGTTGTGAGGTGTGTTATACTGTGTGTGTCCTTTTATCAGCTGAGACGCGGCATGTTGTGAGGTGTGTTATACTGTGTGTGTCATTTTGTCAGCTGAGACACAGCATGTTGTTAAGTGTGTTATACTGTGTGTGTCCTTTTGTCAGCGGAGACACAGCATGTTGTGAGGTGTGTTATACTGTGTGTGTCCTTTTGTAAGCTGAGACACAGCATGTTGTGAGGTGTGTTATACTGTGTGTGTCCTTTTGTCAGCTGAGACACAGCATGTTGTAAGGTGTGTTATACTGTGTGTATCCTTTTGTAAGCTGAGACACAGCATGTTGTGAGGTGTGTTATACTGTGTGTGTCCTTTTGTCAGCTGAGACACAGCATGTTGTAAGGTGTGCTTTACTGTGTGTGTCCTTTTGTCAGCTGAGACACAGCATGTTGTAAGGTGTGTTATACTGTGTGTATCCTTTTGTAAGCTTAGACACAGCATGTTGTGAGGTGTGTTATACTGTGTGTGTCCTTTTGTCAGCTGAGACACAGCATGTTGTGAGGTGTGTTATACTGTGTGTGTCCTTTTGTCAGCAGAGATACAGCATGTTGTGAGGTGTGTTATACTGTGTGTGTCCTTTTGTCAGCTGAGACACAGCATGTTGTGAGGTGTGTTATACTGTGTGTGTCCTTTTGTTAGCTGAGACGCGGCATGTTGTGAGGTGTGTTATACTGTGTGTGTCCTTTTGTCAGCTGAGACGCGGCATGTTGTGAGGTGTGTTATACTGTGTGTGTCCTTTTGTTAGCTGAGACGCGGCATGTTGTGAGGTGTGTTATATTGTGTGTGTCCTTTTGTCAGCTGAGACGCGGCATGTTGTGAGGTGTGTTATACTGTGTGTGTCCTTTTGTCAGCAGAGATACAGCATGTTGTGAGGTGTGTTATACTGTGTGTGTCCTTTTATCAGCTGAGACGCGGCATGTTGTGAGGTGTGTTATACTGTGTGTGTCCTTTTGTCAGCAGAGATACAGCATGTTGTGAGGTGTGTTATACTGTGTGTGTCCTTTTGTCAGCAGAGATACAGCATGTTGTGAGGTGTGTTGTACTGTGTGTGTCCTTTTAGCAGCTGAGACGTGGCATGTTGTGAGGTGTGTTATACTGTGTGTGTCCTTTTGTCAGCTGAGACACAGCATGTTGTGAGGTGTGTTATATTGTGTGTGTCCTTTTAGCAGCTGAGACGCGGCATGTTGTGAGGTGTGTTATACTGTGTGTGTCCTTTTGTCAGCTGAGATGCGGCATGTTGTGAGGTGTGTTATACTGTGTGTGTCCTTTTGTCAGCTGAGACACAGCATGTTGTAAGGTGTGTTATACTGTGTGTGCCCTTTTGTCAGCTGAGACACAGCATGTTGTGAGGTGTGTTATACTGTGTGTGTCCTTTTGTCAGCTGAGACGCGGCATGTTGTGAGGTGTGTTATGCTGTGTGTGTCCTTTTGTCAGCTGAGATACAGCATGTTGTGAGGTGTGTTATACTGTGTGTGTCCTTTTGTCAGCTGAGATACAGCATGTTGTGAGGTGTTTTATACTGTGTGTGTCCTTTTGTCAGCTGAGACACAGCATGTTGTGAGGTGTGTTATACTGTGTTTGTCCTTTTGTCAGCTGAGACACAGCATGTTGTGAGGTGTGTTATATTGTGTTTGTCCTTTTGTCAGCTGAGACACAGCATGTTGTGAGGTGTGTTATACTGTGTGTGTCCTTTTGTCAGCTGAGACACAGCATGTTGTGAGGTATGTTATACTGTGTGTGTCCTTTTGTCAGCTGAGACACAGCATGTTGTGAGGTGTGTTATACTGTGTGTGTCCTTTTAGCAGCTGAGACGCGGCATGTTGTGAGGTGTGTTATACTGTGTGTGTCCTTTTGTCAGCTGAGACGCGGCATGTTGTGAGGTGTGTTATACTGTGTGTGTCCTTTTGTCAGCTGAGACACAGCATGTTGTGAGGTGTGTTGTACTGTGTGTGTCCTTTTAGCAGCTGAGACGTGGCATGTTGTGAGGTATGTTATACTGTGTGTGTCCTTTTGTCAGCAGAGATACAGCATGTTGTGAGGTGTGTTGTACTGTGTGTGTCCTTTTAGCAGCTGAGACGTGGCATGTTGTGAGGTATGTTATACTGTGTGTGTCCTTTTGTCAGCTGAGACACAGCATGTTGTGAGGTGTGTTATACTGTGTTTGTCCTTTTATCAGCTGAGACACAGCATGTTGTGAGGTGTGTTATACTGTGTGTGCCCTTTTGTCAGCTGAGACGCGGCATGTTGTGAGGTGTGTTATACTGTGTGTGTCCTTTTATCAGCTGAGACACAGCATGTTGTGAGGTGTGTTATACTGTGTGTGCCCTTTTGTCAGCTGAGACGCGGCATGTTGTCAGGTGTGTTATACTGTGTGTGTCCTTTTATCAGCTGAGACGCGGCATGTTGTGAGGTGTGTTATACTGTGTGTGTCCTTTTATCAGCTGAGACGCGGCATGTTGTGAGGTGTGTTATACTGTGTGTGTCCTTTTGTCAGCTGGGACGCAGCATGTTGTGAGGTGTATTATACTGTGTGTGTCCTTTTGTCAGCTGAGACACAGCATGTTGTGAGGTGTGTTATACTGTGTGTGTCCTTTTGTCAGCTGAGACACAGCATGTTGTGAGGTGTGTTATACTGTGTGTGTTCTTTTGTCAGCTGAGACACAGCATGTTGTGAGGTGTGTTATACTGTGTTTGTCCTTTTGTCAACTGTGACACAGCATGTTGTGAGGTGTGTTATACTGTGTGTGTCCTTTTGTCAACTGTGACACAGCATGATGTGAGGTGTGTTATACTGTGTGTGTCCTTTTGTCAGCTGAGACACAGCATGTTGTGAGGTGTGTTATACTGTGTGTGTCCTTTTGTCAGCTGAGACACAGCATGTTGTGAGGTGTGTTATACTGTGTGTGTCCTTTTGTCAGCTGAGACACAGCATGTTGTGAGGTGTGTTATACTGTGTTTGTCCTTTTGTCAACTGTGACACAGCATGTTGTGAGGTGTGTTATACTGTGTTTGTCCTTTTGTCAACTGTGACACAGCATGTTGTGAGGTGTGTTATACTGTGTTTGTCCTTTTGTCAACTGTGACACAGCATGTTGTGAGGTGTGTTATACTGTGTGTGTCCTTTTGTCAGCTGAGACACAGCATGTTGTGAGGTGTGTTATACTGTGTGTGTCCTTTTGTCAGCTGAGACACAGCATGTTGTGAGGTGTGTTATACTGTGTTTGTCCTTTTGTCAGCTGAGACACAGCATGTTGTGAGGTGTGTTATACTGTGTGTGTCCTTTTGTCAGCTGAGACGCGGCATGTTGTGAGGTGTGTTATACTGTGTTTGTCCTTTTGTCAACTGTGACACAGCATGTTGTGAGGTGTGTTATACTGTGTGTGTCCTTTTGTCAGCTGAGACGCAGCATGTTGTGAGGTGTGTTATACTGTGTGTGTCCTTTTAGCAGCTGAGACGCGACATGTTGTGAGGTGTGTTATACTGTGTGTGTCCTTTTGTCAGCTGAGACGCGGCATGTTGTGAGGTGTGTTATACTGTGTGTGTCCTTTTGTCAGCTGAGACACAGCATGTTGTGAGGTGTGTTATACTGTGTGTGTCCTTTTGTCAACTGAGAAACAGCATGTTGTGAGGTGTGTTATATTGTGTGTGTCCTTTTAGCAGCTGAGACGCGGCAGGTTGTGAGGTGTGTTATACTGTGTGTGTTCTTTTGTCAGCTGAGGCGCGGCATGTTGTGAGGTGTGTTATACTGTGTGTGTCCTTTTGTCAGCTGAGACACAGCATGTTGTGAGGTGTGTTATACTGTGTGTGTCCTTTTGTCAGCTGAGACACAGCATGTTGTAAGGTGTGTTATACTGTGTGTGTCCTTTTGTCAGCTGAGACACAGCATGTTGTAAGGTGTGTTATACTGTGTGTGTCCTTTTGTCAGCTGAGACACAGCATGTTGTGAGGTGTGTTATACTGTGTGTGTCCTTTTGTCAGCTGAGGCACGGCATGTTGTGAGGTGTGTTATACTGTGTGTGCCCTTTTGTCAGCTGAGACACAGCATGTTGTAAGGTGTGTTATACTGTGTGTGTCCTTTTGTCAGCTGAGACGCGGCATGTTGTAAGGTGTGTTATACTGTGTGTGTCCTTTTGTCAGCTGAGACGCGGCATGTTGTGAGGTGTGTTATACTGTGTGTGTCCTTTTATCAGCTGAGACGCGGCATGTTGTGAGGTGTGTTATACTGTGTTTGTCCTTTTGTCAACTGTGACACAGCATGTTGTGAGGTGTGTTATACTGTGTGTGTCCTTTTGTCAGCTGAGACACAGCATGTTGTGAGGTGTGTTATACTGTGTGTGTCCTTTTGTCAGCTGAGACACAGCATGTTGTGAGGTATGTTATACTGTGTGTGTCCTTTTGTCAGCTGAGGCACAACATGTTGTGAGGTGTGTTATACTGTGTGTGTCCTTTTGTCAGCTGAGACACAGCATGTTGTGAGGTGTGTTATACTGTGTGTGTCCTTTTGTCAACTGAGAAACAGCATGTTGTGAGGAGTGTTATATTGCGTGTGTCCTTTTGTCAGCTGAGACGCGGCAGGTTGTGAGGTGTGTTATACTGTGTGTGTCATTTTGTCAGCTGAGACGCGGCATGTTGTAAGGTGTGTTATACTGTGTGTGTCCTTTTGTCAGCTGAGACGCGGCATGTTGTAAGGTGTGTTATATTGTGTGTGTCCTTTTAGCATCTGAGACGCGGCATGTTGTGAGGTGTGTTATACTGTGTGTGTCCTTTTGTCAGCTGAGACGCAGCATGTTGTGAGGTGTGTTATACTGTGTGTGTCCTTTTGTCAGCTGAGACACAGCATGTTGTGAGGTGTGTTATACTGTGTGTGTCCTTTTGTCAGCTGAGACACAGCATGTTGTGAGGTGTGTTATACTGTGTGTGTCCTTTTGTCAGCAGAGATACAGCATGTTGTGAGGTGTTATACTGTGTGTGTCCTTTTGTCAGCTGAGACACAGCATGTTGTGAGGTGTGTTATACTGTGTGTGTCCTTTTGTCAACTGAGAAACACCATGTTGTGAGGTGTTATACTGTGTGTGTCCTTTTGTCAGCTGAGACACAGCATGTTGTGAGGTGTGTTATACTGTGTGTGTCCTTTTGTCAACTGAGAATCAGCATGTTGTGAGGAGTGTTATATTGCGTGTGTCCTTTTGTCAGCTGAGACGCGGCATGTTGTAAGGTGTGTTATATTGTGTGTGTCCTTTTAGCATCTGAGACGCGGCATGTTGTGAGGTGTGTTATACTGTGTGTGTCCTTTTGTCAGCTGAGACGCAGCATGTTGTGAGGTGTGTTATACTGTGTGTGTCCTTTTGTAAGCTAAGGCACGGCATGTTGTGAGGTGTGTTATACTGTGTGTGTCCTTTTGTAAGCTGAGGCACGGCATGTTGTGAGGTGTGTTATACTGTGTGTGTCCTTTTGTCAGCTGAGACGCAGCATGTTGTGAGGTGTGTTATACTGTGGGTGTCCTTTTGTAAGCTGAGGCACGGCATGTTGTGAGTTGTTTTATACTGTGTGTGTCCTTCTGTCAGCTGAGACACAGCATGTTGTAAGGTGTGTTATATTGTGTGTGTCCTTTTAGCATCTGAGACACGGCATGTTGTGAGGTGTGTTATACTGTGTGTGTCCTTTTGTCAGCTGAGACGCAGCATGTTGTGAGGTGTGTTATACTGTGTGTGCCCTTTTGTCAGCTGAGACACAGCATGTTGTGAGGTGTGTTATACTGTGTGTGTCCTTTTGTCAGCTGAGACACAGCATGTTGTGAGGTGTGTTATACTGTGGGTGTCCTTTTGTCAGCTGAGACGCGGAATGTTGTGAGGTGTTTTATACTGTGTGTGTCCTTCTGTCAGCTGAGACGCAGCATGTTGTGAGGTGTGTTATACTGTGGCCCCTAGTTATCAAGCCGTCAACCTCAAATCCGCTGGAAGTCCGCAGTGTATTTGTGGCAAGGCTGATTTGCCTTAATTATCAAGCCCTTTACACCGGCAAAAGTAGAATAAAGTAACGTAAGCTTCGATCCGCCGGACTCAGTCCGACACAGATCGATTCTTACGTCACTCCAGATGTTCCGCACACAAGTTCGGCACTATCTGACTACTTTTGCTAGTTATCAAAAAACTAGCAGGTATGCTCTGCACTTTTCCGGCCCAGCGTACCTGGTTTTCTAACCGCCGCCCTGGAGGCGGCGGATCCCATAGGAATCAATGGGAGTCTGACCATAGCGAAAGTTCATGTTCGCTGCTGCCAGACATCCCATTGATTCCTATGGGAGCTGACTACACCTAACACCCTAACAAGTACCCGAGTCTAAACACCCCTAATCTGTCCCCCCTACACCGCCGCAACTAAATAAATGTATTACCCCCTACACCGCCACTCCCGGAGCCCACCGCCACTATAATAAATATGTTAACCCCTAAACCGCCGCTCCCATTCCCCGCCACAACTATAATATATGTATTAACCCCTAAACCGCCACTCCCGGTCCCCGCCGCAACTATAATATATGTATTAACCCCTAAACCGCCGCTCCCGGACCCCGCCGCCACCTACATAATACCTATTAACCCCTATCCTGCCCCCCCCTATACCGCCGCCACCTATAATAAAGTTATTAACCCCTTTCCTGCCGATCCCGGACCCCGCCGCAACTAAATAAATACTTTAACCCCTAAACCGCCGCTCCCTGGACCCCTATATTAAACTTATTAACCCCTAATCTGCCCCCCCCTACACCGTCGCCACCTATAATAAATTTATTAACCCCTATCCTGCCCCCCTACACCGCCGCCACTGTAATAAAATTATTAACCCCTAAACCTAAGTCTAACACTAACCCTAATACCCCCCCTAACTTAAATATTAATTAAATAAATCTAAATAATATTTCTCTTATTAACTAAATGAATCCTATTTAAAACTAATGTAATGATAGTGTAGTGTTAGGTTTAATTGTAACTTAGGTTAGGATTTATTTTACAGGTAATTTTGTATTTCTTTTAGCTAGGTAGTTATTAAATAGTTAATAACTATTTAATAACTATTCTAGCTAGCTAAAATAAATACAAAGTTACCTGTAAAATAAATATAAACCCTAAAATAGCTACAATGTAATAATTAATTACATTGTAGCTATCTTAGGGTTTATTTTACAGGTAAGTATTTAGTTTTAAATAGGATTAATTTATTAAAGTATAGTGTTGTGTTAGGTGTAATTGTAACTTAGGTTAGTTTTTATTTTACAGGTAAATTTCTCTTTATTTTAACTAGGTAGCTATTAAATAGTTAATAACTATTTAATAGCTATTGTACCTAGTTTAAATAAATTGAAATTTGCCTGTAAAATAAAAATAAATCCTAAGATAGCTACAATATAATTATTATTTATATTGTAGCTATATTATGGTTTATTTTAAAGGTAAGTATTTAGTTTTAAATAGGAATAATTTAGTTAATAAGAGAAATATTATTTAGATTTATTTAATTAATATTTAAGTTAGGGGGGTGTTAGGGTTAGTGTTAGACTTAGGTTTAGGGG
Organism: Bombina bombina; assembly: GCF_027579735.1. NCBI lineage: Eukaryota > Metazoa > Chordata > Amphibia > Anura > Bombinatoridae > Bombina > Bombina bombina. The sequence continues at coordinate 702,513,516 of NC_069500.1, read as the reverse complement.
TTAATAATTTTATTACAGTGGCGGCGGTGTAGGGGGGGGGCAGGATAGGGGTTAATAAATTTATTATAGGTGGCGACGGTGTAGGGGGGCAGATTAGGAGTTAATAAGTTTAATATAGGTTGCGGCGGGGTCCGGGAGCGGTGGTTTAGGGGTTAAACTATTTATTTAGTTGCGGCAGGGTCCGGGATCCGCAGGATAGGGGTTAATAACTTTATTATAGGTGGCGGCGGTATAGGGGGCAGATAGGGGTTACTAGGTATAATGTAGGTGGCGGCGGTGTCCGGGAGCGGCGGTTTAGGGGTTAATACATTTATAAGAGTTGCGGCAGGGTCTGGGGGCGCTGGTATAGGGGGTTGAACAGTATAGTTAGTGTGGGTGCTTAGTGACAGCTTATCAATAAAGCTGGGAAAAAGCCGAAGAGCAGCGAGATCGGATGAGTGATAACTATCACAGTCCGCTGCTTGGTGCGCAGCTTTTTGACAGCTTTATTGATAACTTTGGCGAGATTTTTCAGGTCCGCGGCGGCGATGGTAGGTGAGCTTAGGCGGGCGTATTGGGCCGGCGAAGGCAGGTAAAGTAGATACGTTGATAACTAGAGGCCTGTGTGTGTTCTTTTATCAGCTGAGACGCAGCATGTTGTGAGGTGTGTTATACTGTGTGTCCTTTTGTCAGCTGAGACGCGGCATGTTGTGAGGTGTGTTATACTGTGTGTGCCCTTTTGTCAGCTGAGACGCGGCATGTTGTGAGGTGTGTTATATTGTGTGTGCCCTTTTGTCAGCTGAGACGCGGCATGTTGTGAGGTGTGTTATATTGTGTGTGTCCTTTTGTCAGCTGAGACGCAGCATGTTGTGAGGTGTGTTATATTGTGTGTGTCCTTTTGTCAGCTGAGACGCGGCATGTTGTGAGGTGTGTTATACTGTGTGCGTCCTTTTGTCAGCTGAGACGCGGCATGTTGTGAGGTGTGTTATACTGTGTGTGTCCTTTTGTCAGCTGAGACACAGCATGTTGTGAGGTGTGTTATATTGTGTGTCTCCTTTTGTCAGCTGAGACGCAGCATGTTGTGATGTGTGTTATACTGTGTGTGTCCTTTTGTCAGCTGAGACACAACATGTTGTGAGGTATGTTATACTGTGTGTGTCCTTTTGTCAGCAGAGACACAGCATGTTGTGAGGTGTGTTATACTGTGTGTGTCCTTTTGTCAGCAGAGACACAGCATGTTGTGAGGTGTGTTATATTGTGTGTGTCCTTTTATCAGCTGAGACGCGGCATGTTGTGAGGTGTGTTATACTGTGTGTGTCCTTTTGTCAGCTGAGACGCGGCATGTTGTGAGGTGTGTTATACTGTGTGTGCCCTTTTGTCAGCTGAGACGCGGCATGTTGGGAGGTGTGTTATATTGTGTGTGTCCTTTTAGCAGCTGAGATGCGGCAGGTTGTGAGGTGTGTTATACTGTGTGTGTTCTTTTGTCAGCTGAGACGCGGCATGTTGTGAGGTGTGTTATACTGTGTGTGTCCTTTTGTCAGCTGAGACGCGGCATGTTGTGAGGTGTGTTATACTGTGTGTGTCCTTTTGTCAGCTGAGACGCGGCATGTTGTGAGGTGTGTTATACTGTGTGTGCCCTTTTGTCAGCTGAGATGCGGCATGTTGGGAGGTGTGTTATACTGTGTGTGTCCTTTTGTCAGCTGAGACACAGCATGTTGTGAGGTGTGTTATACTGTGTGTGTCCTTTTGTCAGCTGAGACGCGGCATGTTGTGAGGTGTGTTATACTGTGTGTGTCCTTTTGTCAGCTGAGACACAGCATGTTGTGAGGTGTGTTATACTGTGTGTGTCCTTTTGTCAGCTGAGACACAGCATGTTGTGAGGTGTGTTATACTGTGTGTGTCCTTTTGTCAGCTGAGACGCGGCATGTTATGAGGTGTGTTATACTGTGTGTGCCCTTTTGTCAGCTGAGACGCGGCATGTTGGGAGGTGTGTTATACTGTGTGTGTCCTTTTAGCAGCTGAGACGCGGCATGTTGGGAGGTGTGTTATACTGTGTGTGTCCTTTTAGCAGCTGAGACGCGGCATGTTGGGAGGTGTGTTATATTATGTGCATCCTTATGTACAGATGCCTCCTACACTCTACATCTAATATGATGATGACATCTAGTGATCTTTTGAACCTTATACTGTGGTAGCTGGACAGGTCAGGATGTATACATATACATATTTAGACATGTTTATGTATGTATCTCTATGTATCTCATATGTAGATGTGTATATATGCTCCCTCTTTGCCCTAACACTCATATGCTTGAGCTTTTTTAAAAGATATATATATATATAATACTTTTTATTAGACAGTGTTATTATTCTATTATTATCATTTATGTGTAGAGCCTCAACAGATTCTGCAGCACTATAAACATAGGTGGTATACAAGGTAACATTTATAGGGATCAAATGGGTAGAGGGCCCTGCCGAGAGTTGCATGTTGTAGTCAGCTCTTATGAAGGTGACCTGCAAACAGTTGGCCTCTTAGGCTTACATGCTAAGGGGGTTCAAATGGATTGCAATGGAGGAGAGGAACTGGGATTAGGAAAAGTTAGTGTAGGTTGTATGCATCCCTGAACAGTGGAGTCTTTAGGGAGGGCTTAAAGCTTTCAAAAATAGGGGAAAGTCTTGTGGAGCTAGGCAGAGAGTTCCACAAGATGGGAGCCAGTCTGGAGAAGTCCTGTAAATGGGTATGTAGAGTAGGAGGAGGAGAGTAGGAGGCCATGAGCAGAGTGAAGGGACAGAAGGGAGAGTATCTGGAGACAAGGTCTGAGATATAGGGTGGAGTAGTGCAGTCAAGGGCTTTGTATGTCAGAGTGACAATTTTGTGTTTAATCCTGGAGGCAAGAGGAAGCCAGTGAAGGGATTGGCAGAGAGGTGCAGCAGATGAAGAGCGACATGTAAGGAAGATGAGCCTGGCAAACGCATTCATTAAGGATTCTAAAGGAGCTAAGCAGCAGCTAGGGAGACCAGAGAAGACGGAGTTGCAGTAATCGAGGTGGGAAAGGATGAAATGTGACCCCAAGACATCAGGCATGCGGAGTAGGGGTCATGATGCAGTTGTCGACAGTTATAGAGAGATGGGGTGCAGAATTTGGAAGAAGGGGGGAAAAAAAGGAGATTTAGCTTAAGGTATTGAAAGGACATCCAGGATAAGATGTGAGAAAGACAGTTAGTGACATGGGTTAGCAAGGAATGAGATAGGTCTGATGCAGAGAGGTAGATTTGGGTGTAATCGGCATACAAATGATAATGAAACCCATGGGATTTTATTGAGGAACCTAATGATGACGTGTAGATTGAGAAGAGAAGGGGAACGAGGACAGAGCCTTGCGGTACCCCAACAGAAAGTGGTAACGGGCAGAGAAAGCCCGAGAGAAGGCTTCACTAAAAGTACGGTTAGACAGGTAGGTAGAGGACACCGAGAGGACTGTGTAAAAAATGCAGAAGTATTGGAGGGCTTGGAGCAGTAGAGGGTGGTCAACAGTATCAAAGGCCTCAGACAGATCAAGTAAGATAAGCAGAGAGATTGGATTTCGCTGTAAGTAGGTCATTTGCAACCTTAATGATTGCTGTGGAGTGAAGGTGTGTGATTGCAGTTGGTCAAGGAGGGAGTTTAATGTACGTGAACTGGATAGGCGTGCATATAATTGCTTTCCAAGAAGCTTTGAGGCAAGAGGGAGTAGGGAAACTGGGCGGTTGTTGGATGGGGAGGTTAGATCGAGAGAAGGTTTTTTGAGGATAGGTGTGACCAGTGCATGTTTTAGAGATGAGGAAAATATAACAGTTATGTACACCAATGTACAGTGGCACCAACGCGGCTAGCTCCCCTGTTATTCCAATATTGTTGGGACATTCAATTTAATGGCCTCATATATATAATAGAGAAAAGGGGAGTGGTGCTGTGCAGTCATAAAACACAACAAACTGGTGAGGGAAAACCCTCTGGATAGGCTGCACTATTAGCACTCTCAGCTTGGACTATTGAGTGGAGAGAGAACAATGAACAATTAAAATATAACTTTTATTAGAATTAAACTAAAATAAGGACCCAGTGTAGAAACACATTAAAAACAACAAAAAACCAGTTGACAATGTTCCTGTTATTAAATTAATGTTGCCATTGTGATATAATATATATTGACAGGAATTTGCACAGTGCGGTAGCTGCTTATATAAAGCCACCAGTTGTATGACTTAATATAGAGGATACGAGCATAGGTATAAATTGTTGAGGTTAGTGTGTGTGTGTGGGGGAGGAAATATATATGTATGATATTATTACAACTCTTATTTATAGTGGGAGTATAGGAAAGTACTATTAATGAGGATTCATGTTGTATGTAATGCTTAGACACATGATTGGTGTATTAAACACACATTCTAATCAAATGTTTAATTCTATCATTCATAAGACATACTTTCCTTATTGTGATCATCTGTATGAAATTTAAAGGGTCACTGAACCCAAATTTTTTCTTTCGTGATTCAGATAGACCATGCAGTTTTAAGCAACTTTCTAATTTATTCCTTTATCAATTTTTCTTCATTCTCTTGCTATCTTTATTTGAAAAAGAAGGCATCTCTGGACAGCACTTTTTTATTGGTAGATGAATTTATCCACCAATCAGCAAGAACAACCCAGGTTGTTCACCAAAAATGGGCCGGCATCTAAACTTACATTCTTGCATTTCAAATTAAGATACCAAGAGAATGAAGAAAATTTGATAATAGGAGTAAATTAGAACGTTGCTTAAAATGTCATGCTCTATCTGAATCGTGAAAGAAAAAATTTGGGTTCAGTGTCCCTTTAAGCTATTATAATTTTTTCTAGATTGTTGGAACAATTCTTATAGTACAATAAATATATGAGTGTATTCACAAACACAATCTGTGTATCCAGTTATTTCCACAATGTTATAACATTGTATCTATTCAGCTTCAAATATGTATAGCAAATAAGTTGTTATTCACCACCATATATCAGGCCGTTTAAAACTGTACAAAAGATAATGTGGACAATATTATTTATGACTGGCTATCTGCCAGCCATCATTGTGGCATAACGTGTGTAATGCTCAAGTTAAATAACAGTTATTATAAATGTTAACTATTGCTCTTCAGTTGCTGGAACCAGTTTCACAGCAATAATAATTAATAGAGCCTTAAAGGGACATTCCAGTCAAAATTGAATTGCATATAGATGAATTATATCTTTGAATAGAAACACATTTGCAATATACATGTATTATCAAAAATTATTCTAGTAAAAGTTATCACTGATTTAATGTTCACATTTTTCTCTGCACGTGCATGTGAAGCATAGCTAGATATTCTCAGTGCAAAAGCATTCTAAATACTGCAGCTGCTCAGAGCACCAGTGGGGCTTTTATAATCTCAGAAATGAACAAATTGAGTCATTTACCAGATGGTACAAGCACCTTAGGCTGGGCAAGTGCTGAGTTTAAAATGCTGGTGCACGGTGCATACTTAAATACACTTTTGAGACGGCTATAGCTTTTGTTAGAAACATTTTTGCTAATACATGTATATTACAAAAATGTTTCTATTCATAACTGAAATGCATCCATGCAGTTTGCAATTTTGGCTGGAATGTCCCTTTAAGTTTAATATGTGAGTGGAGACTGTAACTAATCCCAAAAATTATCAGTGTGTCAGTTGTTTTTACCGCGTTATAACATTGTATCTATTCAGCTTCAAATATATGTAGTAAATAAATTGTTATTGATCACTATATACCAAGTAGCTAAAAATTGCCCTGTAGATTATGTTGACAATATTGTATATAACTAGCTATCTACCGGCCATCATTGTGGCCTACCGATATAATGCTCAAGTATAAGTGACAATTATTGTAACTAAATTTTGGCTCTTAAGTTGCTGGAACCAATTTCACAGCAATACTATTCAATGGAGCAGTTCAATATGAGAGTAATGATTATAACTCTCGCTTATGTTTTCACTAGCTGTAGGATGTCCCTAACAAGTCAGTTTGCCAGCAAATCTAGTGTGAGTCTTTAAATATATAGAGATCATTATATTAAGTCCCTCTCTCTTAATGTCGTGAGAGAACACCTTCCCCTAATGCTCCTATATGTTGCTGCAACAATTTTCACAGCAGCGTAAGATATACCCCTACAGGTAATGGAGTATTAAACTGCTAATCGTGTAATAGTCCAGGCTGAGAGTGCTAATAGTACAGCCTATCCAGAGGTTCTTTCCCTCACCAGTATGTTGTGGTAAATATACCGGTGCTGAGGGAAAGGTTGAAATTATGTGTGAGTATAGGATTGAGGGTAGAAGAGAGGGAGGGGAGTAGCTGTGAGGGGATAGGGCTGAGGGGATAGGGTCGAGGGGACAGGTAGTGAGGTGAGTGCACAGTATAAGTGCAGAAACTTCTTCCTCAGTAACAGGGGCGAAAGAGCTAAATATATGACTATGTGGGTTTTGGATGATTGCAAGCTTTTGAGGGGGTGGGAGACTGGTAGTATGTTGAGAGCTGATTTTGTTTCTGATGGAGTCGATTTTGGTATTGAAGTAGCTGGCAAAGTCTTGAGCAGAGAGAGAAGTTGTATAAGGAGGTGGGGGTGGGTGAAGACGAGTATTGAATGTGGAGAACAGACTTTTTGGGTTTGAAGAAAGAGTAGAGATAAGAGTAGAGAAGTAATGTTGCTTAGAGAGATTAAGGGCAGAATAGTAAGAGTTCAAGATGAACTTGTAGTGAAGAAAAACAGCGGAACTCCGACATTTTCTCCAATGCCGCTCAGCAGTACGGGAGCATCTGCGTAAGTATCATGTCAGAGGAGTATTCCAGGGTTGAGGATGAGTGTGTTATTTCTGAGCTATGGTAGGAGGAGCCAGATTGTCAAGGACCAATGTAAGGGTAGAATTATAGTGGCAAATAGATTAGCCAGGGCAGGAAAAGCAGGAGATGGAAGAGAGGAGAGGTTTGAGAAAACTAGCGAGCTGTTGCTGATCTAATGACATAATGCTTTTGTGAAGCTTGGTGTGAGAGGTAGAAGGAGGGAGAATTGTAGGTAGGGATGTGATGTTGCAAGTGAGAAGATGATGGTTTGAAAGAGGAAAAAGGGAGTTTGTGAAGTTTGAAAAAGTGCATTGATAGCTAAAGATCAGAACAAGGGAGTAACCATCTTTGTGAGTGGGAGAACCAGTCCATTGTGACAGAACAAAAAAATAAGTAAATTGCAGAAGTTGTTTTGCAGAGGGGCAGTGGGATTGTCAAGAGGGATGTTAAAGTCGCCAAGAATGAGGCAGGAGTGTCCTAAGAAAGGAAATAAGGTAGCCAGGCAGCAAAGTGATCTAGAAATTGAGTTGAGGAGCCAGGGGGCAGTATATAACTGCAACACGTATAGAGAGGTAAGAGAATAAGCAAATCATGTGGGTTTCGAAGAGAAGGACTGTATTTGTTGAAAGGTGCAACGAGAGGAAAGTATAATACCTACACCACCTCCTTGTCTATTACCAGACCTAGAAGTGTGGCTGAAGTGGAGACCCCCATGTGACAGTGCAACAATGGATGCTGTGTCTAAAGGGGAGAGTCAGGTTTCTGTGAGAGCCAAAAGGTTGAGGGAGTGGAAGATAAAGAGGCCATGGATAGAAGTGAGATTGTAGCTAACAGAGCGAGAGTTCCAGAGTGCACAAGTGAAGGGGGTAGTAGCTTTAGATACAAGCGGAATGTGAGTAAGGTTACCAGAGTTTTTTTTCTGAGTCTATGGAAAGGCACACATGGATGTGCACGGTTATGAAGTTGTTGGGGACCAGGATTAGGGGAGATGTCACCAGCAGCTAGTATGAGCAAGAGGGAGTGACATGAGATGAGATGCAAATTTGTAGTAAATAGACTGGATGAGGTGCAGGGGGGAGAGAGTGTTTAGGAATTAGTAAAGTTCATTAATACAAGAGTAATGTGAGGTTAAGATAGATGGGCTAATGAACAGTGCAGGGGGTGAAGAGAAAGGAGGAATTGAGTAAAGTAGTTTGTTATAGAGGCAAGGGGTAGCAAAGGAATTATGAAGATATTGAGCATTTTTTTCAAAAGAGGTAACCAATGAAACACATAAAATAAACTATTACAGCAGCACTTGCCGAGTGTCTTCACTGGCTTCCTCCTGCCTCCAGGATTAAACACAAAATTCTGACTCTGACATACAAGGCCATCAACTGTACTGCTCTCTCCTATACCTCAGACCTTGTCTCCAGATACTCTCCCTACCTTCCCATTTGCTCTGCTCATGACTTCCTACTCTCCTCCTCTCTTGTTACCTCCTCACATTCCTGTTTACAGGACTTCTCCAGACTGGCTCCCATCTGCCTCGCTCTACAAGAATCACCCCTAGTTTTGAAAGTTTTAAGCGCTCCTTAAAGACTCTACTGTTCAGGGATGCATACAACCTACACTAACCTCTCTTATTCCCAGTTCCTCTCCTCCATTGCTATCTCCTTGAACCCCATATAAGCCTAAGAGCCCAACTGTTTGCAGATCACCTTCATAAGAGCAGATTACAACAGTGTGACTCCCGACAGGGCCCTCTACACATTTGATCCCTATAAATGTTTATAGCGCTGCATAATCTGTTGGCGCTCTAAAAATAACTTATAATAATAATAATATTAAAATAATAATACATTTAAGGAGAGCTTTTGTCTGAGGGACAAACACTGAGAAATGGATCTGTGGTCATCATAGTTCAAGGGAAATTTAGTTAGATTTGCAAAATAAGAAACCATTGTAATGGCAACTACAAGCACAATTGTACAAACAAGAGAAAAACATGTCTAGGATAGGGAACACTGCTTATCCTATGCATTTCCAATCATATGTAAGTCTACAGCACCAATAATGTCAATGCACCAAACATCACTGCAATGTTTTTTAGCATTCTGCCCTTAGTCATGCGTAAAACATATTACCATATTAGGGATGCCCTGAAATTAAAATTCTGGATTGAAACCGAAAATTCAGGATGCCCTTGGCCAAAATCTGAAACAAAACCGAAAATTACTTTTTTTCTTTTTTAACTACAGTGTGTGTGTGTAGTGGATGCAGTGTGTGTGGATATAGTGTGTGTGTCTGTGTAGGGGATGCAGTGTGTGTGTGTATGTAGTGGATGCAGTGTGTTTTTGTATGTAGTGGATGCAGTGTGTGTGTATGTAGTGGATGCAGTGTGTGTGTGTGTGTTTGTGTGTAGTGGATGCAGTGTGTGGTGGATATAGTGAGTGTGTGTCTGTGTAGGGGATGCAGTGTGTGTGTGTGTAGTGGATGAGTGTGTGTGTGTGTGTGTGTGTGTGTATGTAGTGGATGCAGTCTTTTTTGTATGTAGTGGATGCAGTGTGTGTGTGTGTATGTAGTGTATGCAGTGTGTTTTTGTATGTAGTGGATGCAGTGTGTGTGTATGTAGTGGATGCAGTGTGTGTGTGTGTGTGTGTGTGTGTGTAGTGGATGCAGTGTGTATGTAGTGTGTGTGTATGTAGTGGAGGAAATGTGTGTGTGTGTGTGTGCAGTGGATGCAATGTGTGTGTGTGTATGTAGTGGATGCAGTGTGTGTGTGTAGTGGATGCAGTGTGTGTGTAGTGGGTGTGTATGTAGTGGATGCAATGTGTGTATGTAGTGGATGCAGTGTGTGTATGTAGTGGATGCAGTGTGTGTGAGAATTTGTGGGATAGGGGCTGTGGGGAGTGAGCAGTTTTGTGGGGTTTTATTTCTTTTTATTCCCCCCTCCCTGCCCCTTAGCTTGGTCCTGTCTAGGTGCAGGGGGCCCAGGACACACTAGCCATTCCCTGGTGGTCCGTGGAGGTACAGGAGTGTACCCATCTCAGTAGGAAACATGCTGGCTATTCCTCTGCATTGGTCTGTCCCAGGAGACTCCAGATTCACTTGCAATAGGTCCTTCCCCTCTCTTGTGAGCCCCGAGCTCTCTGCAATGCTTCGACTGCAAGACCCTGTGCAGAATAGCCGGCATGTTTCACAGAATGGGCTCCCTTCACTGAGAGAGGACAGCAGTGACCAGGGGGGCCACTGATAAAGCTGTATGGGGGGGCCGTACCGGTACCGGTCCTCTTTCAGCCGAAATGCGCAATGCACATTTTCGGCTGAAAGTTTTGGCGCCCAAAATTTCAGTGCATCCCTATAGCATATAGATGTTTCATTTTATTAGTTTAATTCTTGTGCCAAATAGTATAAAAATAACCAACTAATGAAAGTTAATATTTGTCTACAAGTGCCATCTGGTGATATCTGCATAATACTAGTTCATGTAAATGTAATACTATTAAATAAAAGAGAATATTTAAAAGCTACACAATGCCTGATACTGATGGTTTCAACCTGAAGTTGTGTGTCAGTATAGGACACTGATAGAGCATTATTAGCATGAGGCCTCTGAATATTGTGTACCCTTAGCTTTAGGAGCAAGCAGTGTCAGCAGAATCTCTCTACAATATGGAATATTGAGGTTCAAGAACACATTTACAGTCTTACGTGCCAGCACAGAATCCTAAAAGGCCAAAAGACAAACAACCTATGTTACAATTATACATAGATTGGGGCCTACAGTATGTATCAAAGGTCTTGCAGACCTGATCCGACAGAGTGGATCAGTTCCGCAAGACCTTGCTGAATGTGGAGAGCAATATGCTCTCCGGATTCAGCATTACACCAGCAGCTAACAAGAGCTGCTGGTGCAACGCCGCCCCCTGCAGACTCGTGGCCAATGGGCCGCCAGCAGGGAGGTATCAATCAACCCGATCATACTTGATCGGGTTGAATTGTGGCGATTCCTGTCCGTCTGCTCAGAGCTGGCGGACAGGGTTATGGAGCAGTGGTGTTTAGACCGCTGCTTCATAACTGCTGTTTCTGGCGAGTCTGAAGACTCGCCAGAAACACGGGCCCACAAGCTCCATACGAAGCTTGATAAATGGGCCTCATTGTCACAATTTCTTATAAATACATTGTCTATAAAAGGAAGGAAGATACAGTATACGAAATTCTATGTGAGACTCAATTACATTTTTACGTGATAGAGGAATTTACCTTTAATTAATTAATTAATTAATTAAAACAAAAATTAGAATGAACACAAACCTTAACAAAACTTGACTCAACTTAGGAAACATACTAAAGCCAGAAAACAAGAAGGAGTATCTGTTTCCTGGATGGTGAGCATGAGTGAGTAAATATGCCCTTGGACTACTGGCCATCCTTCTGAGCTGGAAGTATGCCACCAATGACAGAGACTTTTATTGTGCCTGGATGTTGCGTTGGATGAAATACATTTGTTTAGGGATAAATATGAATCATAAACAAACTTAGATAAAGAATCGTGTCTGTAATGAACATACCTGTAAATAATGTAAAAACATATTTATGCTTTCAAATTGTATTCAAGAAACATGAGGATAGTAAAGAAAAAAAACAGATTATGCCACATATTCTAAAGAAACATTCTTGTTTTTTAAGGGTGGCCGCTCTTGGACCCCATAGCAGATATAAGAGTTAACAGAAGAATATATAATGAGAAAGAGAACATTATATTTACACGTAAATATAAAGCTAGGAAAACCCTTACTTCCAGATTGTCCTAAAGCCTGACCCAGTAGTAAATAGTAATATCCCAGAGACCAAAAGATAGCAGTAGCACTCAAAATATTTCAAATCTTCATGTCTTTATCATGCATCAATAAAGCAAGGTATGCAATGCTTCAGGTTACACACTCTTAATCAGCAAGAGTCAACATATTTTCACTGGATCTCCCTGTGAATAGGTCTTCTGGCTCTGTATTTGTAAAGACACACAAGGCCACAGCCATAAGGAAGCATCTTTATCCTTCTCCAGATAGGGCAGACATCTGAGAGACTGCTCCATCTCTGCACTAATAACTGGATAAAATAATATGAAAATGTATTATTCAAAAAATCAAAACCATCATTTAAATCGGTCTTACTGACTAGTGATTTAAATCATGGTTTAAATCAATTTGATTTAAATGAAATCCATCCTGAGCCTCACTGCTTGTATCTGCCGGTCATCCAGCAACTTTATCATGGCTGGATCTCCACTATCAGTCTCATAGCTCAAAGCAAAGTGTACTGAGATGGTCCTGCAGAATTTAGTTAGGTATTTATCATTGAACTTAGACAGTCTCTAGTCTAGAATGTTGTTTATGATCTATAAATCTATGATCTATAAACAACATGAGAGTTATTCAAACATGCAGCTAGATTACGAGTTTGGCGTTATGATTGAAAAAGCATTGTTATGGCCCATAAAGCTCCTTTATCCTAACACCGGTATTATTGTATTATTGTAGGTATAGGTGTACCGCACACCTTTTTGGCCGTCACGCGATGTCAGTACCGCACTTTTTTCAATGGGACTCCCATAGCGCCGGTATTATGAGTTTGCCTGGGAGGCCAAAAAGTGACCACAAGATCCGTACCGCCATCTCAAGTCAGTAGTTATGAGTTTAATGTTGCAAAGCTGCACAATAAAACTCATAACTAAAGTGTTAAAAAGTACACTAACACCCATAAACTACCTATTAACCCCTAAACCGAGGCCTTCCTGCATCGCAAACACTATAATAAATGTATTAACCCCTAATCTGCCGCTCTGGACATCGCCGCCACTATTAAAATGTATTAATCCCTCTTCCGCCACTCCCGACATCGTCGCCACTATAATAAACCTATTAACCCCTAAACCGCCTCCCTCCCTCATCGCAAACACTATTTAAAGATTATTAACCCCTAATCTGCCGTCCGCCAACACCGCCGCTATAATAAACCTATTAACCACTAAACCGCAAGCCCCCCCACAACAAAATATACTATAATAAATTATTAAACCCTAAACCTCTGACCTCCCACATCACTAACTCTACATAAATATATTAACCTCTAAACTTAACCCTAAAGTAACCCTAAGTCTAACCCTAACCCTAACACCCCCTAACTTAAATATAACTAAAATAAAGCTAACTAAACCTTACAATTATTACCTAAATAATTCCTATTTAAAAATAAATACATACTTACCTGTAAAATAAAACCTAAGCTAGCTACAATATAACTAATAGTGATATTGTAGCTAGCATAGGTTTTATTTTTATTTCACAGGTAAGTTTGTATTTATTTTAACTATGTAGACTAGTTAGTAAATAGTTATTAACTATTTAATACCTACCTATCTAAAATAAATACAAAGTTACCTGTAAAATAAAACCTAACCTGCCTTACACTAAAAACTAACATTACAAAAAAATAAAATAAAATATTAAAATACAATTTTCTAAATTACAAAAAAAAACACTAAATTTCAAAAAATAAAAAAACGAAATTATCAAAAATAAAAAAAATTACTAATAATCTAATAGCCTTATCAAAATAAAAAATCCCCCCCAAAGTAAAAAAACCCTAAACCCTAAACAACCAATGGCCCTTAAAAGGGCCTTTTGCGGGGCATTGCCCCAAAGATAACAGCTTATTTACATTGCAATAAAAAATACAAACAACCCCCCCAATAACGATTTACTAACTAGTCTACCTAGTTAAAATAAATACAAACTTACCTGTGAAATAAAAATAAAACCTAAAATAGATACAATATAACTATTAGTAATATTGTAGCTAGCTTAGGTTTTATTTTACAAGTAAGTATGTATTTATTTTTAAATAGGAATTATTTAGGTAATAATTGTAAGGTTTTATTTAGCTTTATTTTAATTATATTTAAGCTAGGGGGTGTTAGGGTTAGGGTTAGATTTAGGCTTAGGGTTATGTTAGGGTTATGCTTAGGGTTAGGGTTAAGTTAAAGTTAGGGTTAGGGTTAAGTTAAAGTTAGGGTTAGGTTTAGGGCTTAATATATTTATTTAGTGTTAGTGATGTTGGAGGCCAGAGGTTTAGCGGTTAATAACTTTAGTATAGTGGTGGCGACATTGGGGGAGGCAGAATTGGGGGTTAATAAGTGTAGGTAGGGGCGGCGATGTTGGGGGCTGCAGATTAGGGGTTAATAACTGTAATGTTGGTGGCGGAGATGTTAAGCGTGGCAGATTAGGGGTTAATAACTGTATGTAGGTGGCGGCGATGTTAGGGGCAGCAGATTAGGGGTTAATAACTGTATGTAGGGGGCTGCGATGTTAAGGGCGGCAGATTAGGGGTTAATAACTGTAATGTAGGTGGCGGCGATGTTAAGGGCGGCAGATTAGGGGCTAATACATGTATTTAGGTGGGGGAGATGTTAGGGGCAGCAGATTTCGGGTTAATAATTTATATAGTTGGCGGCGATGTAAGGGGCAGCAGATTAGGGGTTAATAACTGTATGTAGGTGGCGGCGATGTTAAGGGCGGCAGATTAGGGGTTAATAACATGATTTAGGTGGCGGCGATGTCGGGGGCGGAAGATTAGGGGTTAATAACTGTATGCAGGTGGCGGTGATGTCGGGGGGGGGCAGATTAGGGGTGTTTAGACTCGGGTTTCTATTAGGGTGTTAGGTTTAAACATAACTTTTTATTTCCCCACAGACATCAATGGGGCTGTGTTACTGAGCTTTTCTTTCCGCGATCGCAGGTGTTAGGCTTTTTTTTTGCCGGCTCTCCCCATTGATGTCTATGGGGAAATCGTGCATGAGCACATCAAAGCAGCGCTTGATTTCGGTGCGGTATGGAGCTCAACGCCACCATATCGCCCGCACAAGCCTGCTTTTTGTAAACTTGTAATAGCAGCGCTATAGGAAGGTGAAATAACGCCGTTTTTTTGGCGGTCGTTAAAATCTCTATATCGTTCAAAACTCGTAATCTAGCTGTATGTTAGGTTTGTAAAAGTCCTGACATAGAACGCACACTATGTACATCTTATATGGTTTTCTATAGAAAAGCAACATATTATTAAAAGGAACCCATTGTGCTAGTCATGTTTCCCAACTTCACCCCTAAGGGACCTCAGCACCCCAAGATAAAATATCCCCCCGATTACATAATCGTTATTACCCTCATTGTTAGAGGCTCTCAATGACTGAGTTTGGACAACATTGATCTATACTATGCTTGGTTAAATTAATAAAAACAAAAGTCAGTTAAATAAATCAGACATACTCATTTTTAAAACCTTTTTTACTGTTTAGTGTCATATAACTCTAGCTCAATGTTTCCAACTCCACCAACGAGCCAGATTTTCATGATATCAGAACTAGAGCACAGGTGAAATAAATTGCTGATTAGTAACATGCGGCTAGATTACGAGTCTTGCGTTAGCCTTAAAAAGCAGTGTTGAGAGGTCCCAACGCTGCTTTTTAACGCCCACTGGCATTACGAGTCTTGAAGGTACAGGTGTACCACTCACTTTTTCGGCCAGACTCAAAAATACCGCAAATCCACTTACGTCAATTGAGTATCCTATTTTTTCAATGGAACTTGCAAAGCGCCAGTATTACGAGTCTTCCAAAAAGTGAGCGGTACACCCTCTCCTGTCAAGCCTGGTACTGCATTTTAAAGACAGTAGTTAAGAGTTTTATGGTCTAATGCCGTGGCATAAAACTCTTAACTAAAGTGCTAAAAAGTTCACTAACACCCATAAACTACCTATTAAACCCTAAACCAAGCCCCCCCCCCCCACATCGCAAACACTAAAATACAATTTTTAACCCCTAATCTGCCGAACCGGACATCACCGCCACTATAATAAATAAATTAACACCTAAACCGCCGTACTCCCGCATTGCAAACACTAGTCAAATTTTATTAACTCCTAATCTGCCGCCCCCAACATCACCGCCACTATATTAAAGTTATTAACCCCTAAATCTAAGTCTAACCCTAACACCCCCCTAACTTAAATATAATTTAAATAAATCTAAATAAAATAACTACAATTAACTAAATTATTTCTATTTAAAACTAAATACTTACCTATAAAATAAACCCTAAGTTAGCTACAATATAACTAATAGTTACATTGTAGCTAGCTTAGGATTTATTTTTATTTTACAGGCAACTTTGTATTTATTTTAACTAGGTACAATAGTTATTAAATATTTATTAACTATTTAATAGCTACCTAGTTAAAATAAAGACAAATTTACCTGTAAAATAAAACCTAACCTAAGTTACACTAACACCTAACACTACACTATAATTAAATTAATTCCCTAAATTAACTACAATTAAATACAATTAAATACAATTATCTAAAGTACGGAAGAAAAAAAAACACTAAATTATAGAAAATAATAAAATAATTTTTTTAAACTAATTAAACCTAATCTTATCCCCCTAATAAAATAAAAAAGCCCCCCAAAATAATAAAAAGCCCTACCCTATACTAAATTACAAATAGCCCTTAAAAGGGCCTTTTGCAGGGCATTGCCCCAAAGTAATCAGCTCTTTTACCTGTAAAAAAAAGTACAATACCCCCCAACATTAAAACCCACCACCCAAACACCCAACCCTACTCTAAAACCCACCCAATCCCCCTTAATAAAACCAAACACTAATTCCTTGAAGATCACCCTACCTTGAGAAGTCTTCACCCAACCGGGCCAAAGTCCTCAATGAAGCCGGGCGAAGTGGTCCACCAGACGGGCAGAAGTCTTCATCGAAGCTGGGAAGAAGAGGTCCTCCAGATGGGCAGAAGTCTTCATCCAGACGGCATCTTCTATCTTCATCCATCTGGTGCGGAGCGGGTCCATCTTCAAGACATCCGACGCGGAGCATCCTCTTCTTTCTTCATCCAACGACTGAATGAAGGTTCCTTTAAATGTCATCCAAGATGGCATCCCTTCAATTCCGATTGGCTGATAGAATTCTATCAGCCAATCGGAATTAAGGTAGAAAAAATCCTATTGGCTGATGCAATCAGCCAATAGGATTGAACTTCAATCCTATTGGCTGATTGGAACAGCCAATAGGATTGAGGTCGCATTTTATTGGCTGTTCCAATCAGCCAATAGGATTGAAGTTCGGCGATGTTGGGGGCAGCAGATTAGGGGTTCATAAGTATAATGTAGGTGGCTGTGGTGTCCGGAGCGGAAGATTAGGGGTTAATAATATAATGCAGGTGTCGGCGATGTCGGGGGTGGTAGATTAGGGGTTAATAAGTGTAAGATTAGGGGTGTTTAGACTCGGGGTTCATGTTAGGGTTTTAGGTGTAGACATACACCGCTAACGTAAGCAGCGCTGGTATTGAAATGAGACGTGGAGCAAAATTTTGCTCTCTGCTCACTTTTCTGCAGCTAACGCCGGTTTTGTAAAAACCTGTTATACCAGCGTTGTCTGTAGGTGAGGTGTGAGGGAAAACTGCTCATTAGCACCGCACACCAAAACTCGTAATCTAGGCGATGGTTACTAGCCTGCTGTCAGCTATTAACTGATAATGTCACATCTGTTTTAGCTCAGATATCATGAAAATCTGACCAGTTGGTGTGCCCTGAGGACTGGAGTTTAAAAACACTGCTCTAGCATGTAAAAGTTTCTGATTTGGTTTTCCATTTAGATACCTGAGCATCAGTTATTTAAAGGGACATGGAACCTCATTTGTTCTCAATATTCTGATAGAATGTACAATTTTAAACAAATTACAAATTTACTTTATTCTATTGGTTTCATTTTTTAAAGGAGCAGCAGTAGAGAGATATCTGAACAAATTGGTTGAGTCAATGGCATCTATTTATCAAGCCGCCAACTTACCTGCATTCAACGGCACCAATACGCTCGCCTAAAATCGCTGCCGCGGACCTGAATACGTTCTCCAAAGTTATCAAAAAAGCTGTCAAAAAGCCGCGCACCAAGTACAGTGCGATGAGCAGCGGACTGTTGTTAACTAACAGTCATCGATCTCACTGCTCTTCGGCTATTTTAAAGCTTTCTTGGTACCCTGTCACTAAACACGCACACTATAGTATACTGTTTATCCCCCAGACCCCGCCGCAACTAAATACAATTATTAACCCCTAAACAACCATTCCCAGATCCCACCGCCACCTACATTATATTTATTAACCCCTAATCTGCTGCCCCTAGACCGTCGCCCTCTACATTATATTTATTAACCCCTAATCTGCCCCCTCTACACCGCTGCCATATACATTATATTTATTAACCCCTAATCTGCCCCCCCTACACTGCTGCCACCTACATTATATTTATTAACCCCTAATCTGCCCCCCCTACACCGCCGCCACCTACCTACATTTATTAACCCCTAATCTGCCGCCCCAACATCGCCGCCACTATATTAAATTTATTAACCACTAAACCTAAGTCTAACCCTAACACCCCCTAACTTACATATAATTTAAATACATCTAAATAAATATTCCTAGCATTAAATAAATTATTCCTATTTAAAACTAAATACTTACCTATAAAATAAACCCTAAGCTAGCTACAGTATAACTAATAGTTACATTGTAGCTATTTTAGGGTTTATTTTTATTTTACAGGCAACTTTGTATTTATTTTTAACTAGGTACAATAGCTATTAAATAGTTATTAACTATTTAATAACTTCCTAGTTAAAATAAATACAAATATACCTGTAAAATAAAACCTAACCTAAGTTACAATTACACCTAACACAATTTCTTTTATCTAAAATACAAAAAAAAAAAACACTAAATTACAGAAAATAATAAAATAATTACAAAATTTTTAAACTAATTACACCTACTCTAATCCCCCTAACAAAATAAAAAATCTCCCCCAAAATAAAAAAAAAGCCCTACCCTACACTAAATTACAAATAGCCCTTAAAAGGGCCTTTTGCGGGGCATTGCCCCAAAGTAATCAGCTCTTTTACCTGTAAAAAAAATTACAACCCCCCCAACGTTAAAACCCACACAATCAACCCTACTCTAAAACCCACCCAAATCCCCCTTAAAAAAACCTAACGCTAACCCCTTGAAGATAACCCTACCTTGAGAAGTCTTCACTAGTGATGTCACTAATTGTTCGCCAGTGAATAGTTCCCGGGGGAATATAGCATGTTCGCATTCGCCTCGGCGGGCAAACATATGCAATGTTCGATACGCCCCCTATTCGTCATCATTGAGTAAACTTTGACCCTGTTCCTCACAGTCAGAATACACATTACAGCCAATCAGCAGCAGACCCTCCCTCCCAGACCCTCCCACCTCCTGGACAGCATCCATTTTAGATTCATTTGGAAGCTGCATTCTTAGTGAGAGGAGGGGCAGTGTAGCTGCTGCTGATTTAATAGGGAAATCGATAGCTAGGCTAGTGTATTCAGTGTCCACTACAGTCCTGAAGGACTCATCTGATCTCTGCTGTAAGGACAGCACCCCAAAAATCCCTTTTTTAGGGCTAGAACATCAGTCTGCTTTTTTTTTTTTCCTGTGTAATCTAATTGCAGTTGCCTGCCTGCCAGCGTGTGTGTCAGGCTCACAGCGTATACTGTGCCCACTTGCCCAGTGCCACCACTTATATCTGGTGTAACAGTAGTGTACATTTAAAAAAAAAAAACTTTTTTGACTGTGAAATCATAGCAGACAGCTACCAGTAACCAAGATGGCCACCAATAAGGCAGATGGCGAGGGTTAGAGAGCTGTTTTGGGGGGGATCAGGGAGGTTGGGGGCTAAGGGGGGATGCTACACCACAGCATATGTAAATATGCTATAAAAAAATTATTTTTTTTTTAAAACCTTTTATTTTAGTACTGGCAGACTTTCTGCCAGTACTTAAGATGGCGGGGACCATTGTGGGGTGGGTGAGGGAAGCGAGCTGTTTGGGAGGAATAAGGGGGTCTGATGTGTCAGGTGGGAGGCTGATCTCTACACTAAAGCTAAAATTAACCCTGCAAGCTCCCTACAAACTACCTAATTAACCCCTTCACTGCTAGCCATAATACACGTGTGATGCGCAGCAGCATTTAGCGGCCTTCTAATTACCAGAAAGCAACGCCAAAGTCATATATGTCTGCTATTTCTGAACAAAGGGGGTCCCAGAGAAGCATTTACAACCATTTGGGCCATAATTGCACAAGCTGTTTGTAAATAATTTCAGTGAGAAACCTAAAATTGCAAAAAAAATGTAAGTTTTTTAAAAATTTGATCGCATTTGGCGGTGAAATGGTGGCATGAAATATACCAAAATGGGCCTAGATCAATACTTTGGGTTGTCTACTTCACTACACTTAAGCTAAAATTATCTCTACAAGCTCCCTACATGCTCCCTAATTAACCCCTTCACTGCTGGGCATAAAACATGTGTGGTGCACAGTGGCATTTAGCAGCCTTCTAATTACCAAAAAGCAACGCCAAAGCCATATAAGTCTGCTATTTCTGAACAAAGGGGATCCCAGAGAAGCATTTACAACCATTTATGCCATAATTGCATAAGTTCTTTGTAAATAATTTCTGTGAGAAACCTAAAGTTTGTGAAAAAGGGAACAATTTTTTTTTTATTTGATCGCATTTGGCGGTGAAATGGTGGCATGAAATATACCAAAATGGGCCTAGATCAATACTTTGGGTTGTCTACTACACTACACTTAAGCTAAAATTAACTCTACAAGCTGCCTACATGCTCCCTAATTAACCCCTTCACTGCTGGGCATAAAACACGTGTGGTGCGCAGTGGCATTTAGCAGCCTTCTAATTACCAAAAGCAACGCCAAAGCCATATAAGTCTGCTATAATGGCATGTCTGGCACACAGTGTTGGGGCAAGGGTCCATCTGACCACTGATACCTGGTCTGCAAAGCATGGTCAGGGCAGGTATATCACCTACACTGCGCACTTTGAAGCGATCGTAACCCTTACACGTAACCCTTACACTACCTGATCGATACAACATCATACCTGATGTTTTAAAGCACGTTATTCCAAACAATTTAGGAATGTTAGGTGATTTATGCCCTTTATGGATTAAAACCAGACTCTGCATCAACTATGTAATTTTCCATGGGAGTTTTGCCATGGATCCCCCTCCGGCATGCCACAGTCCAGGTGTTAGTGCCCTTGAAACAACTTTTCCATCACTATTGTGGCCAGAAAGAGTCCCTGTGGGTTTTAAAATTCGCCTGCCTATTGAAGTCTATGGCGGTTCGCAAACTTTTGTGGAAGTTCGAGTTCTCCGTTCGCGAACCCAAATTTTTAGGTTCGTGACATCCCTAGTCTTCACCCAACCGGGCCGAAGTCCTTAACGAAGCCGGCAGAAGGGGTCCTCCAGACGGGCAGAAGTCTTCATCCAGGCGGCATCTTCTATCTTCATCCATCCGGCATGGAGTGGCTCCATCTTCAAGACATCCGACGCGGAGCATCCTCTTCTGACGACGGCGACTGAAGAATGAAGGTTCCTTTAAAGGGACAGTAAACCTTAAAAATAATGTTATATAATTCTGCACATAGTGCAGAATTATATAACATTATTTAAGTGCTATAGTTCTAAACGGCTTTTTTCTCTTCAAATAAGTAAAAATTACGGCGCTTTTTTTTTTAAATTTTTTATAGCATATTTACATATGCTGTGGTGTAGCATCCCCCCTTAGCCCCCAACCTCCCTGATCCCCCCCAAAACAGCTCTCTAACCCTCGCCATCTGCCTTATTGGTGGCCATCTTGTGACAGGAGCGAGCTGCACTTAGTGCTATGGCGCGGTCGGGCCGGGCTGTGACTATACAGCTGGCCCGATGCGCTGACTAAATATTACAGACCCGCTCAGCAGAGAGCAGAGAGCGGGTCTGTAAAAGTGCCGTAATTTTTACTTATTTGAAGAGAAAAAAGCCGTTTAGAACTATAGCACTTAAATAATGTTATATAATTCTGCACTATGTGCAGAATTATATAACATTATTTTTAAGGTTTACTGTCCCTTTAAGTGACTTCATCCAAGATGGCGTACCTTCAATTCCGATTGGCTGATAGAATTCTATCAGCCAATCGGAATTATGGTAGGAAAATCCTATTGGCTGATGCAATCAGGCAATAGGATTGAAGTTCAATCCTATTGGCTGATCCAATCAGCCAATAGGATTGAGCTCACATTCTATTGGCTGTTCCAATCAGCCAATAGAATGCAAGCTCAATCCTATTGGCTGATTGCATCAGCCAATAGGATTTTTCCTACCTTAATTCCGATTGACTGATTCTATTCTATCAGCCAATCGGAATTGAAGGGACGCCATCTTGGATGACGTCACTTAAAGGAACATTCATTCTTCAGTCGCCGTCGTCAGAAGAGGATGCTCCGCTTCAGATGTCTTAAAGATGGAGCCGCTCAGCGCCGGATGGATGAAGATAGAAGACGTCGCCTGGATGAAGACTTCTGCCCGTCTGGAGGACCACTTCTGCCAGCTTCGTTGAGGACTTCGGCCCGGTTGAGTGAAGACTTATCAAGGTAGGGTGATCTTCAAGGGGTTAGTGTTAGGTTTTTTTAAGGGGGGATTGGGTGGGTTTTAGAGTAGGGTTGGTTGTGTGGATGGTGGGTTTTAATGTTGGGGGGTTGTTATTTTTTTTTGCAAGTAAAAGAGCTGATTACTTTGGGGCAATGCCCCACAAAAGGCCCTTTTAAAGGGCTATTTGTAATTTAGTGTAGGGTAGGGCTTTTTTTTATTTTGGGGGGATTTTTTATTTTGTTAGTGGGATTAGATTAGGTGTAATTAGTTTAAAAATCTTGTAATTATTTTATTATTTTCTGTAATTTAGTGTTTGTTTGTTTTTTGTACTTTAGATAATTTTTTTTAATTGTATTTAATTTAGTTAATTTATTTAATTATAGTGTAGTGTTAGGTGTAATTGTAACTTAGGTTAGGTTTTATTTTACAGGTATATTTGTATTTATTTTAACTAGGAAGTTATTAAATAGTTAATAACTATTTAATAACTATTGTACCTAGTTAAAATAAATACAAAGTTGCCTGTAAAATAAAAATAAACCCTAAGATAGCTACAATGTAACTATTAGTTATATTGTAGCTAGCTGAAGGTTTATTTTATAGGTAAGTATTTAGTTTTAAATAGGAATAATTTATTTAATGCTAGGAATATTTATTTAGATTTATTTAAATTATATTTAAGATAGGGGGTGTTAGGGTTAGGGTTAGACTTAGGTTTAGTGGTTAATAAATTTAATATAGTGGCGGCGACGTTGGGGGTGGCAGATTAGGGGTTAATAAATATAATGTAGGTGGCGGCAGGGTAGGGAGGGCAGATTAGGGGTTAATAAATATAATGTAGGTGGCGGCGGTGTAGGGGCGGCAGATTAGGGGTTAATAAATATTATGTAGGTGGCGGTGGGCTCTGGGAGTGGTGGTTTAGGGTTAATACGTTTATTTAGTTGTGGCGGGGTCCGGGAGCGGCGGGATAGGGGTTAATAACTTTTATTTAGGTGGCAGCGGTGTAGGGGGCAGATTAGGGGTTAATAAGTATAATGTAGGTGGAGGCGGTGTAGGGGGGGCAGATTAGGGGTGTTTAGACTCGGGGTACATATTACGGTGTTAGGTGTAAACGTTACCATAGGAATCAATGCGATATCGGGCAGCAGCGAACATAAGCTTTCGCTGCTTTCAGACTCCCATTGATTCATATGGCATCCGCCACCTCCAGGGCGGCGGATTGAAAACCAGGTACGCTGGGCCGGAATAGTGCCGAGCATACCTGGTAGACTTTTGATAACTAGCAAAAGTAGTCATATTGTGCCGAACTTGCATTCGGAACATCTCTAATGACGTAAGCATCGATATGTGTCGGACTGAGTCCGGCGGATCATATGTTACGTCACCAAATTCTACTTTTGCCGGTCTGTAGGGCTTGATAACTAAGGCGAATTAGGCTAGCCACAAATACGCTGCGGAATTCCAGCAACCGCAAATACGCTGGAATTCCGCAGCGTATTTGTGGCGAGCCTGATTCCTTTAAGGGAGTTGTTGGAGGACCTGGGATCCTCATTTTTAATATAAAGTGGTCAATCTTTCTGTTATAATTTAACCGTAAAAAACTGGTAGCTATTTGATCATGGGAGGATTTTACAATCCTATACCTTAGTATAATGAAGGGTAGAAATCTAGTGTTACATATTACCTTACTCACAGGAGACTAGCGATACCTTAGCACAGTGTGGGGTAGATATTTAGGAATTCCGCAGCGTATTTGTGGCGAGCCTGATTCCTTTAAGGGAGTTGTTGGAGGACCTGGGATCCTCATTTTTAATATAAAGTGGTCAATCTTTCTGTTATAATTTAACCGTAAAAAACTGGTAGCTATTTGATCATGGGAGGATTTTACAATCCTATACCTTAGTATAATGAAGGGTAGAAATCTAGTGTTACATATTACCTTACTCACAGGAGACTAGCGATACCTTAGCACAGTGTGGGGTAGATATTTAGGAGACTATTAACGCTACTGTGCAATGACATAACTCACTAAACACTAAAACAGCTATGTGATTTTAGACCCACATTCCAACCCGCATAACCTCAATCTCTCACAAAGTTACAATTATAGTAACGTTATATTAGGGTAGCAATCTTTGTTACACACTGCCAATTAGCAGGAATTTATGTTACACACTGCTGGTTAATAGGAGACAGCTAATATAAGCTTTTACTGTGTAATGATAGAATCTATTAAATATTTATACGGCTATGGGGTTTTTAGTTTAACATCTCAACCATATAACTAAAAAGAGTAACTCTCTACAGTGGTGTAATTACCGCAACGTTATACTTAGTTGCTCATTATATAAAGCGATCTGTAGGTTACACCAATTATCAAGCTAAAACCCTAGCATTTGCTATATCCTATTCCATCTTATTAACTCAGTACTTCTATTTGCTAAGACACACTGGCCTAGATTTGGAGTTTGGCGTTAGCCGTGAAAACCAGCGTTAGAGGCTCCTAACGCTGGATTTAGGCTACCGCCGGTATTTGGAGTCACTCAAAATAGGGTCTAACGCTCACTTTTCAGCCGCGACTTTTCCATACCGCAGATCCCCTTACGTCAATTGCGTATCCTATCTTATCAATGGGATTTTTCTAACTCCGGTATTTAGAGTCGTTTCTGAAGTGAGCGTTAGACATCTAACGACAAAACTCCAGCCGCAGGAAAAAAGTCAGTAGTTAAGAGCTATCTGGCTAACGCCGGTTTATAAAGCTCTTAACTACTGTGCTCTAAAGTACACTAACACCCATAAACTACCTATGTACCCCTAAACCGAGGTCCCCCCACATCGCCGACACTCGAATAATTTTTTTTAACCCCTAATCTGCCGACCGCCACCTACGTTATCCTTATGTACCCCTAATCTGCTGCCCCTAACACCGCCGACCCCTGTATTATATTTATTAACCCCTAACCTGCCCCCCACAACGTCGCCTCCACCTACCTACACTTATTAAACCCTAATCTGCCGACCGCAAAGCGCCGACACCTACGTTATCCTTATGTACCCCTAATCTGCTGCCCCTAACACCGCCGACCCCTGTATTATATTTATTAACCCCTAATCTGCCCCCCTCAACGTCGCCTCCACCTGCCTACACTTATTAACCCCTAATCTGCCGACCGGACCTGAGCGCTACTATAATAAAGTTATTAACCCCTAATCCGCCTCACTAACCCTATAATAAATAGTATTAACCCCTAATCTGCCTTCCCTAACATCGCCGACACCTAACTTCAATTATTAACCCCTAATCTGCCGACCGGAGCTCACCGCTATTCTAATAAATGGATTAACCCCTAAAGCTAAGTCTAACCCTAACACTAACACCCCCCTAAATTAAATATAATTTTAATCTAACGAAATTAATTAACTCTTATTAAATAAATTATTCCTAATTAAAGCTAAATACTTACCTGTAAAATAAATCCTAATATAGCTACAATATAAATTATAATTACATTGTAGCTATTTTAGGATTAATATTTATTTTACAGGTAACTTTGTATTTATTTTAACCAGGTACAATAGCTAAAATAGTTAAAATAATTACAAATTTACCTGTAAAAGAAATCCTAACCTAAGTTACAATTAAACCTAACACTATACTATCAATAAATTAATTAAATAAACTACCTACAATTACCTACAATTAACCTAACACTACACTATCAATAAATTAATTAAATACAATTCCTACAAATAAATACAATTAAATAAACTTGCTAAAGTACAAAAAATAAAAAAGAACTAAGTTACAAAAAATAAAAAAATATTTACAAACATAAGAAAAATATTACAACAATTTTAAACTAATTACACCTACTCTAAGCCCCCTAATAAAATAACAAAGCCCCCCAAAATAAAAAAATGCCCTACCCTAATCTAAATAACTAAAGTTCAAAGCTCTTTTACCTTACCAGCCCTGAACAGGGCCCTTTGCGGGGCATGCCCCAAGAAGTTCAGCTCTTTTGCCTGTAAAAAAAACCATACAATACCCAAGCCCCCCAACATTACAACACACCACCGACATACCCCTAATGTAACCCAAACCCCCCTTAAATAAACCTAACACTAAGACTCTGAAGATCTTCCTACCTTGTCTTCACCATGCCAGGTTCACCGATCGGTCCAGAGTCTTGATCCAAGCCCAAGCGGGGGGCTGAAGAGTGACGTCCATCCTCGGGCTGAAGTCTGGATCCAAGCGGCAGCTGAAGAAATCCATCATCGGGCTGAAGTTGGAAGTCCATCATCGGGATGAAGTCTTTTATCAAGCCGCATCTTCAATCTTCTTTCTTCTAGAGCGGAGCGGAGCCATCTTCTTTCCAACCGACGCAGATCCAACCTCTTCAACCGACGCCTACTCACCGAATGAAGGTTCCTTTAAGGGACGTCATCCAAGATGGCGTCCCTCGAATTCCGATTGGCTGATAGGATTCTATCAGCCAATCGGAATTAAGGTAGGAAAATTCTGATTGGCTGATGGAATCAGCCAATCAGAATCAAGTTCAATCCGATTGGCTGATCCAATCAGCCAATCAGATTGAGCTTGCATTCTATTGGCTGTTCCGATCAGCCAATAGAATGCAAGCTCAATCTGATTGGCTGATTGAATCAGCCAATCAGATTGAACTTGAATCTGATTGGCTGATTCCATCAGCCAATCAGAATTTTCCTACCTTAATTCCGATTGGCTGATAGAATCCTATCAGCCAATCGGAATTCGAGGGACGCCATCTTGGATGACGTCCCTTAAAGGAACCGTCATTCGTCGTTAGTCCGTCGGGCCAGCAGGATGTTCCGCGTCGGACGGTCTGCAAGATGGATCCGGAAGAAAGAAGATTGAAGATGCCGTTGATAGAAGACTTCATCCGGATCATGGACCTCTTCAGCTCCCGCTTGGATGAAGACTTCATCCGGATCATGGACCTCTTCAGCTCCCGCTTGGATGAAGACTTCATCCGGATCATGGACCTCTTCAGCCCCCCGCTTGGGCTTGGATCAGGACAAAAGAGCTGAACTTCTTGGGGCATGCCCCGCAAAGGGCCCTGTTCAGGGCTGGTAAGGTAAAAGAGCTTTGAACTTTAGTTATTTAGAATAGGGTAGGGCATTTTTTTATTTTGGGGGGCTTTGTTATTTTATTAGGGGGCTTAGAGTAGGTGTAATTAGTTTAAAATTGTTGTAATATTTTTCTTATGTTTGTAAATATTTTTTTATTTTTTGTAACTTAGTTCTTTTTTATTTTTTGTACTTTAGCAAGTTTATTCAATTGTATTTATTTGTAGGAATTGTATTTAATTAATTTATTGATAGTGTAGTGTTAGGTTAATTGTAGGTAGTTTATTTAATTAATTTATTGATAGTATAGTGTTAGGTTTAATTGTAACTTAGGTTAGGATTTCTTTTACAGGTAAATTTGTAATTATTTTAACTATTTTAGCTATTGTACCTGGTTAAAATAAATACAAAGTTACCTGTGAAATAAATATTAATCCTAAAATAGCTATAATATAATTATAATTTATATTGTAGCTATATTAGGATTTATTTTACAGGTAAGTATTTATCTTTAATTAGGAATAATTTATTTAATAAGAGTTAATTAATTTCGTTAGATTACAATTATATTTAACTTAGGGGGGTGTTAGTGTTAGGGTTAGACTTAGCTTTAGGGGTTAATACATTTATTAGAATAGCGGTGAGCTCCAGTCGGCAGATTAGGGGTTAATAATTGAAGTTAGGTGTCGGCGATGTTAGGGAGGGCAGATTAGGGGTTAATACTATTTATTATAGGGTTAGTGAGGCGGATTAGGGGTTAATACATTTATTATAGTAGTGCTCAGGTCCGGTCGGCAGATTAGGGGTTAATAAGTGTAGGCAGGTGGAGGCGACGTTGTGGGGGGCAGATTAGGGGTTAATAAGTGTAAGGTTAGGGGTGTTTAGACTCGGGGTACATGTTAGAGTGTTAGGTGCAGACGTAGGAAGTGTTACCGCATAGCAAACAATGGGGCTGCGTTAGGAACTGAACGCGGCTTTTTTGCAGGTGTTAGGTTTTTTTTTCAGCTCAAACAGCCCCATTGTTTTCTATGGGAGAATCGTGCACGAGCACGTTTTTGAGGCTGGCCGCGTCCGTAAGCAACTCTGGTATCGAGAGTTGAAGCTGCGTTAAAAATGCTCTACGCTCCTTTTTTGGAGCCTAACGCAGCCTTTATGTGGACTCTCAATACCAGAGTTATTTTTATGGTGCGGCCAGAAAAAAGCCGGCGTTAGTTTTTCGGGTCGTTACCGACAAAACTCCAAATCTAGCCGACTATCTCCTATGTAATTACCGCATCGTTACATTTAATTGCACATATTATACATAGTGATTTGTAGGTTATAGCCATCATTGAGCTAAAATAAATCCTAGCATTACTATTTCAACTTTGTAACTCAGTGCATCTATTTGTTAATAAACTATATTATTAACCTGAGAGCAAATTTTGATATCATTTACCAAGTGAGATAAAGTTTTAATTCAAGCTGCTTACGCCATACAGCTGAATCTAGCAACCACACACATGTTGTAAAATACATTTATTTTTTCAACAATATTTATATTACAACAAGGATGTTTGGTTCAGTTATTAAAAAATCTTAAAATCACATGGTACAGTGTTTTTTACTAGATTGTTGTCAATATAAATAACACTCCTAGTAGGGTTCTGACTAATAGTGGAACCATATTATACATATATTTACAAGAACAACTCTCTTGTAAAAACCTATAAAACTTTGAGCAATAAGTTTTATTTGTTGGTAAATGTTACCTGCTACTATAACACTATAAAACTCCAAATTGAGTATGTTATCAAACACAGCCAACGTTATATGATAGAAAACACACAGCGAACAGTGGCTTGTCTAGCAGACTATATACTATTATTAATTTAGTAACAATTTTATTTGCTACACAAGATAAAGCCAAATAATTTAAATGAAATGAAACATATGTTACAAACGTTAGGTGACACATACTATATTTGATGGCATCACAGTGCATCGATTATTAACTGTTTCTCATTGTCATCTGACCATACTGGCACTATACCTGCTTAGCAGGGGAGATGTACCAACGTCACAACAAGATTTAGATTAGAGTATCAACCCAGCAAGGAATTACCCTTCATATTTGTTTCAGTACACAATTTGTGCTCAAACATTATCTATAACTATATCAGTCTTATGTATATGTTACCATTAGCAATTAAGATACTGACACCCCGCACTAGTAGTTTATTGTCTCAGAACAGGAATTGTACTTAGATATTATTTCCAACTATATCAGTTGGTAACACAAGCATTGAGATACTGATACCCTGCACTAATAGTCCAGTGAGATTATAATCATTCATTGTCTCACACTATTGTTTTCTACCCACATTGGCAATGACCTAATTGAACCTATCACTAATTAGATTATACCACTTCTGTTTTTAAAGTTGTTTGTCCCATTTTAATTTTAAACCAATAAAGTTTAGTATTTTAACCGCTGCTTTTCCCTTTGGATTACAATTGTTTGTTTTTTGCTTTTTCCAAAGGTTACACATATATATACACAATTCTCATTGTGGCTAGCATAGAGTTTATGAGTGCTTTCCAGTTACACAATTTCTGTAGGTCTAGACCTTCATTTGTAATATTCCCTCAAGTGTACAGCACCGTGCCTAATTAACTATTTGTGATATATTTTTATATACACTTTGAATAGGTTAACTCTATCCAAGTAGTGCCTTTCTCCCCTTCCCCTTTTTTCTTTCCCGCCCCTTCAAGTAACAAAAAAAAAAAAAGTTAAATAACTGTTGGCTAATTCTTAAATACCAGTGCATATGTGTGAGAAATACCTTATTGGGATTAACACCTTCGGCGAGATTTCATATGTGGCATATTTTTTAGCACAAATGCTGAAACCCATGTCGCCCGTAAACTCACTTTGCACATTCAATAGGGCCTATTTATCAAAGGTCTTGTGGACCTGATCCGACAGTGCGGATCAGGTCCGCAAGACCTCGCTGAATGCGGAGAGCAATACGCTCTCCGTATTCAGCATTGCACCAGCAGCTCACAAGAGCTGCTGGTGCAACGCCGCCCCTTGCAGACTCGCAGCCAATGGGGTGTCAATCAACCCGATCGTACTCGATTCCTGTCCGCCTCATCAGAGCAGGCGGACAGGGTTATGGAGAAGCAGTCTTTAGACCGCTGCTTCATAACTGCTGTTTCTGGCGAGTCTGAAGACTCTATACAATAAATCAGTAAAGAATTGATCTGAAGACTCGCCAGAAACACGGGCCCACAAGCTCCGTTCGGAGCTTGATAAATGGGCCCCATAGAATCACATAACCCACGCCCCCAGATGATAAACTGCCGTAAGTCTGAAAAACTGGCGAGGTTCAAAAATGTGCGCAACTACACATTTCTGGCATTGTCAGTAACTTACGCCAGTATATCAACTTGAACGCGTAACTAAAAAATAAATCAAAAAGTTGAATTCACACGTAAAAATCTAAACCGGAAAAAAAATTAACCGACACATCAAAACGCCATTCAAAACCACTAATCCGACATTTTTATTTTTTTTGGATAATTTCGTTTGTTATTTTTTATAATGTTAGCTTTTTTTATTTTTTTGTAATGTTTGCTTTTTAATTTTTTTTATTTTTGGGGTCAAGTTAGGGCGAGTTAGGTTAGAGGTCTTAGTTATTAGTTTAATACTTTGCATTGTGGGAAGATGGTGGTTTAGGGGTTAATAGATTAATTAGATACTTTGCGTTGTGGGGGTTGGTGGATTAGGGGTTAATAGGTTGACTAGGTGTTTACAATGTGGGGGTTTGGCGGTTTAGGTGTTAATAGTTTTATTAGGTACTTTGCATTGTGGGGGATTGCAGTTTATGGGTTTATAGTTTAATTATATACTTTGCATTGTGGGGGGTGGCTGTTTTGGGGGTGATAGGTTTATTAAGTAGTTTTCATCATGGGGGGATGGCAGATTAGGGGTTAATAGGTTTATTAGGCACTTTGTGTTGTGGGGGGTTGGCAGTTTATGGGTTAATAGTTTAATTAGATACTTTGCATTGTGGGGGATGGCAGTTTAGGGGTTAATAGTTTAATTAGATACTTTGCGTTGTGGGTGGTGGTTTAGGGATTAATAGCTTAATTTGGTGTTTGTGATGTGGGTGGTTGGCAGATTAGGGGTTAATAGTTTTATTAGGTACTTTGCATTGTGGGGGGATGGTGGTTCAGGGGTTAATATGTTTATTAGGTAGTTTTCATTGTGGGGGTGGTGGATTAGGGGTTAATAGGTTTACTAGGTACTTTGCGTTGTGGGGGGTGGCAGTTTAGGGGTTAATAGTTTAATTAGTCGTTGTTTATAGAAGCACAGCATGCGAACAAATCTGTTTTTAACTATCTCAGTGCACGTTTATTGTGTGTGTGTGAGAATAAATAGTCTTAAAGCCCCTTCAGCCATTGGATGTGTTTGTGTGTAAATGTGTATATGTAATTATTTATACTGTGTGTTGTGATGAAGTATTAGTGCCATAAATATAAGTGTTAAGCAATTACATCACAGACTGAAGGGCGTGTATATTGCTTGATTCCTTTTAATAGAGTTTAGTGATTCTAATAGGTGACATGTAAACAATTAACTTGTGCTTCAAAATCATCAAGATGTGTTTGTATGTCTTTTTAAGGGGCATTGTTTTAACATGGGCATTAATGGTATAGGGTGCACGTGTGTTTGTACATGGGCATTAATGGTACAGTGGGCACATGTTTGTTGTGTTATGTTATTTTTATTAGTGTAAAAGCGTTGTTACTTTTATTGATTGAGCAAGAAGCATTTGTATCTGTTGGTGATGCTGCTTCCTAATTTTATCCAGTCTGGGGCAAGATTACATATGTGGCGCAGGCTTCAGCATAACTGTTGAAACCTGCGTCGCCCGTAATTTCCTCTCGCACATTGGGAAATCAGATATACAGAGCCAGCAGTTCATAAAGTGCCGAAAGTCGGATAAACTAGCAATGTCCTGAAATGTGCATAAATACAAATTTCTGCAGTCGACAGTGACTTACAGCATGTTAAGAACTGCCGGCGCCTAAGAAAAAAATAAATAAGTTAAATCTCCCTTAAAAGTATAACCCGCCTCCCAAAAATAAACCCGACACATAAAAAAAAACTATATCCGCCATCACCTCTCAAATCGGAAATAATAATTGTATTAACCCCTAATCCGCAATTCACCCACATCGCAATCTACCTAATAAATGTATTAACCCCTAATCCGCCATTCACCCACATCACAATCTACCTGATAAAAGTATTAACCCCTAATCTGCCAAACCCCCACAACGCAAAGTACCTATTAAAACTATTAACCCCTAATCCACCATTAACCCACATCGCAACAAACCTTATAAGTCTATTAACCCCTAAACCGCCAAACCCACATCGCAACAAACCTAATAAATCTATTAACCCCTAATCCACCAAACCCCCACATTGCAAATAACTAATTAAATTACTAAACCCCCTAACCTAACACCCCCTAAATTAACCCCAACTACCTAAATTAAAAAAACACTAAGTTACAATTAAAATAAAAAAGCTAACATTACTTAAAAATGAAAAATCCTAAAATTAAATTAATCTAAGATTACAAAAAATAAAAAAGTCAACATTACATAAAATAATAAACTTTAATTATCAAAAATAAAAAAATAAACCTAATCCCTATGAAAATAAAAAAGGCCCACAAAATAAAAACACCCCCTAATCTAATACTAAGATACCAATAGCCCTTAAAGGACCTTTTGTAGGACATTGCCCTAAGTTAAACAGCTACTAAGCCCCCCTCTAACAGTAAAAAACCCCACCCACTAATGCATATTGTGATTGCATTAACATCAAATACATCTCACCAGCAATTGCTAACATACAGATAGTTATAAAGATAGATTTTGATCAAGTTGATTCTACTGTGATTACATGTCCTTTTGAGTGCCCCATTATAAATATAAAAAACATGCTTACTACAGATATACAGTATATATACACATATGTACTTATAAATCTTTGTTGCACTTAAATAGACTGTAGGACAGATAGACGGTCTGGTATTTTTCATAAAATTAATGCACATATGCATAAGTGTGTGTTTATAGAACATAGGAAAACAGTTTCCATGTGATAAAACTAATAATAATAATAATAACTTA
This sequence comes from Bombina bombina, assembly GCF_027579735.1. Classification (NCBI taxonomy): domain Eukaryota; kingdom Metazoa; phylum Chordata; class Amphibia; order Anura; family Bombinatoridae; genus Bombina; species Bombina bombina. Next base: position 702,479,801 of record NC_069500.1, on the reverse strand, counting down.
TACAGTGCTTTTCTCTGGTTTGGACTCAAAGCACTTTACATAAAGTACATTTACATAATAGAGTTAGAAGTTACAGTTTTTCATTCCTGAAAGGCTTTTGTAAAAGTTAGGTCTTGCTTCTTTGTTTACAAATGTCCAGGGAGGTGGCATATTTCACTGTGCTGGGGAGAGTGTTCCATAGAGATGGGACGACATGGCTAAAAGCTTGTAAACCACATTTCTTTGTTAATTCTTTGCACATTTAGCTTCTGGGCATGTGCTGATTGAAGAATGTGAGTTGGGACATAGGGCACAAGTAACCTTTAAATTAGCTTGATCCCTGATCATGCAGAGCTTTGTAGGATAGCAGGCCAATCATGATTAGTATGCACCATTTTATTGGCAGCCCGTGAGGGAGGTGGAGGGTGGGTGTCACACGGCAAAATGTTGACAGTCCAGTTAGCAGCCTTGCTGCAGCATTTTGTACCAACTGAAGGTGATGGAGTAGTTTTCTGGGAGACCATAATAATAAGTGCATCTCAGTAGTCCAAGCGTGATGTCACCAATATATATTTGAGGTTTGTAGTACTAGTTTGTACCTACACACTTGAAGAATAATGCATATGATATATAAATAAGTGCTTATGATGTGTTCATATCTATTGTCAATGCTACATTTAATATTAAGGAAAATTTGGAAACAATATTTAGGGTTAGATTACAAGTGGAGTGCAAACAATTTTGCAAGGGTTTTCTAAATCATTTGCACTCCTTTTTATTTGCACTGATATTACAAGTTGAGTGAAAACGCCCTAAAAAAAACATCAGATATATGAAGAAATATTTATTTATGAATAAATAGAATATATTCCATTACGTTAGGAAAGTTGAAACATGAAATATTCATATTTTCATGTTGGGTTAGCACTATTGAGAATGTGCGATGGTGTTTGCACGAGAGAGTGGAAGGTTTTTTAAAACTTTTTTCCTCCATTGACTTCTATGGAGGAATGTGTGGAGAAAAAACAGTTTTCTTTCAACTTGTAATTCCAGCGTAACCCGACTAGCGCAAAAATGAAAATCCTAGCAGAATTTTTGCAATGGCGAAAATGCAAAATACCACTCCAGTAGTAATCTAGCCCTTATTATTTTAAACCTGGTTATAAACCAGTTAGAAAAAAAAGATGACATACAGAATGGGTAATGCTTAACTTAAAAGACAAATGTTGATCAGCAGCAAATATGGACAGGATGTTTCGCCCTCTTTGGGGCTCATCAGTATGGTGTAGGTGCTATGTTATTTTTACCCAAGCATTAATTTTTGGTTTAAGGTTATATGTCAGTTATTTTACTGATTACATTATTTTTCTTAAGCCCCTTGTGAAGTGTGAAATTAATGCTTAAGCAGAACAGCACCAACCATAGACAGCCTGTTTTGCCCATTTGGGGCTCATCATCCCTTCACTATGTTAAGCCATAAATCCATTTTCAATAGGAAGTGCAGCCCTACAGCAAAGTGTGAAATGCTTGAGTACATCAGCATCAACCATAATGGCTTAAGTGAGGATAAGTCCCAAAATGGCGAAACAGGCTGCCTATGGTTGATGCTGTGTTAATTAAAAACTCAAGCATTTTACTTGTTGCTGTGCTACATGTCTAAACAAGTGACACAAGCATTAGGACTGCCATATTAAAAATGGCTTTAGAATTAACTGAGTTAATTTAGTGTAGGGTTTATCTCACTATTTTATCATCACTAATATTTTTTTAACTTATTTATTGCTGGGGAGGTTTGCTTTAGCTGACCATGACTAGTTCAGTTTCGTCACAGTGGGTGAGGTTGCATAGATGGCATAAAAAGTAATTTTCTAAATGGAATAAGAATTAAAACACCAGGATTAATTTGAATGAGGCATGCCCCCTTATCTGTAGTTTGTATTTAGAAGCTGCCAAAAGGAATTTAGTTAGAGAATGGTGGGAGAATGTACCGTCAGGGGTTCTAAAAATCAAAATCAGCAATTGAACTTCAGAAATCAAACTTTATTCTTTGTGTTTCTCCTCTCTTTTCTTTCTCCCTACTCTATCATTTTTAAATTATTTACCTCCCTCTGTCTAATTTTTCTTCTGTCTCTCCCTTTTTCTTCTCCTCCTCTATTTCCTCTTTCTCTCTCTCTCTGTCTCTCTTCCTAGATCACTACCTATCTAGCTCCCTAGATCGCCACTTGACTTGCTGCCTAGATCGCTATCTTTTCAGTTCCCTAGATTGCCACTTGACTAGCTCCCTAGATCGCTACTTGTTTAGCTCCCTAGATTGCCACCTGTCTATCTTCCTAGATCGCCACCTGTCTAGCTCCCTAGATCATCACATGTTGAGCTCCCTGGATTACCACCTGACTAGCTCACTAGATCAATACCTGTTTAGCTCCCTAGATCACTACTTGTCTAGCTCCCTAAATCACTACCTGTCTAGCTCCCTAGATTGCTTCCTCTCTAGCTCTCTAGATTTCTACCTGTCTAGATTCCTAGATTATTAGCTGCCTAGCCCCCATATCCCTAGTTCCCTAAGACCCTATATGTCTAGATACATAGCTCCCTATCTGTCTAGGTCGCTACCTGTCTAGCTTTCTAGATCGCTTTCTGTGTAGCTTCCCTTATTAATATCTGTTCCCTAGATCTCTACCTGCCTAGCTAATTATCTGACTAGCTTCCTAGTTCCATATATATTACCCTACATCCCTAGCTGTTTACTTTCCTTGTTCCCTAATCTACTATTTTTCTAGGTCTGTCTGTCTAGCTCCCTATCTCTATATATGGCTATCTGTCTAGTTCTGTAGCTCCTTATCTGACTCATTTCCTCTCCCTAAAAGTCTAGCTCCCTAGATCTCTTCAAGTCTAGCTCCCTAGGTTGCTACCTACCTAGATCCTTAGCTTTATAGTTCCCTTGTTCCCATTCTATATATCTTACTAACTGTCAGGTCCCTTTTCTCTGTTCCTTTAATTCTAACTACTCCTCCTTTGGTTATTTCAGCCTCCTCCTCCTAGCACACATTGCTGGTATAATTTGTCTCATTGAAGTACATCTTTCCTGCTTGGTGATTCTAAGTTACTAGCCTACCTGAACTTCCTTCGCTTCCAGAAGCAATTCAGTTCTCTTGTCCTCTCTCCGATCGTGCTTGCTGCATGCAACCGCATCTCAGCTGATTCTGCGTCCCTGTCTCTCAGCTGCTAACGTCATCAGCACTTGCCGCAGCCGCTCCACCCGCTCTACATGAGGCCTGTGTGACAGACGCTGTTCCCGGCAGCTCATTCTGGTTACCCTTCTAGCAGCACACCGGTCTTCCTCTGATGTACACGTGGGTTGTTCAGGTCGTATACTCTGTATGAACTGTCGCTATATGATACTCTAGTCGGGGAGGTTGTCTACTTACCTTATATCTTCTGTTGCCATACAGCTGATATAATATTATATGTTGTTATACTGATACCTGTATTTCTTGTTATATTCTGCCAGAGTATCTGATACAGTCACTGTTTAATCTGTGGGCTAAGCTGCCTCTGGCTACATTATGACAGTCTGATAACTGTTGCTGCAATCTGCTAGCTGTTATCTAGACTGCCACAAACCCTATACTTACTTACCGTGACATTAGTGCATAACCAGCTAGCCATATCGTAATCAGGATTGTTTTAACACTTAAACAGAACTCAATCCTTGATATATTAAACCAGCCACCCTTCAATAAAGGGATCATGGATCCTGTAGATGTGGCTAACCAAGTTGTAAATCTCACATAGCATGTAGATGCACTAACAAAAACTATCAGAGAATTACAATCAGATAATCAAAAACTTAGGGTATGCATTTCCAAACTATATGCAGCAAAGCCCAATGCTACGGATAATTACCCTGAACCTCAGGTGTCTCTCCCTGACAAGTTTGCAGGGAATAGATCTTTATTTAATGAATTTAGAAATGCCTGTCTTCTGCTCTTTGAGCTTAAACACAAAACGTACTCCATTGATAAAGGTTTTGACCATTATATCTTATCTCAGGGGAGAACCACGAGCATGGGCAGATTCCTATTATGAATCACAAAATCCAACTTTAAATTTGCTGGAAAACTTTTTGAAAGCTTTATCCTCCATTTACGATGACCCTTTCAAAGAAAACTCAGCTGAGATTTCCCTTAGAGCACTAAAACAGGGAAAACTTCCAGTTGAAGACTATATTGCACAATTTAAGATACATGCCATTGACTCGCAGTGGAATGAGGTATCGTTAAGAAACCAGTTCAGATATGGACTAGGAGATGACATTAAGGACGAATTGTCCAGAATTGGCATTCCTGACAGACTAGAAGACCTATATACCTTATGCACCAGCATTGACAGACGACTTCACGAACGCAAGCTGGAGAAAGCTAATACAGCTCCACCTTACCAATGAAACCCCCCTGCTACAGCTCTAACCAGAGAGACTGAAATGCCTATGGAGATTGGGTTCATGAAAGGGCCACTTTCCACAGAGGAGAAAAACAGGAGAAAAGTTTTGAACCTCTGCATGTACTGTGCCTCAAGTGAGCATGAGGTTAGGAGCTGTCCTATTCTAAAGAAAACGAAGTCTGCTAAGCATCCACAGGTCTCTTTAGCCCTTACAGTTAACAGAATTACAATTCCATATTTCACTCTATCTTTCTCCCTGCAGTGGGACCAATTCAGTCTAAACACTGAAGCAATTGCTGATACAGGAGCCAGTGGTAATTACGTGGATTTTGAGTTTGTGACAAAAAATAAAATACCTACCCTAGCAAAGCAACATTCTGTGTCTGTTACTTTAATTGATGGTACTCCTATATCATCATGCCCTATCACACACCAAACCATTCCCCTTCTTTTTTCTACTAACACTGGGCATAGTGAGATAATTTCTTTTGATGTCATATCTAGTCCTATATACCCCATCATATTAGGGTTATCATGGTTAAATCTCCACCAACCCACATTCTTGTGGGAAGATAAGTCCCTCTCCCTCACGTCACAGTATTGTAAAGAGTCTTGTTATCCATCACATAAAATACTTTTGGTTACTCCATCTACCCTTCCATCTGTATACAAAGATTTCTCTGATGTTTTCAATACAAAAGAAGTTGAACATCTCCCCCCGCATAGGCCTTACGACTGCCCTATAGATTTACTACCCGGTTCCACAATACCTTATGGGCACATTTACCCTCTCACGAAGCCCGAATTAGACCATTTAAAATCCTATCTACAAGATAATTTATCCAAAGGGTTTATCAGACCTTCTACCTCTCCAGCTGGAGCAGGTATATTCTTTGTCAAGAATAAGGATAACTCACTAAGAGCCATAATAGACTATAAAGAGTTGAATAAATGAACCAGGAAAAATCGTTACCAGTTGCCCCTCATACTAGAATTAATTGAGAGGCTACGCACTGCCAAGATCTATACTAAATTAGACCTTAGGGGTGCCTACAATTTCATTAGAATTAAAGTCGGACATGAATGGCTGACAGTCTTTCGGACCCGATACGGTCTTTATGAATATACTGTCATGCCGTTTGGGCTATGCAATGCCCCGGCTACATTTCAATGTTTCATTAATGAAATATTCAAAGATATACTGGACCTTTTTATAGTAGTGTACCTAAATGACATTCTCATATTTTCTGAATCTCTTGAGGAACATATTAATCATGTTAAAACTGTTCTGACATGTCTTTGCAAAATTGGAGAAATGCACTTTTCACACTACAGAAGTATCTTTTTTGGGCTACCATAGATCAAGTTCTGGTATTAAAATGGAAGACACAAAGATAAATGCCATTAAAGATAGGCCAGTTACAAAATGGAAGAAAGACGTACAGCGTTTTCTTGGTTTTGCAAACTTTTATAGTAAGTTCATATGAAATTTTGCTCTTTTGGCAAAACCACTTACTGACCTCACCAAAGTTAACTCCAAATTCCTCTGGAACAAAGACACACAAAAAGTTTTTGACCAACTCAAAACCTGTTTTACCACGGTGCCAATATTTCAATTTCCAGACAGCAACTTACAGTTTATACTTGAGGTTGATGCATCATATTTCGCCTTGGGTGCTATTCTCTCCCAGAAACACAAACCCACAGAAACCATGCATCCAGTAGCTTTTTTCTCAAGGGTAATGACCTCGGCGGAAAGAAATTACCCGGTAGGCGAAAAGGAACTGCTTGCCATTAAATGCTCCATCGACCATTGGCGTCACCTTCTTGAGGGAGCTACCTTACCCATAATCATAATCACTGATCACAAAAATTTACAGTACTTGCAGACTAATAGAACCGCACTTTCCAGGAGCGATACTAGACCCCCCTTGGACAATCCTCCATCCACTGTCATTCCAAATACTAACATCCTAGGGATGCTACTCACCCCAGACTTTGGATTAGCTCAGCGTTTTGACACCACTAAACCACTACAAGATCTACAAAAACATCAGGATGGGTTGTATTATCACAATAACTCTCTATATGTTCCCCCATCTCTCAGGGATCAGGTCTTACAATCTTTCCATGATCCACCACTCTCGGGACATTTGGGCCTCCACAAGACTCAGAAGCTACTGCAGCGGCAATGCTGGTGGCCCTGTCTAACTAAATCTGTTAAGGATTATATAGCAAAATGTGCAGTTTGTTCTTCTTCAAAGGTATCATATCAATTACCAGTTGGTCTGTTGCAACCATATCCACCACCTAACTCACCATGGACTGATTTATCTATGGACTTCATTGTAGACCTTCCTAAATCATGTGGATTTACTACCATTCTGGTTGTGGTGGACATCTTTTCCAAGATGGCACATTTCATACCCACAACTGCTCTACCAACAGCTCAGCAGACCTCCGAGTTATTTATCAAGGAGATTGTCCGTCTCCACGGTTTACCTACTACAGTTTTAAGCGACAGAGGGTCTCAGTTTACATCCAAGTTTTGGAGTCAACTTTGCAAATCCCTACATATCTCTCAAAAACTTAGTACACACAGACAAATGGACAGACTGAGAGGACTAATCAGTAGTTAGAGCAGTACCTCCGCTGTTACTGTTCCAACCAACAAAACAACTGGGCAAGTTACTTACCCTTAGCGGAGTTTGCATACAATAACAACAATTCTACTACTTTTAGTCCATTCTTCATCAACTATGGTCTACACCCACGGTCAAACTATTTCCCACATATTCTCAGCTCTTGTCCTCAGGTTAATGATACTGTCAACAGTATCTCAGATGCTTTTTCATCTATACAATGCAACATCAAACATGCACAGGCTTCATACAAGAAGTACTATGACCTCCGTTGTAGACCACAACCTATTTATCAGGTTGGACAAAAGGTTTGGCTCTCAACTAAGAACCTGCACCTACGAACACCCTGTAGAAAACTTAGCAAATTATTCATTGTTCCATTCCTTATTGTGGCACTACCAAATCCAGTCACTATTACTCTGTCTCTTCCTGACTCTTATAAATTACATCCTACTTTCCATGTATCTCTGGTCAAGCCTTGTCCTGACACTGTTCCTAGAGCTTCTGTCAGTTCGAGAAATATTCAGCCTATAGCAGAAGTGGAATATGAAGTACACAGTATCCTGGATTTCAGGCTTTATAAAGGTAAATTTGAATATCTCGTACATTGGACTGGTTATGATCATGCGGAGGATTCCTGGGAGCCTGCATCTAATATTTCTGCTCTGAAGTTGGTGTCTCTTTTCCACAGATGCAATCCGGATAGGCCTTGTCCTTGACCCACGCAGTGGTTTCCTTTTTGGGGGGCCTATGTCAGGTCCCTTTTTCTCTGTTCCTTTAATTCTAACCACTCCTAATTTGGGTTTTTCAGCCTCCTCCTCCCAGCACACATTGCTGGTTAAATTTGTCTCATTGAAGTGCATCTTTCCTGCTTGGCTAGCCAAGTTACTAGCCTACCTGAACTTCCTTCGCTTCCAGAAGCAATTCAGTTCTCTTGTCCTCTCTCCGATCATGCTTGCTGCATACAGCCGCATCTCAGCTGATCCTGCATCCCTGTCTCTCAGCTGCTAACGTCATCAGCACTTGCTACAGCCGCTCCACCCCCTCTACACGAGACCTGTGTGACAGACGCTGTTCCCGGCAGCTCATTCCGGTTACCCTCCTAGCAGCACACCGGTCTTCCTCTGATGTACACTTGGGTTGTTCAGGTCGTATACTCCTTCTGTATGAACTGTCGCTATATGATACTACAGTCGGGGAGGTTGTCTACTTACCTTATATCTTCTGTCGCCATACAGCTGATATAATATTATATGTTGTTATACTGATACCTGTATTTCTTGTTATATTCTGCCAGAGTATCTGATACAGTCACTGTTTAATCTGTGGGCTAAGCTGCCTCTGGCTAAATTATGACAGTTTGATAACTGTTGCTGCAATCTGCTAGCTGTTATCTAGACTGCCACAAACCCTATACTTACTTACCATGACATTAGTGCATAACCAGCTAGCCATATCGTAATCAGGATTGTTTTAACACTTAAACAGAACTCAATCCTTGACACTACCCTTCTATTTTTCTAGGTCCTGGTTTGTCTAGCTCCCTGTCTACCTTGTTCCCAACTTCTTATATGTCTAGCTCCCTAGCTCCATATCTCTCTAGCTTTCTAAATCACTATCTGTCTAGGTAGCTCCCAAGCTTTCTATCTGCCTAGCTCCTTATCTGCCTTATTCCCTAACAACCTATCTCTCTCTATGTTTGTCTCTGTCTCTCTCTTGCTCGGTCTCTCTTGCTCTGTCTCTCTCTTGCTCTGTCTGTCTCTTTCTCTGTCTCTCCCACTCTGTCTCTCTTGTTCTCTCTTAATCTGTCTCTGTCTCTCTCTGTATCTCTTTCTGTCTCTCTCTGTCTGTCTCTCTATCTCGCTCTGTTTCTTTCTCTCTCTGTCTCTATCTTTCTGCCTGTCAATCACTCTGTTATTCTCTGTGTCACGTGCTCTGTCTCCGCTTGCTCTGTCTCTCTCTCTCACTCTGTCTCTCTCTCACTGTCTCTAGCTTTGTCTCTCTGTCTGTCTCTCTCTGTTTCTCTCGCTCTGTCTCTCTTGCTCTGACTCTCTCTCAGTCTCTCTCTATATTTCTTTCTGTCTCTATTTTGCTCTGTCTCTCTCTCTCTGTCACCATCTCTGTCTCTCTCACTCTGTCTCTCTTGTTCTCTCTTTATCTGTCTTTGCCTGTCTTTCTCTCTGTATCTCTTTCTGTCTCTGTCTATCTGTCTCTCTATCTTGCTCTGTCTCTTTCTCTCTCTCTCTCTCTTGGTCTCTCTCTTTCTGCCTGTCACTCTCTCTGTCACTCGCTCTGTCTCTCTCTTGCTCTGTCTCTCTCTTACTCTGTCTCTCTCTTTCACTGTCTCTCTCTCTGTCTCTCTTGCTCTGTCTGTCTCTTTCTCTGTCTCTCTCTCTCTGTCTGTCTCTGTCTCTCTCTCTCTGTCACTCTCTTTGCCACTCTGTCTGTCACTCTCTGTGTCTGTCCCTCTCTGTGTCTGTCCCTCTCTGTGTCTGTATCTTTCTCTGCCTTTTTCTCTTTCTTTCTCTCTCTCTGTGTCTCTGTCTCTCTAGCGGTCTCTTTCTCTCTCTCTGTCTGTGTGTCTCTCTCTGTTTCTCTCTGTCTGTGTCTCTCTCTATCTGTCTCTCTCTTTCTCTGTCTCTCTTTTTTCTCTCTCTGTATCTCTGTGTCTATCTGTTTCTCTCTCTTGCTCTGTCACTTTCTCTCTGTTCCTCTTTCTGTGTCTCTCTTTCTGCCTGTCAATCACTCTGTCACTTGCTCTGTCTCGCTCTTGCTCTGTCTCTCTCTCTCTGTCTCTAGCTCTCTCTCTGAGGGGTCGATTTAACAAGGGCCAAATGGTCTCAATCCGCCTGATCCTATACAATCGGCTATACAATCGGATTGATTGACACCCCCCTGCTAGCAGTCGCAAATCTGCAGGGGGTGGCATTGCACGAATAGTTCTGGTGAACTGCTTGTGCAATGATAAATGCCGACATTGTATGCTGTCGGCATTCAGCGATGTCTGTCAGACATGATACGCTACTGCGTATCATGTTGGACAGACATTGGTAAATCTACCCCTGTATCTCTTTCTCTCTCTATCTTGTTCTGTCTCTCTCTCTCTGTCTCTCTCTGTCTCTATCTCTCTGTGTCTATCTCTGTCTATCTCTATCTCTTTCTCTCTCTCTCTCTCTCTGTCTTTATTGCTCTGTCTCTCTCTCTCTCTCTCTCTGTATCTCTTTCTGTCTCTATCTCGCTCTGTCTCTTTCTCTGTCTCTCTGTCACTATCTTTGTCTCTCTCTTGCGCTGTCTCTCTCTTGCTCTGTCTCTCTCTCTCTCACCCTGTCTGTCTTTTTCTCTATCTCTCTGTCTCTCTCTCTCTCTCTGTCTTTCTTTCTCTCTCTTTATCTGTCTCTGTCTGCCTCTCTCTTTGTATCTCTTTCTGCCTCTCTCTGTCTATCTGTCTTTCTATCTTGCTCTGTCTCTTTCTCTCTCTCTCTCTGTCTCTCACTGTCTCTCACTCTGTCTCTCTCTCGCTTTGTCTGTCTCTCTCTCTGCATCTCTATCTCGCTCTGTCTCTTTTTCTGTCTCTCTCTCTGTCTGTCTCTCTGTCCTCTGTCACTCTCTCTGTCTGCCACTCTCTGTCTGTCACTCTCTGTGTCTGTCACTCTCTTTGTCTGTATCTTTCTCTGTCTTTTTCTCTCTCTCTGTGTCTCTGTCTCTCTAGCTGTCTCTGTCTCTCTCTGTCTGTTTCTCACTCTCTGTTTATCTCTGTCTCTCTTTTGCTCTGTCTGTCTCTCTGTCTGTACCTCTATCTGTCTTTTTCTCTGTCTCTCTTTTTCCTCCCTCTGTGTCTCTTTCTGTCTCTCTGTCTATCTGTCTCTCTATCTTGCTCTGTCTCTTTCTCTCTCTCTCTTTGCCTGTCACTCTCTCTGCCACTTGCTCTGTCTCTCTCTTGCTCTGTCTCTCTCTGTGTCTCTAGCTCTGTCTCTCTCTCACTGTTTCTCTTGCTCTGTCTGTCTCTCTCTGTCTCTCTTGCTCTGTCTCTCTCTCTCTGTATCTCTCTTTCTATCTCGCTCTGTCTCTTTTTCTGTCTCTCTCTCTGTCTGTCACTCTTTGTGTCTGTATCTTTCTCTGTCTTTTTCTCTTTCTCTCTGTGTCTCTGTCTTTCTCTGTCTGTTTCTCTATCTCTCTCTTGCTTTGTCTGTCTCTCTCTATCTGTCTCTCTTTCTCTCTTTTTCTGTCTCTCTTTTTCCTATTTATCTGTCTCTCTTTTTCTTTATTTTTATCTGTCTTACTCTGTCTCTCTTGCTCTGTCTGTCTCTCTAAGTCTCTCTCTCTCTGTTTCTCTTTCTGTCTCTATCTTGCACTGTCTCTTTCTCTGGCTCTCATTCTGTCACTATCTCTGTTTCTCTCTTGCTTTGTCTCTCTCTCTCTCTCTCGCTCTCTCTCTCTTGCTCTGTCTCTCTCTTTCTCTGTCTCTCTCTCACTCTGTCTCTCTTGCTCTCTTTATTTGTCTCTGTCTGTCCCTCTCTCTTTCTGTCTCTCTCTGTCTATCTGTCTCTCTATCTCGCTCTATCTCTTTCTCTCTCTGTCTCTTTCTTTCTGTCTCTCTTTTTTGCCTGTCAATCACTCGTTTACTCTCTCTGTCACTCGCTCTGTCTCTTTCTTGCTCTGTCTCTCTCTCACTCTGTCTCTCTCTCTCTCTCACTGCCTCTAGCTCTGTATCTCTCTCTCTCTGTCTCTCTCTCTCTTTTTCTCTCACTCTGTCTCTTTCTCTGTCTCTCTTTCTCTGTCTCTCTCTCTCAGTCTCTTTCTCTCTGTCTGTTTCTCTGTCTCTCTCTTGCTTTGTCTGTCTCTCTGTTTGTGTCTCTCTCTATCTGTCTCTCTTTCTCTCTTTTTCTGTCTTGCTCTGTCTCTCTTGCTCTGTCTGTCTCTCTAAGTCTCTCTCTCTCTGTTTCTCTTTCTGTCTCTATCTTGCACTGTCTCTTTCTCTGGCTCTCTTTCTGTCACTATCTCTGTCTCTCTCTTGCTTTGTCTCTCTCTCTTTCTCTGTCTCTCTCTCACTGGCCCCTAATTATCAAAGTCTGGCGGACCTGATCCGACAGTGCAGATCAGGTCCGCCAGACCTCGCTGAATACGGACCTCGCTGAATACGGAGAGCAATACGCTCTCCGTATTCAGCATTGCACCAGCAGCTCACAAGAGCTGCTGGTGCAACGCCGCCCCCTGCAGACTCGCGGCCAATCGGCCGCCAGCAGGGGGGTGTCAATCAACTCGATCATACTCGATCGGGTTGAATTCCGGTGATGTGGTTATGGAGCAGCGGTCTTTGTGACCGCTGCTTCATAACTGCTGTTTTTGGCGAGTCTGAAGACTCGCCAGAAACACAGGCCATCAAGCTCCATTCGGAGCTTGATAGATAGGCCCCACTGTCTCTAGCTTTGTTTCTCTCTATTTCTCTCTCTCTGTTTCTCTTGCTCTGTCTCTCTCTCTCTCTCTCTGTCTCTCGCTCTGTCTCTCTCTCTCTGTATTTCTTTCTGTCTCTATTTTGCTCGGTCTCTGTCTCTCTCTCTGTCACCATCTCTGTTTCTTTCTCTCTTGCTCTGTCTCTCTCTTGCTCTGTCTCTCTTGCTCTCTCTTTATCTGTCTCTGTCTCTCCCTCTCTCTCTCTCTTTCTGTATTTCTCTGTCTATCTGTCTATCTTGCTCTGTCTCTTTCTCTCTCTGTCTCTTTCTTTCTGTCTCTCTTTTTTTGCCTGTCAATCACTCTTTCACTCTCTCTGTCACTCTCTCTGTCTCTCTCTTGCTCTGTCTCTCTCTCACTCTGTCTCTCTCTCTCTCTCACTGCCTCTAGCTCTGTATCTCTCTCTCTGTCTCTCTCTCTCTGTTTCGCTCTGTCTCTCTCTCTCTGTCTCTCTTGCTCTGTCTCTCTCTCTCAGTCTCTCTCTTTGTATCCCTTTCTGTCTTTATCATACTCTGTCTCTTTCTCTGTCTCTCTCTCTGTCACTATCTCTGTCTCTCTCTTGCTCTGTTTCTCTCTTGATCTGGCTCTCTCTATTGCTCTGTCTTTCTCTCTCTCTCTCTCTCTGTCTCTTTCTCAGTCTCTCTGTCTCTCTCACACACTGTCTCTCTTGCTCTCTCTTTATCTGTCTCTGTCTGTCTTTCTCTCTGTATCTCTTTCTGTCTCTCTCTGTCTATCTGTCTATCTTGCTCTGTCTCTTTCTCTCTCTCTCTGTCTCTCTCTTTCTGCCTGTCAATCACTCTGTCACTCTATCTCTCACTCGCTCTGTCTGTCTCTCTCTGTCTCTCTCTCTCTCTGTATCTCTATCTTGCTGTCTCTTTCTCTGTCTCTCTCTCTGTCTGTCTGTCTCTCTCTGTCTCTGCCACTCTCTCTGTCTGTCACTCTCTGTGTCTGTCACTCTCTTTGTATCTTTCTCTGTCTTTTTCTTTCTTTTTCTCTCTCTCTGTGTCTCTGTCTCTCTAGCTGTCTTTGTCTGCTTCTCTCTGTCTGTTTCTCTCTGTCTCTCTTTTGCTCTGTCTGTCTCTCTGTCTGTACCTCTGTCTATCTGTCTCTTTCTCTGTCTCTCTTTTTCCTCTCTCTGTATCTCTTTCTGTATCTCTCTGTCTATCTGTCTCTCTATCTTGCTCTGTCTCTTTCTCTCTGTCTCTCTCTTTTTGCCTGTCACTCTCTGTCACTTGCTCTGTCTCTCTCTTACTCTGTCTCTCTCTCTGTCTCTAGCTCTGTCTCTCTGTCTCTCTGTTTCTCTCTCTCTGTCTGTCTCTCTCTGTCTCTCTTGCTCTGTCTCTCTCTCTCTCTGTATCTCTTTCTCTCTCTATCTCGCTCTGTCTCTTTCTCTGTCTCTCTGTCTGTCACTCTTTGTGTCTGTATCTTTCTCTGTCTTTTTCTCTTTCTCTCTGTGTCTCTGTCTCTGTCTGTTTCTCTCTGTCTCTCTTTTGCTTTGTCTGTCTCTCTCTATCTGTCTCTCTTTCTCTCTTTTTCAGTCTCTCTTTTTCCTATATATCTGTCTCTCTTTTTCTTTATTTTTATCGGTCTTGCTCTGTCTCTCTTGCTCTGTCTGTCTCTCTAAGTCTCTCTGTTTCTCTTTCTGTCTCTTTCTCTGGCTCTCTTTCTGTCACTATCTCTGGCTCTCTCTCTTGCTTTGTATCTCTCTCTCTTTCTCTGTCTCTCTCTCACTGTCTCTAGCTATGTCTCTCTCTGTCTCTCTCTGTTTCTCTCGCTCTGCTTATCTATCGCTCTCTGTCTCTCTTGCTCTGTCTCTCTCTCTGTATTTCTTTCTGTCTCTATTTCGCTCTGTCTTTCTCTCTGTCACCATCTCTGTCTCTCTCTCTCTTGTTCTGTCTCTCTCTTGCTCTGTATCTCTCTTGCTCTGTCTCTCTCTCTCTTGCTCTCTCTCTCACTCTCTCTGTCTCTCTCTCACTCTGTCTCTCTTGCTTTCTCTTTATCAGTCTCTGTCTCTCCCTCTCTCCCTCTTTCTGCCTCTCTTTCTTTGCCTGTCAATCACTCTTTCACTCTCTCTGTCTCTCTCTTGCTCTGTCTCTCTCTCACTCTGTCTCTCTCTCTCACTGCCTCTAGCTCTGTTTCTCTCTCTATGTCTCTCTCTCTTTCTAACTCTTTCTTTCTTTATCTTGCTCTGTCTCTTTCTCTGTCTCTGTCTCTCTCTCTCTGTCACTATCTCTGGCTCTCTCTCTCTTGCTCTGTCTCTCTCTATCTCTTACTCAGTCTCTCTGTCTCTCTCTCACACACTGTCTCTCTTGCTCTCTCTTTATCTGTCTATGTCTGTCTCTCTTTCTCTGTATCTCTTTCTGTCTCTCTCTGTCTTTCTGTCTCTCTATCTTGCTCTGTCTCTTTCTCTGTCTCTCTCTCTGTCTCTCTCTTTCTGCCTGTCAATCACTCTGTCACTCTCTCTGTCACTCTCTCTGTCTCTCTCTTGCTCCGTCTCTCACTGTCTCTTGCTCTGTCTGTCTCTCTTTGTCTCTCTCTCTCTCTCTGTATCTCTATCTTGCTGTCTCTTTCTCTGTATCCCTCTCTGTATGTCTCTCTCTGTCTCTGTCACTCTCTCTCTGTCTGTCTCTCTCTGTCTCTCTCTCTGTTTCTCTATCTTGCTGTCTCTTTCTCTGTCTCTGTCTTTCTCTCTCTGTCACTCTCTCTGTCTGTCACTCTCTGTGCCTGTCACTCTCTTTGTCTGTATCTTTCTCTGTCTTTTTCTCTTTTTTTGTCTTTCTAGCTGTCTCTGTCTCTCTCTGTCTGTTTCTATCTTTCTCTCTCTGTCACTCTCTCTGTCTGCCACTCTCTCTGTCTGTAACTCTCTGTGTCTGTATCTTTCTCTGTCTCTCTCTCACTCTGTCTCTCTTGCTCTCTCTTTATCTGTCTCTGTCTCTCTCTCTTTCTGTCTTTCTCTGTCTATCTGTCTCTCTATCTCGCTCTTTCTATTTCTCTCTCTGTCTCTCTTTTTTTGCCTGTCAATCACTCTTTCACTCTCTCTGTCACTAGCTCTGTCTCTCTCTCACTCTGTCTCTCTCTCACTGCCTCTAGCTCTGTCTCTCGCTCTGTCTCTCTCTCTGTCTCTCTTTCTCTGTCTCTCTCTCAGTCTCTCTCTTTGTATCTCTTTCTGTCTTTATCATGATCTGTCTCTTTCTTTGTCTCTGTCTCTCTCTCTGTCACTATCTCTGTCTTGCTCTTGCTCTGTTTCTCTCTTGATCTGGCTCTCTCTCTCTCTCTCTGTCTCTCTCTCATACACTGTCTCTCTTGCTCTCTCTTTATCTGTCTCTGTCTGTCTGTCTCTCTCTCTCTGTATCTCTTTCTGTCTCTCTCTGTCTATCTGTCTCTCTTGCTCTGTCTCTTTCTCTCTCTCTGTCTCTCCATTTCTGCCTGTCAATCACTCTGTCACTCTCTCTGTCACTCGCTCGGTCTCTCTCTTGCACCATCCCTCTCTCGCTCTGCTTATCTCTCTCTCTGTCTCTCTTGCTCTGTATCTCTCTCTGTATTTCTTTCTGTCTCTATTTCACTCTGTCTTTCTCTCTGTCACCATCTCTGTCTCTCTCTCTTGCTGTCTCTCTATTGCTCTGTATCTCTCTTGCTCTGTCTCTCTCTCTTGCTCTGTCTCTCTCTCTCTTGCTCTGTCTCTCTCTCACTCACTCTGTCTCTCTCTCACTCTGTCTCTCTTGCTCTCTCTTTATCCGTCTCTGTCTCTCCCTCTCTCCCTCTTTCTGGCTCTCTTTTTTTGCCTGTCAATCACTCTTTCACTCTGTCACTCGCTCTGTCTCTCTCTTGCTCTGTCTCTCTCCCACTCTGTCTCTTTCTCTCACTGCCTCTAGCTCTGTCTCTCTCTCTCTATGTCTCTCTCTCTTTCTAACTTTTTCTGTCTTTATCTTGGTCTGTCTCTTTCTCTGTCTCTCTCTCTGTCACTATCTCTGTCTCTCTCTTGCTCTGTTTCTCTCTTGCTCTGGCTCTCTCTCTCTTGCTCTGTCTCTCTCTGTCTCTTTCTCAGTCTCTCTGTCTCTCTCTCACACACTGTCTCTCTTGCTCTATCTTTATCTGTCTATGTCTGTCTCTATCTCTCTGCATCTCTTTCTGTCTCTCTCTGTCTTTCTGTCTCTCTATCTTGCTCTGTCTCTTTCTTTCTCTGTCTCTCTGCCTGTCAATCACTCTGTCACTCTCTCTGTCACTCTCTCTGTCACTCACTCTGTCTCTCTCTTGCTCCATCTCTCTCTCACTGTCTCTCGCTCTGTCTGTCTCTCTCTGTCTCTCTCTCTCTCTCTCTCTCTCTCTCTGTATCTCTATCTTGCTGTCTCTTTCTCTGTATCTCTCTCTGTCTGTCTGTCTCTGTCACTCTCTCTGTCTCTCTCTCTCTGTTTCTCTATCTTGCTGTCTCTTTCTCTGTCTCTCTCTCTGTCTGTCTCTCTCTGTCACTCTCTCTGTCTGCCACTCTCTCTGTCTGTCACTCTCTTTGTCTGTATCTTTCTCTGTCTTTTTCTCTTTCTTTTTCTCTCCATCTCTGTGTTTATGTCTCTCTAGCTGTCTCTGTCTCTCTCTGTTTCTCTCTCTCTCTGTCACTCTCTCTGTCTGCCACTCTCTCTGTCTGTAACTCTCTGTGTCTGTATCTTTCTCTGTCTCTCTTGCTCTCTCTATATCTGTCTCTGTCTCTCCCTCTCTCTCTCTTTCTGTCTTTCTCTGTTTATCTGTCTCTCTATCTCGCTCTGTCTATCTCTGTCTCTTTTTCTCTATTTCTGTCTGTTTCTCTCTGTCTCTCTCTTGCTTTGTCTGTCTCTCTGTTTGTGTTTCTCTTTATCCTATATTTCCTATACTTTATTTTTATCTGTCTCTCTCTCTCTGTCTCTCTTGCTCTGTCTCTTTCTCTGTGTCTCTTTCTGTCACTATCTCTGTCTCTCCCTTGCTCTGTTCTCTCTCTCTTTCTCTGTCTCTCTCTCTCTCTGTCTGTCTCTTTCTCAGTCTCTCTGTCTCTCTCTCTCACTCTGTCTCTCTTGCTCTCTCTTTATCTGTCTCTCCCTCTCCCTCTCTCTCTCTGTATCTCTTTCTGTCTCTCTCTATCTCACTCTGTCTCTTTCTCTCTCTGTCTCTCTCTTTCTGTCTCTGTCTCTCTCTCTCTCTTTCTGTCTTTCTCTGTCTATCTGTCTCTCTATCTCGCTCTTTCTCTTTCTCTCTCTGTCTCTCTTTTTTTGCCTGTCAATCACTCTTTCACTCTCTCTGTCACTCGCTCTGTCTCTCTCTCACTCTGTCTCTCTCTCACTGCCTCTAGCTCTGTATCTCTCTCTGTCTCTCTCTCTGTTTCTCTCGCTCTGTCTCTCTCTCTGTCTCTCTTGCTCTGTCTCTCTCTCTTAGTCTCTCTCTTTGTATCTCTTTCTGTCTTTATCATGATCTGTCTCTTTCTCTGTCTCTCTCTCTGTCACTATCTCTGTCTCTCTCTTGCTCTGTTTCTCTCTTGATCTGGCTCTCTCTCTCTATTGCTCTGTCTCTCTCTCTCTCTCTGTCTCTCTCTCATACACTGTCTCTCTTGCTCTCTCTTTATCTGTCTCTGTCTGTCTGTCTCTCTCTCTGTATCTCTTTCTGTCTCTCTCTGTCTATCTGTCTATCTTGTTCTGTCTCTTTCTCTCTCTCTGTCTCTCTATTTCTGCCTGTCAATCACTCTGTCACTCTCTCTGTCACTCGCTCGGTCTCTCTCTTGCTCCATCTCTCTCTCACTGTCTCTAGCTATGTCTCTCTCTCTCTCTCTCTCTGTTTCTCTCGCTCTGCTTATCTCTCTCTCTCTCTGTCTCTCTTGCTCTGTCTCTCTCTCTCTGTATTTCTTTCTGTCTCTATTTCGCTCTGTCTTTCTCTCTGTCACCATCTCTGTCTCTCTCTCTTGCTCTGTCTCTCTCTTGCTCTGTATCTCTCTTGCTCTGTCTCTCTCTCTTGCTCTGTCTCTCTCTCACTCACTCTGTCTCTCTCTCTCACTCTGTCTCTCTTGCTCTATCTTTATCCGTCTCTGTCTCTCCCTCTCTCCCTCTTTCTGTCTCTCTTTTTTTGCCTGTCAATCACTCTTTCACTCTGTCACTTGCTCTGTCTCTCTCTTGCTCTGTCTCTCTATGTCTCTCTCTCTTTCTAACTCTTTCTGTCTTTATCTTGGTCTGTCTCTTTCTCTGTCTCTCTCTCCGTCACTATCTCTGTCTCTCTCTTGCTCTGTTTCTCTCTTGCTCTGGCTCTCTCTCTCTTGCTCTGTCTCTCTCTGTCTCTTTCTCAGTCTCTCTGTCTCTCTCTCACACACTGTCTCTCTTGCTCTATCTTTATCTGTCTATGTCTGTCTCTATCTCTCTGTATCTCTTTCTGTCTCTCTCTGTCTTTCTGTCTATCTTGCTGTCTCTTTCTTTCTCTGTCTCTCTCTTTCTGCCTGTCAATCACTCTGTCACTCTCTCTGTCACTCACTCTGTCACTCACTCTGTCTCTCTCTTGCTCCGTCTCTCTCTCACTGTCTCTCGCTCTGTCTGTCTCTCTCTGTCTCTCTCTCTCTGTATCTCTATCTTGCTGTCTCTTTCTCTGTATCTCTCTCTGTCTGTCTGTCTCTGTCACTCTCTCTCTCTGTCTCTCTCTCTCTGTTTCTCTATTTTGCTGTCTCTTTCTCTGTCTCTCTCTCTGTCTGTCTCTCTCTGTCTCTGTCACTCTCTCTGTCTGCCATTCTCTCTCGTCTGTCACTCTCTGTGTCTGTCACTCTCTTTGTCTGTATCTTTCTCTGTCTTTTTCTCTTTCTTTTTCTCTCCATCTCTGTGTTTATGTCTCTCTAGCTGTCTCTGTCTCTCTCTGTCTGTTTCTCTCTCTCTCTCTGTCACTCTCTCTGTCTGCCACTCTCTCTGTCTGTAACTCTCTGTGTCTGTATCTTTCTCTGTCTCTCTCTCACTCTGTCTCTCTTGCTCTCTCTTTATCTGTCTCTGTCTCTCCCTCTCTCTCTCTTTCTGTCTTTCTCTGTTTATCTGTCTCTCTATCTCGCTCTGTCTATCTCTGTCTCTTTTTCTCTATCTCTGTCTGTTTCTCTCTGTCTCTCTGTTGCTTTGTCTGTCTCTCTGTTTGTGTCTCTCTTTCTCTCTTTTTCTGTCTCTCTTTATCCTATATTTCCTATACTTTATTTTTATCTGTCTCACTCTGTCTCTCTCTCTCTCTGTCTCTCTTGCTCTGTCTCTTTCTCTGTGTCTCTTTCTGTCACTATCTCTGTCTCTCCCTTGCTCTGTTCTCTCTCTCTTTCTCTGTCTCTCTCTCTCTGTCTGTCTCTTTCTCAGTCTCTCTGTCTCTCTCACTCTGTCTCTCTTGCTCTCTCTTTATCTGTCTCTCCCTCTCCCTCTCTCTCTCTGTATCTCTTTCTGTCTCTCTCTATCTCACTCTGTCTCTTTCTCTCTCTGTCTCTCTCTTTCTGTCTCTCTTTTTCTGCCCGTCAATCACTCTGTCACTCTCTCTGTCACTCGCTCTGTCTCTCTCTTGCTCTGTCTCTCTCTCACTGTCTCTCTCGCTATGTCTGTCCCTCTCTGTTTCTCTTGCTCTCTCTCTCTCTCTCTCTGTATCTCTTTCTCTCTCTATCTCGCTCTTTCTCTTTCTCTGTCTCTCTCTCTGTGTCTCTCTCTCTCTCTGTCACTCTCTCTGTCTGTCTCTGTCTGTCTCTGTCTCTCTGTCTCTCTCTCTCTCTCTCTCTCTCTCAGTGTCACTCTCTCTGTCTGCAACTCTCTCTGTCTGTCACTCTCTGTGTCTGTATCTTTCTCTGTCTTTTTCCCTTTCTTTTTCTCTCTTTTGCTGTCTCTGTCTGTTTCTCTCTATCTCTATCTTGCTCTGTCTGTCTCTCTGTCTGTGTCTCTCTCTCTATCTGTCTCTCTCTTTCTCCTCTATATCTGTCTCTCCTTTTCATTATTTTTATCTGTCTCTCTTTCTCCTACAGTTAATTTGAGGACCCTCTTCAAAATATTGCAATATTATAAATTGAATTACCTGTCGATGCTCCCTGAAGTTCAACATGTTTCTGCTGGCCCCCCTGGTAAAAAGTGTGCAGCAGGTGAGATTGGCATTTATTTACTACCTTGTGGCTTTGTGATGTCAGTAAGTGTTATTGCCTGACTGCCATTATTACATAACATAAGCAACTCCTCTAGGCCCATTACCATGACAACCAGAATATACATTCCACCATGACAGTCAATTCAGACCCCACTTTAGATGTTTTGCAACTGTAGCTTCAGTTCTAATAAAGTTTCTATTATAAATCTTTTGTTGTGGGTTTATCAAACTTTCTTAAAATGTATCAGATTGTTTGATACTGACAATATTTATAAACTTTGTGTTAAAATACAGATTAAAAAATGAATCTAGTGTTTGAGTGAAATATATGAATGTTACTCCCACATATTACAATGAAAATGTAGTAAAGGGATACTTTAAAGACAATCATTCAATTTGGGTAATTATTTTGCCCTTACACACCTTTATTTAAACTAAGTTTACACAGGCAATTCATATAGTGCAGTTCCCGTCTCAGAAATATTTGTAATCTTATAAACTGTGTGCATCGGAGGTTGCTTAGTTCAGTATTTTTACTGTGAAATGTCTAATAAAACCAACAGCAGAAATATGGCAAGGTAAATAGACTACGATTTTCAGACATGCAAGTGACACTAAGTAATTTTACCAGAGATATGTTGGCGGAGGTAGGATATGTTTAGTATTGATTCCTGTGCTTGTATTAATATGGGGACAAACCTATTTGGTGAATGATCAGTTTGGCTTTTGTATAACTGCAGGGGCTAGAGCAGGAAAGCAGAGGTACTGCTAAATTATTAGTGTAACTGTACTGTTAAATGTATTTTTGATGTTTTTTTGCAACTTTTTTGTCTCACGTAACAGTTAACCAGAGCTCTGAAGTTGTGCTAACCCGATGCAATAAAGTGCTTTCTATAGCTCTGAATAAGATTTTTACACTTTTTGACTGGGATTTGCCCCACTCTTCTTGAGCAAACTGCTCCAGTTCTCTCACATTTCATAGGTGCCTTTTCCCAACTGCCAGTTTCAGCTCTTTCCACAGATTTTCAATTGGATTCAGATCTGGATTCAGAAGTCTACTTTGGAACGGTCCAATGTTTTCTTCTCCTCCATTCTTTGGTGCTTTTTGAGGCATATTTGGGGTCATTATCCTGCTTGAGGAGCCATGACCTGAGACTGGGACACAGCTTTCTGAAGCTGGGCAGTATTTTCACTTTATAATTCCTTGATAGCCTTCTACTTGCATCATGCCCTGCATAGATTCTAGGCACCCAATACCAGAGGCAGCAAAGTAACCCTAAAACATCACTGAGCCTCCTCCATGTTTCAAGTTAGAGATGTTGTTCTTTTCTTCGAAAGCTTCTTTTTTCCCTTCATGGAGTTGTTGTGATTTGTAAAAAGCTCTACTTTAGTTTAGTTTATCCAAAGTACATTCTCCCAGAAGGACTGTATCTTGTCAACCTACATTTTGGCAAACTACAGTCTGGCTTTTTTGTGAGGCAAGGGTACCAATACTTTGGCCACATCTGTACAGCTAAACTGCTAAACTTGATTTCATAATCACAAATAAAATCCAAATAATTAACATAGGCCTGATTACCAGTTTGTTGCGAACACACCGCGCGTTTTGTGGCTTTTTCGCTATTTCCATTGTGCTGCCATTCCAAGTTTTAAAACAACGTACTTTTTGCATGTGTTATGCTGCGTTAACCTACATACCGCACACAAACTAAGTTCCGACTTGGTGTGCACGTGCATGTATTCCCCCTTAGAGATCAAGGGAGAGAATTTTTAAAAAATCTTGACACTTGCAATTACAAAATCGCTTTCCCATTCCCCATTTAAGTCTATGGAGAAAAAAAAGTGTCCCAAAAACACCCTACCATAAGCCCCTTAGTCTAATAACCCCACATCGCAAAAACTAAATAAAGTTATTAACCCTAAACCGCCATCATCCCACATCGCAAACACTAAATAAAGTTATTAACCCCTAAACCACCATCCTCCCACATCGCAAACACTAAATAAAGTTATTAACCCCTAAACCGCCATCCCCCCAAACCGCAAACACTAAATAATGTTAATAACCCATAAACTCCCATCCTCCCACATTGCAAACACTAAATAAAGTTATTACCCCGGCCTAAACCGCTATTCTCCCACACTTCAAACACTAAATAAAGTTATTTATCCTAAACCACCATCGCCCACATCGCAAAGTATCTAAATAAATCTATTAGCCCCTAAACCAACATACCCCGCATCACAAATGCTAAATAAAGCTATTAACCCCTAAACCGCCATCCCCCGGATTGCAAAGTATTAAACTAATATCTAAACCCCTAACTTAACACCCCCTAACTTAACCCCAATTAAAATACACCTAAAATAAAGTAAAAATAAATTAACTACCTTAAAAAAAATAAAAACACCTGTAAAACAAAATTAAAGCTTAAGCTTAAACTAAAAAAAACTAACATTAATTTAATTTTTTTTTTTACAAATAATAAAAAACCTACATTGCAAAAAACCCTAACATAACAAACATTTTAAAATACTAACATTACAAAAAGAAAAAATACTACCCTTACAAAAAATAAAAAACCTACCAGTACAAAAAACTACCAATAGTCCTTAAAATGGCTCTTTTACATAAAAAATACAACAAATAACACCTAACATTACAACCCCCCAAAATAAAAAATAATAATCTACCCATTGCCCTGAAAAGGGCATTTGGATGGGCATTGCCCTTAAAAAGGGCAATCAGCTCTTTTTGTGCCCTTTAAAAAAAAATCTTAAAAAAAAAACACTCCAAAATAAAAAACAAACCCTTACATTAACCCCCAAATTGGTACTCACCATTGATGAAGGGCGGTGTTCCATCTTCATCCTAGCGGGGCTTCATCTTCATCCATCGTGGGACCATCTTCTTCAATCTTCATCCAGGATGCGGTCTATCTTCATCCGGTGGCGGCGGGGAATGCGGAGAGGTCATCGGTGATGTTGGTCCTCATCTTCAGCCAGGCGACATGGAGATTCTCTTCATGCGATTTCCAGCCGCACACTGAAGATTTAATGCAAGGTATCCTTTTTATATAGGGGTATCCTTGCATTCCTATTGGCTGATTAGATTCTTTAAATTCAAATCAGCCAATAGGATGAATCTAGGTCATAATGTAGCATTTTGGTACCATCTATAATAATAATTTGCTGTAGGTATACTGTATATGCGCATTTGTTAAAAAATGGAATTTAGATATAGTAGGCACAACCCTAATTTTTCTGTTTGTCTTGATGTATTTATTATACTACTAAATGTTTCAGATAGTAAGGATGAAGAAGCATATATTTAAACCAAAATATAGTTAGTATGGAAGCTTAACAACTCATAATTATGTGAAAAAAGTTCCAAAACGAAGCCTTTGAAAATTATAAATGCTTTATTCCAGTATTAAAAACATACAGAAGACATGTAGGTTTCCTCCATGGCAATACAGAATTCTGACCGGTTTCGGTCTAAATGACCGTAATCATAGACTAATTGGTGTCATGTGAAACAACTATTTAAGCAAAATGCATTTTGGAATAAAGCATTTATCATTTTCAAAGGCTTCGTTTTGCAACTTTTTTCACATTATTACTTAGTGGATTGTGGGGAATCCACTCCTTTATATGGAGCCATTAGCCCTATGGAGTTTTCTTCAATAAGTATACTGACTTTTTTTGTGAACTGTCTACAACAGCCTGGATGTGAGGAGGTTCCGATTGGTGGACAAGTCATCACATGACGTATTGAGCAGAAGCATTACTGAAAGTATCAGCAATCAGAGGGAGAGGGATTTCCCTTCCTACGCTGACATCACGCCACTAAGTGTATTCACTATATTCTCAACTCATAATTATGTAAAGATTCTAAAAACAAATTAACATTGGACAAAGCATTTCTTTCTGAAATACAAACTCTAGCCACCATTTGTCTTATTTGGAGGAGCCAGTCAGGACTTGTTACTGGATTCAACAAGACTAACCACTGTCATTCTGTTAACAAAGCCTCTAGTTTTGCCATTTCTTATATCATACCTCCTGCTGAAGTCAATTAGAGACAAATATTTAGCAGGTTTGTAAAGTCTGTCGTGCATGCTATCACTTTTGGTACATGTCATCAATCATATCCATGTATTTAAGGATGTTCAAGGCCTGGTACAGTTTACTTTTAAGCTAAGAGGAGGTGAACATCCTGAAACATCACTGACACTCATCATAAGAGCTAGGCCACTTTAATTATTTATGCTCCCTAGAGCTTACGCTCCCCTAGCTCCCTAGAGAGCTAAACAATATTCATATATCGCCCCCCCTGGATCTTACACACTGAATTGTGCTTATGGTACTCAGCTTCTAATGTACCATGCAAGGGTATATTTGAGCCGAAGCTGATAGTGCTACTGTTCTGCTCTCCATTATTCTACCCTGCTGCTGCTCCTTCCCTGTTTGCTACTTGCTTCTTGATTAATTTGTACACTGTCAAGTTTCAAACAATTCCCACTACCAAACCTATTGAGCTTACTAGAATCAGAAATGTTCCCTACAGCTTTGCCTGTTCCATCACTGTCATCTGGGATTTACCACCTGCAGCTGATCCCATTGCATTGGCATCCTGCAGCTCCTCCTGGTTTCTCCATAGGAATCAAGGCCTCCAGCAAAATATAACCTTGAGGAGGCATGCCTGTTCCTAAGCTCACCTTTTCCCCATCCTTATTAGCCATTTATAGCAGTAGTTTCAGACTCCTCAGTTTGAGTGAGATAGGTAAGCCTTTTAATCTTGTAGCAGGCTTTGGTCCTGTAACAGGCACCTTGTCCTCATACCCTTTTCCTTTAGAGGAAAACAAGTGGAGAATACCAAGTCCATGTCAGGAGTGATGCTACTACACTGTCACACTTGAGAGGCCGTGTTCTTGTTCCACGGCGTAGATTCTGGTAAGATTGTTTCATTTTTATACACAAAATGACAACGCAGAAGACAGGGTCACAGTGTGATACCTATTATCTTTATAGAATCAATGGTTAACATCACTAGTGAGGGGATTATTGAGCCGAGGGGTTTATACATAATATTGTTTATTGTGTCATTGCTGCGATATGTGTGAGATGAGGCTCTGGCAATGGGTGAACTTTAGTTTTCCTCCTGGGAGTAATTGCGCGGCTGTTTTTGGCACGTTTTCTCGCTAGTGCAGGGGCGGTCCTGCGAGGCATTCCTGCTGACTGGGTGTGGCCTACTCTTCTTCCTGCTGGGCTGAAGGTGCAGGAGAAATAACGGTTTCTGTGGTGCAGGTCCTAGGAGGTGGTGAGTGTCCCGGCCATTGGAGGTTGTAAAGGTGGCTTAGTTTACATTTTATTCTACTGAAAAGGAATAAACCTGATGGTACTACTTATGTTGCTTCCCCTTATTCATTAATACTTTCTATAATTAATTCAGTTATACATACAGTATATTAATGTGTTCCGGAGAGAGGGGTGTTGTACACAAATTAAATTCAGAGGAAAACAAGTGGAGAATACTTGGAAAAGAGTGTATCTAAAAGCACTCGCAACACTGCTTTTATAATTCCAAATGGATCAAGAAATAAGACACATGGGTCCCCAGAAAAGGGGAAAGAGTTAAAACATAGCTTTTAATAAGGACAAAAAAATTAAAAAGTGGTTGTTAAAACCACAAAACAGACAGTATGGTGCCTACTAATATGGTCAGTGAACTGCTGTAACAATAATACAGTGAAAATATCAAATACTTAAAGGTACGGTAAACTCCTGGTTTAGCCGACAGTCTGTGTATATCTCAGTATTCTATGTGATTGTGGCAAATGGTTAGTATATATCTCCCAGGAGAAGAGGGCACCATTATTGTGATATATTGGTTCGTCCCAATTATAACAACATAATGCTGATCCTAATGTTCATACTGTCACCTATTCATAATATATATGTGGCAGTGATTATGTACATGTTATCTGGCAGGAAGAGACGGTACCAAAAGGGTGTCCTGATAATTGACTGGGTTAGTTATCCACACTCTGGTCAAAAGATATAATAAGGCGAAGCTTGTACTCTAAAAGGGAGCTAACTCAATTCCCAATATGCACCACACAAAGGCTATCATGGGGTATCACAGTATTAGTAGTAAGTATGTTAATTTAATGTGATTAGAGTAGTCAGAGTGTGTGCAATCTAAGTGCACTCAAGTGGCTCAGGTTAAATACCTAAGTTAAAGGGGAGGTGTACTTTCATATCTCGGCGCACATTTTGCTGCCAAAATCCATAGAATGTATATCCCAGATTCCTTGCACTACGCAGAGCTAATTATTCCAATAGGCACAGCCCTGCTATATATACGTGATTATATAACAGTATTTTGGTATACTGGTATTCTTGTATCGTTAGGCGCACGTTTTGCTGACCCACTTAAGTACCCCAAAATAGATAAAAGTCAACTTATAAACTAGGCGCACATTTGGCAGCCAAAATAAATAAACATATGTGAGTTATATTATTGAGGTATAACACAGCTTACGTGCCTACTTGTGACTGGCTGTAACATTGGTAGTTCTGGATTAACGGATGAAACTACCCAGTGTGAAAGGAACACTGTTAACTTATTTAATGTGCACAGATAAGCTGGTATGACAGTAATAGGGGAAAAATACTCTGTTATTATACATGTATTCATATACATGTATTCGTAATATCTGCTTGGGGCGCACATAACGCTACCCTTGTAAAGTACCATAAAAGACATATCAGTTAGTTTATATACTAGGCGCACACTTTGCAGCCAGAAACTACTCACAAAATAGGAATGCTATGGAGAACAAGATAAATGTACTTATAGTGCTCACGTACCAGTGATAGTGAGGATAGTGAATCTCAGTACTGAACGTGACAGAGCAAAAACTGGCTAGTATGCAGTGGGCTGCGTCTAATTACTATTTGGCTAGAGGTTACCAACTGTAAATATTGTTATTATAGCGGTCAAGCATTATGCATCCGAGTAAAGCATCAAAGTAAAACTATCTGGATTGCTAATTAAAAACGGAGAAGTCAGAGTTCTAACATCCCTGACATGTTTTGCCCTGAGGCTTTTTCAAAGGTGGGGGCACCGCCTATCTTCTTGTTTTTTATAGGCTGAAGGGATTTCTGGGGGCCCATGTGTCTAATTTCTTGATCCACTTGGAATTATAAAAGCAGTGTTGCGAGTGCTTTTAGATACACTCTTTTGCAAGTATTCTCCACTTGTTTTCCTCTTAATTTTATTTGTGTACAGCACCCCTCTCCCCGGAATGTATTAATATATGTATAATTGAATTAATTATACAAAGTATTATTGAATAAGGGGAAGCAACACAAGTAGTGCCATCAGGTTTATTCCTTTTCAGTACTCCTTATCCTTTAGGCCTCCGTCCACTCACTTCCCCTATATTTGCGGTTCCTACCTCTCGAGCCATCCCTGTTGAACCTAGCACAACAGTCCCCCTTTTTCTGTTTTTTTCCTGCTGTATTTATCCTAGTGACAGCAATATATTTCAGTTACCAGTCAAGTATTACTGTGATTTTTCAGCCAACTGCTACAACTGTATTGTATACTTTGACCCTGCAACATTTCTCAGTTACCAGTCAAGTATTGGGGCTAAAAAAACAAGAAGAGCAGACACTCCCACCTCCCCCAATTACATGCATATGAAAAGCCAGATAACATAAACAAGAGCCATAAGTAGTCTGTAAATTAATGTATACATCTGACACTGTGGGGCTTGGTTAGGAGTCTGAATGTTATTAAAAAATAAGCAATACTATACATTGTTACAAAAACACTCCCAGATGGGCTATATAAATGGATCATCTACAAAACATTTATGCAAATAAAACTTCAGTGTACAATGCCCCTTTAAATTATGAATCACAGAATCTTAACTATTCATGTTCCAGATCATGATTTCTGGGTCAAGGGTCAATGTCTCCAACTCCCTACCACTGCCCCAAGGGTCTGTCTCCTGAGCGGTTATTTACCGGATCATGACACCATCATGCTATATTCCCGCCATTACGTTAGCACTGTGGTGATCGTTGCTCTGACCTCGAACAAGAAAAGCCTCTCACTGGATCAAGCTGTGCAATGTTAGCGGGCCCATCAGAGTAAATGAGGAGGACTGTAAGAAGGATAAGGAGAGGACATTTTTAACACAGCTGCTGAAATGGCAGACATAGCAGAGGAAGCTGAGAAAACAGGGGGACACCTGCACTACTCCCCCCAAATGTAGCAGAGGCACCAGGGAAGAGGCAGAATAAATGGGGCAGGAGTAGGAGGAACAATGCCCTCTTGTTCAACTAGACATATTTTTTAATCACCTGCAGGCCTCGTCGATGTTCCTGGAAAATCCTCAGAAAACCTTAAAGTGCCATAAAACATGTTGAGATCTGTGCATATCCTAAAAAGGGCTAATTAAGTAAAAAATAGTTTGCATAAAAAATTGTTTAAAAATTGTTGGCAAGTATTTTAAAATAATTTAAAAAAAAAAGCAAAAATACTTACATAGCCATGCTGTCTGGAGCACTGTGCTCCCCCCCCCCCCTTACCAGTGTTTAGACACAGGCATTGTATTTCAACTGAGTTCACAGCTTCTAGGCATGCTCCAGCAGATAATGAGTGTGGATCTCTGCATTCTACCAAAGCAACAATAGATATAGATACAGCCATAGAAGAAAGTGTGTGGGGGGAGTTAGAGCTTTACAATTCAGAAACTTAAAAGAATGGGTTAATGGCGAGGCACTGCAGTATAAATTTGCAGTTTAAGTATTTAAAAATACATATTATTTTATTTTGTCTCTATCCTAACTTGTTTTATGTCCCTTTAAGGGTTTCATTGATGGCCTTTGTGATCACTGCATTCTCAATGATGTCTCAGAGTCACTCCTACAGACAAAAGGTAACTTCTTCCTTTCAATTCAATCTTTTACCCTGTCTGTCCCCTCCTATCTCCTAAGTTGTTGCTCTCCTATTCAGTCTTTTCTCACTTCTTTAATTCAAACAACTTACAAAATCAAAAACAGTATCATTTTACTTCAAGATTATATCAAACTAATCTTGCTGATTTATTTGTTTGCATAACTAAAGTGATAAATGAAGTTAGGTACATTTTAATAAAGCATTTGACACTAACACAATAAACTAATTCATTAACTGCATTGCCTTGTAGTAAACTCATACGGGTATTTTCTAAAAACTTTTTTTACAGACTTGACCCTTAAAGTGTGTGGAAACTTTTGTTGATAAATCTTTTGAAATAGATTTTCTACATTAATAAATATACCCCAAGAATAGTTAAGTGGTTAAGTTAGTGTGTTAACTTTTGACAGTGTTTAAATTAATGGCGTACACTCAAAGGATGTGGGAAATAATTAATAACTTTGCTCAGAGTTGTGTTTTTACTTATTTTGTTTAACATTTTTATAGTATTGGTAGCAAGCTTTAAAGGGACAGTAAAGTCAAAATTTAACTGTCATGATGCTATAGCTAAATAGCTAGAACCACTCCCTTCATTCCTGTGTCCCCTAATGCAGAACATTTATGCTTATATTCCACGGATTCGCTACATAATGACAATGATAAACTCACACATTACATCCAGGGGCTTATTAAGGCATAGGCTAACAAGGCCCGTGCCTAGGGCGGCAAATTTTGGGGGACGGCACTTGCCCCCGGCTGCTGCACTATTTGGCTTGGCTATAAAAACATGTCAGAAAAGCAGTCCCTCCATTCCTCTTGGGGTGTCACTCTGGTTACTCTGCATATCAAAATGCTGCCTCTCTGTGCTCGGGTCCTCCAAAACTGTATGGTAAACTAACGGGACTGAGGGGCTGTGACAGAGGCCACTGTGTGAGTGATTGCGGTAGTTACCGGTGTAACTGAGGTAAGTGAAAAAAAACGGGTGTTCGGTTAGTACGTAATGAGCCCTCACACTGACTTCACCAAGACATTAGTATTTGTGTCACGGCAAATTTTGGGGGGTGCAAACGTAGTCTCTCCCTTCCCCTTGGGGGTCACTCTGCACATCAAAATGTTGCCTCTCTGTGCTCGGGTCCTCCGAAACTCTATGGTAAACTAACCGGACTGAGGGGCTGTAACAGAGGCTGCTGCGTGAGTGATTTCGGTAGTTACCGGTGTACCTGAGGTAAGTGATAAAACCGGGTGTTCAGTTAGTATAATGAGCCCTCACACTGACTAAACCAGTCAGTGAATCAGTACGTGTCACTAACCATTAGCTTCACGGCCACGCTGTATATCAGGAGTTATGTCAGAAAATGCATTTTTTTATTATTACTTTTGTATTGTGTTGCCATTTATAGTAATATGGATATGTTGGTACAATGATTGCTCTGGTTTGCTTTTATCA
Organism: Bombina bombina; assembly: GCF_027579735.1. NCBI lineage: Eukaryota > Metazoa > Chordata > Amphibia > Anura > Bombinatoridae > Bombina > Bombina bombina. The sequence goes on along the minus strand of NC_069500.1, from coordinate 702,448,780 downwards.
ATGTTATAGTATTTCATTATATTCAAGTACATTAATATTACTATAGAATGATTTTAAATTGCAATGTGTTATTACTCTACTTTAGAACAGCGTTAATCATATATATGTAGTAATACGTTAATAAAGTGGTTTTAAACTGAAGAAATGTATTTCTCCAGTGCAGAGTAGTATATGCTGTAATATTACTCTGGTATAATAGTAATAATGTCACCTGTTACTCAAATAGATCAAGTGACACTGTTAGAGTGCTGAGCTATAATAGTAATAATGTCACCTGTTACTCAAGTAGAACAAATGTATAATTTAGAATCTAGGGAGCGCCTCAAATTGGGCTGGGATATATGCACATAAAACGTTGATGGGTATTTAGAAAAATTTCACAGGTTTATTCATACAAACACGATAAAAACAATTAAAAATGTAAAAAATATATGAAATTGCGATCGAAGTGAGTTGAAATTACTCAACTTATTAGATATATATCCTCTTATACATTAACTTTTATGGTATCAGACAGGATGGTGATACACAAGTGTAAAAGAATAAAAAGTATAGAGAATATAAAAAATATAAAAAAGTCCTTCATGGATCCATGAGTACAGTAAAAAATATATGAATAAAACCATATAGCAGGTATAGAAATACAATCTTCAAAAATTATCAAAAATTAAGATACTAAAAACATACAATACAATATAGTTAACGATTCCTAAATATAATAATTATGTAAACAGTGTGTAGTGTCTCCTATGTGTATTAGACAATCCCTGATATTAGGGTAATTAGTTCCAAGTTCCTTGGGGGCAATTCTGCCCTATGGTGAGTCGATCCTAGGGGGTATAGCTGTGAAGGTGTCCAAGAAGTTTGACTTAGTGAAGGGTGATGTAAAATGTAAAAATGTGGAAAAAACAAATAGAAAAATAATGTCCTAGTGCTGTGATCAATGGCAATAAAACTCAGATCCAAAAAAATTTGTGACAAAAATAAGTGGGAAGTAAAAAAAAGTTGAAAAAAGTGAAAAAATAATCGTTTTAATGTCCCAATTCCAAAATCCAAAAAGATTTATAATAAAAAATCCAAATAGAAACGAATAAGATTCCCAGTGTACCTGTGGAATATAAAACAAAAACAAATAGTGCAATAACGTTTAGGAAATCCTTAGTATAAATGAAATGAGGCTTACCATCAATAGCCAACGCGTTTTGGCCCTTCCTTGGGCCTTTTTCAAGACTGTATTGTGGTAAGCATAACTAGGCCTCTTTTTATACTATGGTGCACCTATCACAGTGCACCAAAATTGCGCCAAAAAGTGTTCACCTTTGACCCGGAAGTGATACCTTCCTGTATCTCAAATGTTTTATGCATACTTATTTTTATTTTTATTTGGTTATTGTGGCCAATTTTAGGCTGTTGCTTGATTCCTCTCTAAGCAGAATAAGGAGAAGCAGAAAGGCGAATTTTTCATTGCCGAAATCGCCGAAACCGGAAGTGCACTTTGCATGTTGGTGTCACTTCCGGTTCGTGATTAGGGGCCGGTGTCGTTTAAAAGTACTTCTGGACTGACATATACTTACAACTGACTATGGTGTCTTGGGTTGTACATTTATTGCTATTTGGTCCCAGGGGAGTGTTATTTCTTATGTCATTTCGGCTAATACGCATTACCGGAAATGGTGTCACCACCGGAAGTGGAGTTCCAGTCTCCTTATGAGCGGAAGTGACGTCGTAACCGGAAATGGTGTTCCGGTCTATGTGTGACTCTGGGTATTTTTCAGGGGTTTGTAATACTGAATGTGAAATACTTAGTAAAATGTTATACATGGATTCATTGTGGTCAAAAAAATAAAAGCGTATGTGTACAGAAACGGTCAGTGAAATTATTTACAGAGGCGAATTTGTAAAACACTTTTAAAAAAATATATAATAAAAGTATAATACAAGTCTGTTATTAAGGTACATAAGCAGACACATATGTAAAAAAATCTCTCGTTGAGTCTCGAATAGATTACTTTAAATCAGAGGTGTCAGAAATCACTATTCCAGTTAGGTGCCTAATTAGTGTCATATTTTGAAAGATGAGGATTCCACTAGTTCATATGCTGGTAAGATGGGTTCCCTCAACATCAGGTGTTTCTCTGTGTGGAATCCACCCGGTAAATAGGGCTCTATATTACCACATCAGGAAGAATTGGTGGGAAGAATTATAAAAAAATTTAAAAAAAAATTGCTAAGGGGTCTAAAAAGATGTAGAAAGGGATTTTATGGGATCGTTAAAAACATTTGTTAAAACATCATCAAAAATTTTTCTAAAAATCTGGTGGGTAGGTGGATAATAAAAGATTATAAAAGATTAAGGGTAAAATTGAAGGGGAGTTGTATCATGTACTCATTAGGTAAACTAGTCTATTACGCTAGTATGAAGATACATGCTAATAATGGATCTTTGTTTCCTATAGCGCATGTCTATTTGAGATTAAATAAATGTGACAAATCCTCCTTGTTATTCAGACCCCTGGGGTGAAGGCAGTCTAAATAGAATATCCACCTAGATTCTTCTATAAGGAGTTTTTTCTCTTGATCTCCCCCTCTCCAACTGGGGTTTACTAGTTGGATACCGCAATATTTGAAATCTTTCTTGTTTCCCTGATGTTTTCTAGTGATATGTTTGTATAGTGGAGTCTCTGTACTCTTATTTTTGATCTGTAGTAGATGCTCTCTGATACGGTCCTTAAGGGGTCTGGAGGTCTGACCAATATATTGGAGACCGCAGCTGCATTCTATGAGGTATATGACTCCCTTATTACTACACCTTATGTGGTCTCTTATAGGGTAAACTATTTTGGTGTTATGTGCTGTGAATTGCTTGGTTTTTACACCTCTTTCACACGCCTTACAACTAGGGCATGGATAGAAACCCTTAATGTCTCTACCTTGTATATCTCTCGTTTTCAACTTAGGGGTTCTGGGTATACTTGGTGAGAGTATACTCTTCAAGTTTTCTAATTTATGGTAAATGAATTTTGGTGTTTCTGGGAGCCTTTCCCTGAGTACATCGTCATCTTTCAAAATCGACCAGTGTTTCCTTATGATCTTTTCTATAATGTGTCTGTTAGTGCTGTATTTTGTTATAAAAGGGATGTTCACTATTTCATCATCCCATATTGATTTGTTTTCCTTATTTTTATACAGTAGAAGGTCTTTTCTGTCTTTCATCCTAACCTCTGATATGTTTCTCTCCAAGCTGTCATTATCATATCCTCTTTCAAGGAACCTTTCTTTGATCATAGTCACTTGTTGTTCCCATTTCTCCGGGTTGGAACAGTTTTTCTTTAGTCTTAGCATCTGACCCTTAGGTATATTAGATTTCCAATTGGAGTGGTGACAGCTGTCTTGGTGAATGTAATTATTACAGTCTACCTGTTTGAAGTGAGTAGATGTTTCTAGTTTGCCTTCGATTACTTCACTTTTTAGATCCAGGAATGTAATTTCCTTCATACTTATTTCGTGTGTAAACTTGAGGTTGAGGTTATTACTATTCATGACCTCAATTGTGTATAAAAGGTCCTCCATAGAACCTTTCCAGATTAACAAAATATCGTCTATATACCTTCGGTATAGGACCAGGTCCGCGCTTGCTGGGCACGATTCCCAAAAAATTCGTTCCCATCTTCCCATATACAGAATCGCGTAGCTGGGCGCGAACCTGGTCCCCATTGCTGTTCCGCATATTTGGTTAAAATAGGTCCCCTGGTTAAAAAAATAGTTATGAGTCAGTATAAAGTTGATGCCATCTAAAATAAAGTTCTTGTGTAGTGTTGGCATGTCCGGATCCTTTGTCAAAAAGAAGTCGATGGCTTCTAGGCCCCCCTGATGAGGAATGCTCGTGTAGAGGGATGTTAAAGCACAGGTAGCCAGAATGTAGTTGCTTTTCCATTCGATACCCTCTAATACATTTAGGACTTGCGTTGAATCCCGCAAGTATGATGGAAGTTTCATTACATGTTGTTGGAGTTGTTTGTCTACATATTCTTATAGGTTACTTGTTAAAGAACCTATCCCTGATAATGATTGGTCTTCCTGGAGGTTTATCGATGGATTTGTGGATCTTGGGGAGGTAGTAGAATACTGGAGTGATGGGGTGTTTAACACTCAAGTATTTGTATTCCTTCTCATTCAGTATTCCATTTCTCCTTGCCTCCCCCAAGATCCTATCTAAGTCCTTCTTGTAGCCTTCAACGGGGTTATTCCTGAGTTTCTCATAGGTTTTTTTGTCTGCGAGAATCCTATTGCATTTTTGGTTGTAATCCGCTTTATCTAAGATTACCAGACCTCCTCCTTTGTCCGCTGGTTTAATAACCAGGTCGTGGTTTCTCTCAAGGGATTTTATTGTTGATAGTTGATCCTTGTTAAGGTTATGTTTGGTCATCTTAAGTTTATTCTGACTGATGTTTCTGATGTCGTTGCAAACCAGAGTGTCAAATGTTTCGATTGCATTTCCCTTACTCATCACCGGATAAAACGATGATTTTGGTCTTAAATCGGTGTGTTTATACATACTGTTGGTGAGGCTTGGGCTTTCTGGATTCAGATTTCCTATTCTTGTGGACTGGAGTTCCAGTGGGGATTTGATGAAATGTCTCTTGAGTGTTAGTTTTCTTATGTACGCCTTAGCATTCACGAAGGTTTCAAATTTATTTAGACCTTTTGCTGGGGCAAATGAAAGCCCATAATTCAGGACTGAGGATTCCTTATCTGTGAGAGTTATCGAGCTTAGGTTATAGATACCCTTCGGTATCCCTTCATTTGTTGGGGGGTTTGTTGAATGTTCATCTGATGGAGCTTTCTTGCGATTTATTCGCCTCCCACCTCTCTTGCCTCTGTGTGTTTTCTTTTTTCGGTTGGCGTCATGAAATCTTCGGGACAGGAGTTCTTTCTTTTTGAAGATGTTCTTTCTAGTTCTTTGGTTGACGTCTGGTGTATATTTCAACCAAATATGCGGAACAGCAATGGGGACCAGGTTCGCGCCCAGCTACGCGAATCTGTATATGGGAAGATGGGAACAAATTTTTTGGGAATTGTGCCCAGCGAGCGCGGACCTGGTCCTATACCGAAGGTATATAGACGATATTTTGTTAATCTGGAAAGGTTCTATGGAGGACCTTTTATACACAATTGAGGTCATGAATAGTAATAACCTCAACCTCAAGTTTACACACAAAATAAGTATGAAGGAAATTACATTCCTGGATCTAAAAATTGAAGTAATCGAAGGCAAACTAGAAACATCTACTCACTTCAAACAGGTAGACTGTAATAATTACATTCACCAAGACAGCTGTCACCAATCCAATTGGAAATCTAATATACCTAAGGGTCAGATGCTAAGACTAAAGAAAAACTGTTCCAACCCGGAGAAATGGGAACAACAAGTGACTATGATCAAAGAAAGGTTCCTTGAAAGAGGATATGATAATGACAGCTTGGAGAGAAACATATCAGAGGTTAGGATGAAAGACAGAAAAGACCTTCTACTGTATAAAAATAAGGAAAACAAATCAATATGGGATGATGAAATAGTGAACATCCCTTTTATAACAAAATACAGCACTAACAGACATATTATAGAAAAGATCATAAGGAAACACTGGTCGATTTTGAAAGATGACGATGTACTTGGGGAAAGGCTCCCAGAAACACCAAAATTCATTTACCGTAAATTAGAAAACTTGAAGAGTATACGCTCACCAAGTATACCCAGAACCCCTAAGTTGAAAACGAGAGATATACAAGGTAGAGACATTAAGGGTTTCTATCCATGCCCTAGTTGTAAGGCGTGTGAAAGAGGTGTAAAAACCAAGCAATTCACAGCACATAACACCAAAATAGTTTACCCTATAAGAGACCACATAAGGTGTAGTAATAAGGGAGTCATATACCTCAAAGAATGCATCTGCGGTCTCCAATATATTGGTCAGACCTCCAGACCCCTTAAGGACCGTATCAGAGAGCATCTACTACAGATCAAAAATAAGAGTACAGAGACTCCACTATACAAACATTT